>NC_135879.1:231784777-232212525 GCF_964194155.1 Cetorhinus maximus | reverse complement strand
GGAAGTGGGGAGGGGTGGGATGGGGAGGGGGAGTGGGTGGAAAAGGGGAGGAGTAGAAGGAGAGATGGCATGGCTGGGAGTAAACGGGGAGAGACGGAGGAAGGGGGGAGGGGGTGGGAGGGGTGGAAGTGGGGAGAGGGGTGGAAGGGGAGAGTAGCGGGAGGGAGAGGGGGTGGAAGTGGGTAAGTGGGGAGAGGTGGGAGGGAGAGGGTTGGGGTTGGATGGGGTGGAGGGGAAGGAGGCGGGTTTAGGAGGGCTGGGGAGGGGAGAGATGGAAGGTGGAGGGGTGGACGGGAGGGGGGATGGGGAGGGGTGGAAAGGGTGAGGTAGAGGGGAGGTGGGTGGGTTGGAAGTGGGGGAGGGGTGGAAGAGGGGGAGGGGGTGGAAGAGTGGGGTGGGGTGGAAGAGGGGGAGGGGGTGGAGAGGGGGAGGGGGTGGAAGGAGGGAGGAGATGGGTGGAAGGGGCCAGCGGAATAGGTAGAGGGGTGGGAGGGGAGAGGGATGGAAGGGGAAGAGGGGTAGGAGTGGGAAGGGAGGGGGGAGGTGAAAGGGGATGAGGGGAGGGGGAGGGGCGTGGAAGGGAGGAGAGGGACTGATGGAAAGGGTGGAGGGGAGGGATGGAAGTGGGGAAGGGAATGGAAGTGGGAGGGGGAAGGGAGGAGGGGGTAAGGGGAAGGGGGGAGAAGGGGTGGAAGCGGGGAGGGGGTGGAAGTGGAAGAGGAGGGTGGAAGGGAGGAAGTGGTAAGGGGGTGGGAGGGAGAGGGGATGGGTTTGAGGTGGGGGAGGGTGGAGAGGGTTGTGGGAGGGGAGAGGGTGTAACGGGTGGGTGGGACAGGGGAAGTGAAGGGGGAGGTGGATGAAAGTGGGTAGGGGGTGGAATGGGGGGGAGGGTGTGAAATGGGGAGGGTGTGGAAATGGGGAGGGGGAGAGGGTTGGGGGAGGGGGTGGGGGAGGGTGGAGAGGGAGGGGGTGAGGGGAGGATGGAGGAAGGAAAGGCGTTGAATGGGGGAAGGGTGGAGAGGTGATGGAAGGGCGGAGGGTTGGAGTTTGAAGGGGGGAGGGGGTGGAAGCGGGGGAGAGGGGTAGGAGTGGGGATGGAGGGGGCGGAGAGGGGGTGGAGGGGGAAGGGATGAAAGGGGTAGGGGAGGGGAAGGGCGGAGGGGGTTAGGGGTGATAGGGGAAGAGGGGAGGGTGTGGAAGTGGGTGCGGGGTTGGAAGGGGGAGGGGGTGGTAGAGGAAGATGGGGGGTGGAGGGGGTGTGAGGGGGAATGGAATGGAGGGGGTGAGGGGTGTGGAGGAGGAGGGGAAGGAGTAGAATGGAGGGTAGGGGTGAAAGGTGGAGAGGGTGGGACTAGAGGAAGGGCAGGAGCGTGTGGAAGGAAGGATGGCGTAGGGGGAAGAGGGGAAATGGGGTGGAAGCGGGTAGGGGTGGAAGTGGGGGAGGGGATGAGGGGGGGGCGAGGGGCCTGGGGTGTGGGAGGGTGCAGGGGGGCTGGGAGAAGGGGGAGAGGGGTGTGGGAGCGGGGGCAGGTGTGAAGGCAGGGCAGCCGTTGGGAAAGGGAGCGTGGGAGGGGGGAAGGGTTGGAGGGGCAAAAGTGGGGAGAGGTGGTGGAAGCAGGGGTGGGGATCGAAAAGGTGGGGTGTGGAAGCAGGGGTGGGGGTGGAAGGCGAGGGGGGAGGGGTAGTGTGGTGGGGGAGGGGGAAGGGGAGTGTGGAGGGGGAGGGGAGGTGGGGTGGAAGGGGGGAGGTGGTGGAAGGGGGTGGGTGGTGGAGGGGGTGAGAAAGGTGTGGGGGGTCGGTGGGGTGGAAGAGGGGAATGGGTGGGATGGGGGAGGAGGTGGAAGAGAGGGAGTGGGAGGGGGGAGAGGGTTTGAAGGAGGGAGAGGCGAGCAGAGAGGAGGGAGGAGGGAGGGAAGACGGGTGTGGGGAGGGAAGGCGGGTGGAGGGGGGTGCGGAAGGGGTGGAAGGGGTAGAGGGAATGGTGTGGGAGGGAAGAAGGGGCATGGGGATGGGTGGTGCTGGGGTGGAGGGGGGGAAGAGGTGAGCAGGGGTGGAAGCAGGGAGGCGGTGGGAGTGCGGGGAAAGGGGTGTGGGAGGGTGGAGGAGGTGGAAGGGGTGGGTGGGACTGGGGGAAGGTACGGAAGGTGGGGATAGGGGGTTTAAGGGGGAAGGGGGAGGGGGCGGAGTGGGGAGGGATGAAGGGGAGAGGGGTGGAGGGGTGTGAGGGGGAGGGGTGGAGTGGGGAGGGAAAGGGAGGGGTGAAGACGAGAGGTGTGGAGGGGGATGAGGGGGAGGGGTGGAGTGCAGGGGAGTGGTGGAAGGGGGAGGGGGTGGGAGGTGAGGGGGAGGGGTGGAAGTGGGGAAGGAGTACGAGGAATGGAAGGGGAGAGGGGTGGAAGGTGGGAGGAGTAGGAGGAAGGGGAAAGATTGGGTGGAGTGGGGGAAAGAGGGGAGATGTGGTGGATGGGGGGAGGGGGTGGAAGGGGGGAGAAGGGTGGAAACGGGGGAGAGAAAGGGGTGGGGGGAGAGGGTTGGGAGGAGTGGAAGTGGGGAGAGAGGGGTGGGAGTGTTGGGGAGATGGATTGGAGGGGTGGGAAGGAGGGAGAGGTGGTGGAAGGACAGTGGGGGTGGAAGTGGGGGAGGGGGAATGGGGGGAGGGGGAGCATGGAGGGGGGAGGGGAAGCAGTGTGGAAGGGGGGCATGGAAGGCGGAGAGCGGTGGAAGGGGGAGAGGGGATGGGACGGGGGAACAGGAGGATGTGGAAAGGGGGAAGGGGGAAGCGGGAGGGGTGTTGGAAGATGGGAGGGGGCAGGGGAGGGGCAGGTGTGGAATGGAGGGGAGGGGTGGAAGGGGGAGGGGTGGAGTTGAGGGGATGGGTGGAAGGGGAGGGTGGAGGGGAGGTGTGGAGGGAAGGGGTGGAGGAGGGGTAAGGGGGAGGGATGGAGGGCAGGGAGAGGGGTGGAAGCTGGGGAGAGGGTGGGACGGGTGAGGGGGAGAGGTTGGGAGGGGTGAGGGGCGGAGGGTGTGGAGGAGTGGAAGGGGGAGGTGGTGGAAGGGGGAAGCAGTGGGACGGGGCAAGTGGATGGAGGAAGTGGAAGGAGGGAGGGTGGGATAGGGGTGGAGGAGGGGAGGGGTAGAGGCACGGAAGCGGGGATAGGATGTGGAGGAGTGGAAGGGGGAGGGGGTGGGACAGGGCAAATGGATGGAGGAGATGGAAGGGGGGTGGGATGGAAGGGGGCCTGGGTGGAGTGGGGGAGGGGGAGAAAGGGGGAGGGGGTGTTGGATGGAGTGAGGGAGGGGTAGGTGGAGGTGTGGAGTGGAGGGGAGGGGTGGAACAGGTGTAGGGTGGAGCGGCAGGATTGGAGGGTTGGAAGTGGGGGAGGAGGTGGAAGTGGGGTGAGGGGGTGGCAGGGGAAGGGTGTGGAAGTGGGGTGGGTGTGGAATGGGGGGATGGGAGGTGTGGTGGGTGGGGGTGAGGGGTGGAAGGTGGGGGAGGGGGTGGGACAGGGGGAGGGTATGGAAGGGGGTTGGAGAAGGGAGGGCTGCCATATATACAAGGGCATTAGCATACATTCAGCGTACATTCACCAGAAGTGTGCAGGGCAGATACTTCATGACTTCAATCAGTGTACAACACTAACTTGACATCAATGGTACATCTTGCCAACGTTGACACTCTCTCTTAAACTCACACATTTCGATAGCAGGAAGGAAGCCCGACCATTGCTATTCAAAGCAATCATCCAGCACTTAGCACATTCCTTTAGATAATATCACCACCTTCAACACCTCTTTGTCCTTTTGTCTGTGACATCTTTTGGTTATCTCCACCTATTACTGGCTGCTTGTCCTAACAACACCACCCCCCCCCTCAAACCAGCTTATATTTCACCCCTTTCCTATTTTTACTTAGTTCTGTTGAAGGGTCATGAGGACTCGAAATGTCAACTGTGCTCTTCTCCGCCGATGCTGCCAGACCTGCTGAGTTTTTCCAGGTATTTCTGTTTCTGTTGTTGTTAGAGGTTAGTTACTGGTTGACTTTATTCTGGATATTTGCTACTTTCTAGGGATCAGGCTATCCTAGATTTGGTTTTGTGCAATGAGAAGGGTTAATTTTATAATCTTGTTGTGCGGGGTCCTTTAGGGAACAGTGGCCATAACATGATAGAATTCTTCATTAAATTGGAAAGTGAAGTGGTCTGATCTAAAACGAGGGTGCTAAATCTGAACCAAGCAAACTACTAAGGTATGAGGCATGAGTTGGCTAAGATGGATTGGGGAACTTCATTAAAAGGCATGACAGTAGATAGACAATGGCTAAAATTTAAAGAACGAATGTATGCATCGCAAAAGTTATACATTCCTTTCTGGCTATAAAAAGTAGCAAACCTGAGGATTGGGAGCAGTTTAGAATTCAGCAAAGGAGGACCAAGAGATTGATTAAGAGAGGAAAAATAGAGTATGAGCATTAACTTGCAAGGAACATAAAAGCAGACTGTAAAAGCTTCTATAAGTATGTAAAAAGAAAAAGATTAGTGAAGACAAATGTAGGCCCCTTACAGTCTGAAATGGGAGAATTTATAATAGACAACAAAGAAATGGCAAAGCAACAAAACAACTACTTTAGTTCTATCTTCATGGAGAAAGACACAAATAACTTCCTAGAAATACTAGGGAATCGAGAGTCTAGTGAGAAGGAGGAATTGAAGGAAATTATTATTTCTAAAACAATAGTGCTGGAGAAACTAATGAAACTGAAAGCCAATAAATCCCCAGGGCCCAATAATCTACATCCCAGGGTCCTAAAGGAGGTGGCCATGGAAATAGTGGATGTGTTGGTTGTCATCTTCCAAAATTCTGTAGATTCTGGTACACTCCCGGCAGATTGGAGGGTGGCAAACGTAACCCCACTATTTAAAAAAGGAAGGAGGGAGAAAACAGTGAATGACAGACTGGTTAACTAACCTCAGTAGTAGGGAAAATGCTACTATTATAAATGATATGATGACAGGACAGTTAGAAAATATCAATGGAATTAGATAAAATCAACATAGATTTATGAAAGGGATATCATGTTTGACAAACCTACTGGAGTTCTTTGAGGATGTAACTAGCAGAATAGATAAGGGAGAACCAGTGGATGTGGTGCATTTCGATTTTCAGAAAGTTTTTGATAAAGTCCTACATAAGAGGTTAGTGTGTAAAATTAAAGCATATGGGATTTGGGGCAATATATTGGCATGGATTGAGAATTGGTTAGCACATAAGAAACAGAGAGTAGGAATACATTGGCCTTTTTCGGAGTGGCAGATGGTGACTAGTCGGGTACTGCATGGATCCGTGCTTGGGCTTCAGCTAGTCACAATATATATCAATGATTTGGATGAGGGAACCGAATGTAATATTTCCAAGTTTGCTGACGACACGAAACTTGGTGGGAATATGAGCGATGAGAAGGGTGTTAAGCAGCTTCAAGGTGATTTAGACAGGTTGAGTGAGTGGGCAAATACATGGCAGATGCAGTATAACATGGGTAAGTGTGAAGTTATCCACTTTGCAGGAAAAACAGAATGGCAGAGTATTATTTAAATTGTGCTAGATTGGGAGTTGTTGATGTACAAAGGGGCTTGGGTGTCCTTGTCCACCAATCAGTGAAAGCAAGCATGCAGCAAGCAGCTAAGAAGGCAAATGATACGTTGGCCTCATTGTGAGGTGACTTGAGTACAGGAACAAGGATGTCTTACTGCAGCTGTACAGGGCCTTGGTGAGACCACACCTGGAGTATTGTGTGCAGTTTTGATCTCCTTACCTAAGAAAGGATATACTTGCCATTGAGGGAGTGCAGAGAAGGTTCACCAGACTGATTCCTGGGACGGCAGGGTTGTCACTGGAGTTTAGCAGAATGATCTGATTGAAACATATAAAATTCTGACAGGGCTGGACAGACTGGATGCAGGGAGGATATTTCCCCTGGCTGGGGAGGTCTAGAACAAGGGGTCACAGTCTCAAGATATGGGGTAGACCATTTAGGACTGAGATATGGAGTAACTTCTTCACTCAGAGGGTGGTGAACCTGTGGAGACCGTATCTGCCCAGGGTGTCTAGGGAGCAATTCCTTGAGCTGGATCTCAGTGAGGAATAATGGGGGGAATGTCTACCATTCAGGAAGAACGTTCTTACTTAAAACTGCCAACTGCTGTAGCCACAACTATAACCTTAGAACAGGACAAGGACAAGATTGCTAGTAGCCATGAAAGTGCACATGTGAATCTTTATGCGTCTGGCTGGAGATAGTAACAACATCTCACAGTTTGCAGTGCACTGTTGCATGAGGGAAGCCTGCGAGACTCTCGAATCAAAGGGACATAATTTTGTTTCATTCCCTCTCATCGTAGAAAAGCAGGCGGAACCAATACAATGATTTGTAAGAAACGAAGGCTTTTCCATGGGGAAGGTGCCATTGACTGCATGTACATCGCTTTGTGTGTGCTTCATGTCAACTCTGCCATGAACGGAAACAAAAGGGATTGCACTCCCTCAGCATCCAGCTGGTGCATTACTGCGGGCAACAAATCACAGAGATCAACGGCTGGTATCCTGGCAGCAGTCACATGCCTTTATTCTGCGGCCGTCTGCCATACCAGCTGCTTTTGAACAAGTCCGGCAGACGAAGGGGTGGCTTCTGTGTGAAACGGGTTGTCAGCTGATGACATGCTAGTGACTCCAGTGTGCAGCCCACGCACACACGGGCAGCATTCCCATTGTGAAGGCCATGCTGCCACACGACATGCGTGGCTTGCTGAAACAATGCTTCCATTCATGGACACGCTCGGGAAGCCCTGAAGTAGTTGGCAGAGGGGGTGTGAAGATTCGTGGCGATCTGCTGCATGCTGCACCACCACTCTATGGTGAGGGCGTTGCTGCTGCCACCAGATGTACAGTGGGCTGCTGAGGAGCAGGAGCATGAGGAGGAGAAGGAGGAGGGAGAGATGGAAGAGGGAGGGAGGAGACAGCACCATTCTGGACAGACTGACCGTGTAGTACTCCCATCTGAGTGAGACACCTGTAACTGCAACCCCAATTCCCCATTCACCAGCAGTCCCCCTCCTTTCCTTACCTTACCTTCCCTTCCCTCTGTCACTGACCACCATATGCAAAATAAATATTGGGTAGTGGTAATGTCACTGGACTTGTAATCCAGAGACCCAGGGTAATGCTCTTGGGATCTGAGTTTGAATCCCACCAAGGCAGATGGTGGACTTTGAATTTAATAAAAATCTGGAATTAAAAGTATAATGATGATCATGAAACCATTGTCAATTGCTGTAAAAACCCATCTAATGCCCTTTAGGGCAGGATACCTGCCACCCTCACTGGCCTGGGGGCTACATGTGACTCCAGACCCACAGCAATGTGGGTGACTCTTAAAAATGCCCACCGAACAAGGGCGATTAGGGATGGGCAATAAATGCTGGCCTAGCCAGCGACGCCCACATCCCACGAACGAATAAAAAAAAATTAAATTAAACTACAACATACACTAAACGTCCTTGTGCATTCCCTTTAGTATCTGTATTCCCTTAGCCTTTCTTTTATTCTTTGGTGGGATGTGGACGTCACTGGCATGGCCAGTATTTGTTGCCCTTCCCTAATTGCCCTTGAACTGAGCGGCTTGCTGGGCCATTTCAGAGGGCAGTTAAGAGTCAACCACATTGCTGTGGGTCTGGAGTCACATGTATGCCAGACCAGGTGAGGAAGGCAGATTTCCTTCCCTAAAGGACATTAGTGAACCAGATAGGTTTTTATAACAATCGGCAATGGTTTCATCTTATTTCCGCCAGCTGCTGTGGTGGGATTTGAACCCATGTCCCCCTGGTATGGGTCCAATGGGGAGGCAGTGGCACAGTGGTATCGTCACTGGACTAGTAATTCAGAAACCAAGGTTAATGCTCCAGGGACCAGGGTTCAAATCCTGCCACAGCAGATGGTGGAACTTGAATTCAATAAAAATCTGGAATTAAAAGTCTAATTGTCGTAAAAACCTACCCAATGCCCTTTAGGAAATAAAATCTGCTGTCCTGGTATACCCTACATGTGACTCCTGACAGATGGTGGACTTTGAATTTAATAAAAATCTGGAATTAAAAGTATAACATTGTGATTGAATCCTAAATGCCCTCTGAAACTGCTACAAAGTCACAAAAAAGGAAAGAAACCAGACAGATCAACCTAGGCACTGGAAACGACAATGGCAAACTCAACCCTGTCGACCCTGCAAAGTCCTCCTTACTAACATCTGGGGGCTAGTGCCAAAATTGGGAGAGCTGACTCACAGACTAGTCAAGCAACAGCTTGACATAGTCATCCTCATGGAATCATATCTTACAGATCATGTCTCAGACACCACCATTACCATCCCTGGGTATGTCCTGTCCCACCAGCAGGACAGAGATGGTGGCACAGTGGTATACAGTTGAGAGGGAAATTGCCCTGGGAGTCCTCAACATTGACTCTGGACCTCATGAAGTTTCATGGCATCAGGTCAAACATGGACAAAGAAACCTCCTGCTGATTACCATGTACCGCCCTCCCTCAGCTAATGAATCAGTGCTTCCTCCATGTTGAACACCACTTGGAGGAAGCACTGAGGATGGTAAGGGTGCAGAATCTACTCTGGGTGGGGGAACTTCAATGTCCATTACCAATAGTGGCTCGGTAGCACCATTACTGACTGAGCTGGCCAGGTCGTAAATGCCATAGCTACTAATCTGGGTCTGCGACAGGTGGTGAGGGAAAAACATACTTGACCTCATCCTCACCAACCTGTCTGCAGCAGATGCCTCAGTCCATGACAATATCGGTAGGAGTGACCACTGCACAGTCGTTGTGGAGACAATGTCCTGCCTTCACATTGATGGTACATTGTGTTGTGTGGCATTACCACCATGCTAAATGGGATAGATTTCGAACAGCTCCAGCAATGCAAGACTGGGCATCTATGAGGCTCTGTGGGCCATCATCAGCAGCAGAATTATACAATCTGTAAACTCATGGCCCAGCATATTCCCTACCCTAGCATTACCATCAAACCAGGGGATCAATCCTGGTTCAATGAAGAGTGCAGGAGGACATGCCAGGAGCAGCACCAGACATACCTAAAAATGAGGTGTCAACTTGGTGAAGCTACAATGCAGGACTATTTGCAAGCTTAACAGCATAAGCAGCAAGTGATAGACAGACCTAAGTGATCCCACAAACAATGGATCAGAAGTAAGCTCTGCAGTCCTATCACATCTAGCCATGAATGGTAGTGGCCAATTAAACAACTCACTGGAGGAGGAGGCTCCACAAATATCCCCATCCTCAATGATTGAGGAGCCCAGCACAGCAGTGCAAACAATAAGGCTGAATCATTTGCTACAATCTTCAGCCAGAAGTGCCGAGTGGATGATCCATCTTGGCCTCCTCCAGAGGTCCCCAGCATCACAGATGCCAGTCTTCAGCCAATTTGATTCACTCCGCATGATATCAAGAGACAGCTGAAGGCACTGGATCCTGTAAAGGGTTTGGGCCCTGACAATATTCCAGCTATAGTACTGGAGACTTGTGCTCCAGAACTTGTCACGCTCCTAGCCAAACTGTTCCAGTACAGCTACAATACTGGTACCTGCCCGGCTATGTGGAAAATTGCCCAAGTATGTTGATACACAAAAAAGCAGGAGAAAACCAACCCGGACAATTGCCACCCCGTCAGACTACACTTGATCATCAGTAAAGTAATGGAAGGGGTCACCAACTGTGCCATCAAGTGGCACTTGTTTAGCAGTAACCTGCTCACTGACACCCAGTTTGGGTTCCTCCAGGGCCACTCAGCACCTGACCTCATTACAGCCTTGGTTCAAACATGGACAAAAGAGCTGAACTCCGGACGTGAGGTGAGAGTGACTGCCCTTGACATCAAGGCAGCAATTGACCATGTGCGGCATCAGGGGGCCCTAGCAAAACTGGAGACAATGGGAATTGGGGAAAACTCTCCACTGGTTGGAGTAATAACAAGCACAAAGGAAGATGGTTGTGGTTGTTGGAGGTCAGTCATCTCAGTTCCAGATCATCACTGCAGGAGTTCCTTAGGGTAGTGTCCTAGGTCCAACCATCTTCAGCTGCTTCATCAATGACCTTCCTTCCATCATAAGGTCAGAAGGGAGGATGTTCGCTTATGACTGCACAATGTTCAGCACCATTTGCGACTCCTCAGATACTGACGCAGTCCATTTCCAAATGCAGCAAGACCTGTACAATATCCAGGCTTGGGCTGACAGGTGGCAAGTAACATTCGCGCCACACAAGTTTCAGGCAATGATCATCTCCAACAAGAGAGAATCCAACCATCGCCCCTTGGTGTTCAATGGCATTATCATCCCTGTTCCCCCACTATCAACATCCTGGGGGTTACCATTGACCAGAAACTGATCTGGACTAGCCATATAAATACTGTGACCAGAATAACAGGTCAGAGGTTAGGAATCCTGCGATGAGTAACCCACCTCCTGACTTCCCAAAGCCTGTCCACCATCCACAAGGGGTGTGATGGAATACTCTCCACTTGCCTGGATGAGTGCAGCTCCCACAACACTCAAGAAGCTTGACACCATCCAGGACAAAGCAGCCCGCTTGTTTGGCACCACATCCAGAAAATTCACTCCGTCCACCACCGATGCACAGTAGCAGCAGTGTGTATCATCTACAAGATGCACTGCAGGAATTCACCAACGCTGCTTTGAGCAGCACTTTCCAAACCCATGACCACTACCATCTAAAAGGGCAAAGGCAGCAGATAGATGGGAACACACTGCCTGGAAGTTCCCCTCCAAGTCACTCACCATCCTGGCTTGGAAATATATCGCCGTTCTTTAACTGTCACTGGGTCAAAATCCTGGTACTCCCTCCCTAACAGCACTGTGGGTGTACCTACACCACATGGACTGCAGCGGTTCAAAAAGGCAGCTCACCACCACCTTCTCAAGGGTGACTAGGGATAGGCAATAAATGCTGGGCCAGCCAACGATGCCCACATCCCATGAATGAATAAACAAAAGCTGCAACACAACACCTGTCTTGCCATTGTTACTTATATTATTTAGTTTATTTAATTTCATTACTCACTGAATTCACTTTGAATAATTCCTATGTACACCACAGCTCTTTCCCACATGCACAGAATTCCCATGTGAATCTAATTTGCTACTTAGTTAGGCTCCATCTCACTCCGGCATCGTTACCTTTCTCCTTGCATTGCTGTCATGCCTGGCATGATTCTGAACAGATTCTGAGGCCATAACTCCTGCCAAGTAGAAAATCTCTCTTGTCACAGCTCCCTGAGGCTTCTCACCAACTCCTGTCAGCCTTCAGGGAGCTGTCTGTGCTCTTTTGAAAGCCCTTCTGGGTCACTCTTTTACCTGGCGCCATGCTCCCACCTCCCCTGGCAGTGCTGAGCCAATGTCTGGGCACGTTTCAGGTTGTGATCGCTCACAGGAGTAGATAATGCATCCACTTCCATGCCCGCTGATCGCGAGCGCACAACGTGTGCAAAATTTAGGCCTTGGTGTTCTTCCAGTGGCTGGCTAGGTTTCACCTCGTGGTTATCTGAAAGAAAAAAGGCGAGGGTAAGTTTGTGGTGAGCGGTGGGGGCAAAATAAGAAGTGCATGTTTACACCATGTGCAGCTTTAAATCAGAAGAGAGTGCGGGATGAGGGGAATGGGATTTGAGAAAGAGGATTAGGCACGAGGGTCCTCGACGGTCCCATGGCTGATCATGGCATCAGCAATGGACGTCCCAGTAATGGCCAGCACAGTCTTCTGCATGGGGGTTGGGACGCACAGGCTCAGGTTAGCTTTTAATGGTGCTGGAAAGTGACCATTTTGTGTTCCCTATTGGTGCATGCAGTGAATGAACGGCGCAGTGTGTACTGGTGGCGCTCAGTATTTATTCAGCATGATCGTGGCAGGCTGCCTGCATTGCACTGAACAGGTGGGGTTAATCGCACATCGCGATCCATCACCACATTTTTGGAGGCTATCCAACTGAGGCCCCGGATGTCTTTAGGCCATTTGATCATGAGAGCATCACACCGAGACAGATTTGCTTTTGCCAATCGACTCACGTGTGGACCTCCATCTAGAGTTGTCAACCCACCAGGATTGTCTTTGAATCTTCAGGAATTAAAGATTAAACTGAAGATCAAGCCTATGAGAAATTTAGGGGAAAATTCAGAAAAAAAATGCTTTTTTAAAACTTTTTTGAACACCTTGGTTTATTAGTTATAAAAATAATGAAGGTGGGAATATAAAGGCTATTTGATGAGACAGACCATTGGAGGTGGGATGTCATGTGATTAAACCTCCAGGAATATATCCAGCTGGAGTTGGCAACCCTGCTTCCAGCAGAGTTGCTGAACAACGATCAGCAATAGGAACCCTGGCCAATTATTCCTCTCCCTTAGCCAGGGGAAGCAAGACCAATGACAAATATGTGGCTAATATTGGCTAACTCAGCACAAGCTGAGGACCAGCTTTGTGTGTATGGATCAATTATTTAGGAATAGGCCATTCAGCCCCTCGAGCCTGCTCCACCATTCAATTAGACCATAGTTTCACTCCTGAATGTTTTGGCCTTGATTTTAAAGATATGTTTCCTGATTCATGATTCCACCCCCCACAAGACAAAATAACTTCTCCACACTTAATCTATCAAACCTGACTAATATTTTACACACCTTTGCAAGCACTCAGTCACTCTTGGGAGATTCTGGAAGCTTCTCCACAACTGAATAAACTCGCTGAGCTGAAGGGGGAGCCATTTCCAACTGAAGGCACCAATTTACGGTGGAGAAGGATTTACAGACACCGTGTAGTTGATAGTAAAAAAGGATAGCTATGTCTCCAGAATTATATCAATGGTTGATTGGGTGGAAAAATGTCAGATGGGATTCAATCCAGAGAAATGTGGTAATGTATTTGGGGAGGGCAAACAAAGCTAGGGACTACACGATAAATGGGAGGATATTGGGGGGGTAGAGGAAGTTTGAGACCTTGGAGTGCACGTCCACAAGTCCCTAAAGGTGGCAGGACAGTGGATAAGGTGGTAAAGAAAGCATATGGAATGCTTTCCTTTCTTGGACAGGGTATTGAATACAAAAGCAGGAATGTAATGATGGAACTGTATAAAATGCTGGTTAGACCACAGCTGGAATTTTGTGTACAGTTCAGGTTGCCACCCTACAGGAAGGACATAATGACTCTGGAGAGAGTACAGAGGAGATTTAGAAGAATGTTGCCAGGGTTTGAAAATTGCAGCTGTGAGGCAAAGATTGGATAGGCTGGGGTTGTTTTCCTTGGAACTGAGGAGGCTGAGGGGTGACCTAATCGAGGTGTACAAGGTTATGAGGGGCCTCAATAGAGTAGCGAGGGGTGCCCTGTTACCCCCCCAGCAGAGAGGTCAATTACCAGGGAGCACACATTTAAGGCGATTGGTAAAAGCATTCAAGGGGACACGAGGAAAAATTTGTTCACCCAGAGAGCGGTGGGTGTTTGGAATTTGTTGCCTGGTTTGGTGGTGGAGGCAGAAACCCTCAACTCATTTAAAAGCTACCTGGATCAGCACCCGAAGTGCTGTAACCTGCAAGGCTATGGGAACAAGTGCTGGAAGGTGGGATTAGAATGGACAGCTAGTTTTTCATTTTTTATTTTTTGGCTGAACACAGACATGATGGGCTGAATGGCCTCTCCCTGTGCCGTAACTTTTCCATGGTTCTATGGTTCTGTTATCCCTTCTGGTTGCCACACTTTGTTTGAATCACCAAGGAGACAGAGCTAATGGCCTCTCCCTCCATAGAGCTTGCTGAACCTGATGCCTAAGGGTATATCCAATTGGGCTGAACACACAATGCTCAAGAGCTGTATCATCTAACACCTTCCCTGACTTGAGGAAGTTCATGCTACTCGGAGACAATTATCCTCCACTGGGGGTTGACTTTTTATACAAGCCTGGTTGCTATGCTCAAGGTATACATGCACTGTGTGGTAGTGGAGTAGCGAGTTTATTCGGTTAGTAATCTAGAGGCCTGGACTAATCAATCCACTGATGAGTTCAAATGCATTGACCAAGGTCAATCTTGAAAATGAAAAGCTACATCACTAATATTGACCATGAAATATAAAAATATGAAAAAACCCAAAGGGGTCACTCAGGTCCTGCTCCTGCTTATACGTGACTCCATCTCACACCTACATGGTTGACTCTTAACTGTCCTCTGAAGTGGACGATCTAAGTCATATCAAACTGTGAGAAAGAATAATAAGACCCAAACCCGTCCGGTTTGTCTGGCCACTCAAATGCTACTGAGGCATTGGATTTAGACAGGACCATTTGACCCTGCAAAGCCCTCCTCACTAACATCTGGGGACTGCTGCCAAAGTCGGGAGAGCTGCCTCACAGGTGAGTCAAGGAACAACCTGACTCAGTCAATAATAAGCTATGTACTGCAGGAATTCATGAAGGACTGAATTTTTCAGGCGGCGGGCAGGCTCGGCAGGAGCAGTCGCAGAGCCGATCGCTGTCCGGGATTGGATTGCTGTCCGGGATTGGATCGCTGTCCGCGATTGGATCGCTGTCCGCGATTGGCTCCGCGCCGCCATTTTGTGCGGGCGGGCCAATTAATGCCCACCCTGCATGATATGTGAGCGGTAGCGCTCAGCGCTACCTGTGCAGGCATGGGGAGGAGGGAGAGTCGGGGCCAGTGGTCTTTCGTCAGGTAGTGTTTCAATCGACCTGAGGCAGCTCCGTGTCGGTATCGAAATAATTAAATAAATGGTGTTAAAATTTATTTAAACATGTCCCCTCATGTGACTGTGTCACAAGGTGGGACATGTTTTGATATTTAGGAAATTTTTAAAATTTATTTAATAAAAGCTTTAGGAAACCTCATAGCTTGTGGATAAGGTTCCCTAAAAAACGTAAAGGCCGCTTGGCCTGTTCGCCTTCCCGCCAATCTTAAGGTTGGGCTGGCAGCGTTAACAATGACTTCAATTACTTTCTGAATGGCCTTAATAGGCCGTTTACATATCGGTGGGCGCGCAGCCAACTCTGGCGTGCGCCCGCCGATCGAAATATCGCGGGACTGCACGATGACGTCAGGACGCACACCCGATGTCATCACGCATCATTTTGCGAGTCGGGGTGTTGGTCCGACTGAAAAGTCCTACCCCAAGGCTCCTTCAACAACACCTTCCAAACACCCGACCACTACCATCTAGAAGGACAAGGGCAGCGGATAGGTGGGAACACCACTACCTATAAGTTCCCCTCCAAGTCACTCACTATCCTGACTTGGAAATATATCACCGTTCCTTCACCGTCGTTGGGTCAGAAAATTTCCCGACTTGAGCTACCCACCTCAGTAGACAAAATTCGGCCCTCTGTCTTTGGAATGACTCCAACCAGCGGAGAGTTTTCCCCATGATTCCCATTGACTCCAGTTTTGCTAGGGCTCCTTGATGCCACACTCTGTCAAATGCTGCCTTGATGTCAAGGGCAGTCACTCTCACCTCACCTCAGGAGTTCAGCTCTTTTGTCCATATTTGAACCAAGGCTGTAATGAGGTCAGGAGCTGAGTGGCCCTGGCAGAACCCAAACTGGATGTCAGTAAGCAGGTTATTGCTAAGCAAGTGCCGCTTGATAGCACTGTTGATGACCGTTTCCATTACTCTGCTGATGATGGAGAGTAGATGATGGGGCGGTAATTGGCCGGGTTGGATTTGTCCTGTTTTTTGTGTACAGGACATACCTGGGCAATTTTCTACATAACTGGTTAAATGCCAGTGTTGTAGCTATACTGGAACAGCTTGGTTAGGGGTGTGGCAAGCTCTGGAGCATAAGTCTTCAGTACTATTGCCGGAATATTGTCAGGGCCCATAGCTAGAATTGTAGAGTAGTTATAATGGGGGATATTAATTATCCAAATATAGACTGAGATTGTAGAAGTACAAAGGGAAGTCAGAGGCAAGAGTTCCTGGAGTGTGTTCAGTAGAACTTTCTACATCAGTATGTGTAAAGGATTAACTCTAATAATAGCAACTGAGCATGTGGCTAAGGAGCTATGTCATAGTGATGTCACTCACTGAGAGAAAATGAGCGAGAAGCACCTTAGAGAGAAGCTGTAGCTAATGTCCAACCTGATGTCCAACAACACTGTATACAGTTAGTAATGTAAATAAAGATATTTTGAAGGGAAGACCATTGCCCCCTTTAAGATCTCTTCTAGAATAAGAAACCAATGTCTCGCGAGACAACCTGTCAACAACAGATTATGTTTTCAGTCCAATGAGAACGGAAGCATTGCTGGGCCTGGTTCTCAGGAATGAGGTAGGCCAAGCGGATCAAGTGTCAGTAGGGGAACATTTAGGGGACAGTAGTCACTGGACTGGTAATCCAGAGACCCAGGGTAATGCTCTGGGGACCCGGGTTCGAATCCCACCATGGCAGATGGTGGAATTTGAATTCAATAAAAATCTGGAATTAAAAATCTAATGATGACCATGAAACCATTGTTGATTGTTGTAAAAACCCATCTAGTTCACTAATGTCCTTTAGGGAAGGAGATCTTACCTGGTATGGCCTACATGTGGCTCCAAATTCATAATGCCCTCTGAAATGTCCTAGCAAACCACTCAGTTGTATCCAAGTGCTAAAAAGTCAGTAAAAATGACTGAAACAGGACAGACCACCCGGCGCCGATCTAGACACTGGAAAGGACAATGGCAAACTCAACCCTGACGACTCTGCAAAGCCCTCCTAACTAACATCTGGGGGCTTGTGCCAAAATTGGGAGAGCTGTCTCACAGATTAGTCAAGCAGCAGCCTGACATAGTCATCCTCACGGAATCATACCTTACAGATAATGTCGCAGACACCAATATCACCATCCCTGGGTAGGTCCTGTCCCACCAGCAGGACAGACCCAGTAGAGGTGGTGGCACAGTGGTATACAATCAGGATAGAGTTGCCCTTGGAGTCCTCAACATCGACTCCAGACCCCATGAAGTCTCATGGCATCAGGTCAAACATGGACAAGGAATCCTCCTGCTGATTACCATGTACCGCCCTCCCTCATGAATTAGTGCTCCTTCATGTTGAACACCACTTGGAGGAAGCACTGAGGGTGGCAAGGGCACAGAATGTACTCTGGGTGGGGGGCTTCAAAGTCCATCACCAAGAGTGGCTCAGTAGCACTACCACTGACTGAGCTGGCTGAGTCCTAAAGAACATAGCTGCTAGACTGGGTCTGTGACAGCTGGTGAGGAACCAACAAAAGGGAAAAATATACTTGCCCTTATCCTCACCAACCTGCCTGCTGCAGATGTGTCTATCCATGACAGTATTAGTAGGTGTGGCCACCGCACAGTCCTTGTGGAGATAAAGTCCTGTCTTCATATTGAGGATACCCTCCATCGTGTTGTGCCACCGTGCTAAGTGGGATAGATTTCGAACAGATCTAGCAACTCAAGACCGGGCATCCATGAGCTGCTGTGGGCCATCAGCAGTAGCTGAACTGTACTCAAACACCATCTGTAACCTTATGGCCTGGCATATCCCCACTCTACCACTACCATCAAGCCAGGCGATCAACCTGGTTCAATGAAGAGTGCAGGAGGGCATGCCAGGAGCAGCACCAGGCATACCTAAAAATGAGGTGTAAACCTGGTGAATCTATAATGCAGGACTACTTGCGTGCCAAACAGCATAAACAGCAAGTGATAGATAGGGCTAAGCAATTCCACAACCAATGGATCAGACCTAAGATCTGCAGTCCTGCCACATCCAGTTGAATGGTGGTGGCCAATTAAACAACTCATTGAAGGAGGAGGATCCACAAAAATCCACATACTCAATGATGGGGGAGCCCAGCACATCAGGGTAAAAGATAAGGCTGAAGTATTCTCAACAATCGTCAGCCAGAAGTACAAAGTGGATGATCCACCTCGGCCTCCTCCAGAGGTCCCCAGCAGCACAGATGCGCTCTTCAGCCAGTTTGATTCACTCCATCTGATATCAAGAAATGGCTGAGCACACTGGATACTGCAAAGGCTGTGGGGCCCCACAATATTCCGGCAAAAGTTCTGAAGGCGTGTGCTCCAGAATTTGCCACACCTCTAGCCAAGCTGTTCCAGTACAGCTGCAACACTGGCATCTACCTGGCTATTTGTAAAATTGCCCAGGTATGTCCTGTACACAAAAAGCAGGACAAATCCAACCCGGCCAATTACCACCCTAGCAGTCCACTCTCGATCATCAGTAAAGTGATGCAAGGAGTCATCAACAATGTTATCAAGCAACATTTGCTCAGCAATAACCTGCTCACTGATGCCCACTTTGGGTTCTGCCAGTGTCACTCAGCTCCTGGCCTCATTATATCCATCCATCCATCCATCCATTTTCACACCGTTTCTCCTGGTGAGGGTCGCAGTGACAGGAAGTTGAGTAGGACTGACCACACTTCCCTTTCCCCAGCCACAGATTCCAGCTCCTCCTGGGGGATTCCCAGGTATTCCCAGGCCAGCTGAGAGATGTAACCCCTCCAACGTGTCCTGGGTTGGCCTAGAAGTCTCTGCCCAGTGGGCCGTGCCCAGTACAGCTCCTGTGGGAGGTTACCATGGGACTTCTATATCAGATGCCCAAACCATCTCAATTGGCCTCTCTCCATCTGGAGGATCAGCGACCCTACTCCAAGGCTCTCACAGATTGCTGAATTCCTCACCCTGTCCCAGAGAGTACGCCCAACAACCCTGCGGAGAAACCTCATTTCCACCGCTTGTACCCGCAATCTTATGCTTTCACTCAT
Organism: Cetorhinus maximus; assembly: GCF_964194155.1. Classification (NCBI taxonomy): domain Eukaryota; kingdom Metazoa; phylum Chordata; class Chondrichthyes; order Lamniformes; family Cetorhinidae; genus Cetorhinus; species Cetorhinus maximus. Next base: position 232,193,629 of record NC_135879.1, on the reverse strand, counting down.
TACCCACAGTTCATGGCCATAGGTGAGGATGGGGCCGTAGCTTGACCGGTAGATCTTAGTCCTGAAACTCAGCTCCCACTTCACCACCGCGGACTGGTAGAGCACCCGCAGGACTGTAGGTGTCGCACCGATCCGCTGGTCAATCTCACGCTCCCCCGGCCATCACTCACGAGCAAGATCCAGAGATACTTGAACTCCTCCACTAAGGGAAGCTGCCCATCCGCCCCTCACCTGGAGAGAGCAACCCACTCTTTCCCGGGAGAGAATCATGACCTCAGATTTGGAAGTGCTGATCCGTTTCCCAGCCAGGTCACACTCGGCAGTGAAACGTTCGAATGCGCGCTGGAGATCACAGTCGGATGAGGCAAGAAGCACAACGTCATCTGCAAACAGCAGAGATGCCACCCTCAAGCCCCCGAACTGGATTCTCTCCATAACTCAGCTGTGCCTTGATATCCTGTCCATGAAAATCACGAACAGGAGTGGAGACAAGATTCACCCTTGGTGGAATCCAATGCCCACTTTGAATGAATTCAACGTAATGCCAAGAATGTGGACACAAGTCTCGCTCCATGATTGGAGGGACCTGGTAGCAAGCGGAAGCGGCACCTCATATTCCTGCAGCACCTCTCACAAAATATCCTGAGTTTGCTAATCTAGTCTACAAAACAGAGGTAGACTGGATTAGCAAACTCCCACAAACCCTCAAATATCCGTGAAAGGGCAAAGAGCGAGTCCACTGTTCCACAGCCAGGGCCTAATCCGCATTGTTCCTCCTGAATCTGAGGTTCAACCAACGGATGAAATCTCCTCTCCAGCACTCTGGCATCGGCTTTCCCGGGGAGGCTGAGGAGTGTGATCCCAAGTGGAACACACCCTCTGGAACATGGACAAAGGAGCTGAACTCAAGAGGTGAGGCGAGAGTGACTGCACTTGACATCAAGGCAGCATTTGACTGAGTGTGGCATCCAGGAGCCCCAGCAAAACTGGAGTCAATGGTAATCAGGGGGGAAAAATCTCCACTGGTTGGAGTCATACTTAGCACAAAGGAAGATGGTTGTGGTTTTTGGAGGTCAATCATCTCAGTTCCAGGACATCACTGCAGGAGTCCTCAGGGTAATGTCCTAGGCCCAACCATCTTCAGCTGCTTCATCAATGACCTTCCTTCCACCATAAGGTCAGAAGTGGGGATGTTCGCTGATGATTGCACAATGTTCAGAACCATTCGCGACTCCTTAGATACTGAAGCAGTCCTTGTCCAAATGCACCAAGACCTGGACTATATCCAGGTTTAGACTGACAAGTGGCAAGTACCATTCACACCACACAAGTGCCAGGTGACAGGCAATGACCATCTCCAACAAGAGAGAACCTAACCATTGCCTGATGACTTTCAATGGAATTACCTTCGCTGAATCCCCCACTATCAACATCCTGGGGATTACCATTGGCCAGAAATTGAACTGGACTAGCCACATAAATACTGTGGCTAAAAGAGATGGTCAGAGGCTAGGAATCCTGCAGAGAGTAACCCACCTCCTGACTCCCCAAAGCCAGTCCAACATGTACAAGGCACAAGTCAGGAGTGTGATGGAATACCCTCCACTTACCTGGCTGAGTGCAGCTCCAACAACACTGAAGAAGCTTGACACCATCCAGGACAAAGCAGCCCCCTTGATTAGTACCCAACTGACAAACATTCACTCCGTCCACCACCAACGCACAGTAGCAGCAGTGTGTACCATCTACAAGATGCACTGCAGGAATTCACCAAGGCTCCTTCGGCAGCACCTTCCAAACCCATGACTACTACCATCTAGAAGGACAAGGGCAGCAGATAGATGGGAACACCACCACCTGGAAGTTCCCCTCCAAGTCACTCACCATCCTGACTTGGAAATAGATTGGCGTTCATTCGCTGTCGTTGGGTCAAAATCCTGGAACTCTGTTCCTAACAGCATGGTGGGTGTACCTACACCACATGGACTGCAGCGGTTTAAGAAGGCAGCTCACCACCACCTTCTCAAGGGCAACTAGGGATGGGCAATAAATGTTGGCCTAGCCAGCGAAGCCCACATTTCGTGAATGAATAAAAAAAATAAGATTTAGACTGACTATGGAAAAGGACAAAGAATAATTTATTGGGGACTAACTGGAATTGGGCTGGGTGACCCCGGATGTAGTGGAGAGGCAGAGGCGGGCCCAGCTTGGATTAGATGACTTGGCCAGGGTTAAAAGGCTGAGGAGTCCCTATTGTGAGGCAGGAAGTGGATGGAGGTGCTATTGTTGCTTGGAGGGGACGGCAATCAACTGGTGAGTATAAACAGTAATAGTTGTACAACTGGTTGCTGCCAATGGACGAGATGGCTCATCATGGGCTCTCCACTGGAAAATATAACCATTGTTGATGCCCTTCCACATTGTAATGAAGGAGCACACTCAACCAAGTTCAGGCTGGAAAAGCTTCACAGGGCACAGCCATGGAGATGGCAGCGTCTTGGCACCAGCAGCGGTTCATGATATTCTGTAAATTCAGGTTGCTATAATGCCTCAGGGGATGATTAATACACATCGCACTTGACACGGTCTATGCCTTTCCACCTACTCTCTTTCCACCCATCTCTTAGAATGCGCTCATGCAATTAAGCCTTGACCAGGACACCCACAGTTGCACAATCTCACGGCACAACAGTGTGACTCAGAGGGAGCAAGCCAGCAAGGTAGTGAGTGGTCGGGAACACAGCTTGTCATCTGGGAGTGACAGGAACCAAAGCCACAGCATTCATCCAGACCCAATGCACCATCCCCAGTCCCCGCCCTCACTTCTCCCCTCCCCACCTCAACATTGGGCATTGATGAGATAGAGGACATGGTTTGTGTATGTAAGCTGACATATGTGTATGAGACCGTTCTGAGCAGGAAGTCTTACGTGCCTTTTCTTTTTCATTTCTCATGCCAGAGTGTCTCACAGAAGGGAGAGTGGAGAAGGGGTGGCAGGGGTTATGCTGCGCTTTAGCAACCGGGACCTCCAGATCCCGGAGGAAGAGGTCCAGAGATGGTGCACAATGTTATATCCACTTAGACAACGGAATCCACGTAGCAACCAAGAGGGCATGGCAAGAGATAGCCACTGCTGGAAGCACAGCAGGTGACCACGGAAAATGGGGAATTCAGGGTAGAAAGAGGTTCTATCGCCTGATGCACTCCGGCAATGTGAGTTGTTCAGCGCAAGCACACAGAGGTCGCAGTGGTGGTTCTCATCTGACAGCTGAACCTATGGTGGGGCATCTGGCACATACCTTTCTCAACATGGGGGCTTGTATGTCCAAGCTGCTACGTACGAACATACGAATTAGGAGCAGGAGTAGGCCGCTCGGCCCCTCGAACCTGCTCCACCATTCAATGCGATCATAAATGATCTGAATGTAACCTCAACCCCTCATTCCTACCTCTCTTGATAAACTTTCACCCCCTTGTTAATCAAGAACCTATCTAGCTCTGTCTTATAAATATTCAAAGACTCTGCCTCCGCTGCCTTTTGAGGAAGAGAGTTCCAAAGCCTCATTACCCTCTGAGAGAAAAAATTCTCCTCATCTCTGTTTTAAATGAGCCATTCTTTATTTTTAAACAGTGACCCCTAATTCTAGATTCTCCCACAAGAGGAAACATCCTCTTCACATCCACCCTGTAAAGACCCCTCAGGATCTTAAAGGTTTCAATTAAGTCGCCTCTTACTCTTCTAAATTCCCAGTGGATACAAGCCTAACCTGTCCAGCCTTTCCTCATAAGACAACCCACCCATTCCTGTTATTAGTCCAGTAAACCTTCTCTGAACTGCTTCTAATGCATTTACATATTTCTTTAAATAAGGAGACCAGTACCGTACACAATACTCCAGATGTGGTCTCACGAATGCCCTGTACAACTGAAGCATAACCTCCTTATTTTTGTAATCAACTCCCCTCACAATAAATGATAATATTCTATTAGCTTTCCTAATTACCCACTGTACCTGCATACTAACCTTTTGTGATTCATGCACCAGGACACCCAGACCCCTCTGAATCTCCCCAATCTCTCACCATTTAGATAATAAACTTCTTTTTTATTCTTCCTGCCAAAATGAACAATTTCACATTTACCCACATTATACTCCATTTGCCAGATCTTTGCCCACTCACTTAACCGGTCTATGTCACTTTGTAGCCTCCTTACGCCCTCTTCACAATTTACTTTCCTACCTATCTTTGTGTCATCAGCAAATTTAGCAACCATTCCTTCAGTTACTTCATCTAAGTCATTTATATAAATTGTAAAAAGTTGAAGCCCCAACACTGATCCCTGTGGCACACCACTCATCACATCCTGTCAACCAGAAAAAGACACATTTATGCCAACTCCCTGCTTCCTGTTAGCTGACCAATCTTCTACCCATGCCAGCAAGGGTCCCAACACTGAGCCCTGTGGAACACCACTTGAGACAACTTTCCATTTGCAAGGGCATCCATCAACCATTACCCTTTGTTTCCTGTTACAAAGCCAACTTTTATCCAGTTTGTCACATTACCCTGAATCCTATGGGCTTTTACTTTCCTGACCAATCTGCCATGTGGGACCTTGTCAAATGCCTTGCTAAAATCCATGTACACAACATCCACTGCACTACCTTCATCAACCCTTCTTGTCACTTCCTCAAAGAATTCAATCAAATTTGTGAGGCAAGACCTTCCTTTAACAAATGCATGCTGACCATCCCTGACTAGTCCATGCCTTTCCACATGACAGTTAATACTATCTCTCAGGATTGATTCTACTAATTTGCTCACCACCGATGTAAGACTAACTGGCCTATAATTGTTTGACATTTCTTTTGATCCCTTTTTAAACAATGGAACTATGTTTGCATTTCTCCAGTCCTCCAGTACCTCCCCTTTATCTAGTGAAGATTGGAAAATCATCCTCAGAGCATCTGCTATCTCCTCCCTGACTTCCTTCAGCAGCCTCGGAAACAATCCATCTGGCCCTGGTGACTTATCAACTTTCAAGGATTTCAACCCTTCGAGTATTTCCTCTCTCTTTATGACTATCCCGTCCAATATCTCGCAGTTTTCCTCCTAGACTACTATATCTACATCTTCCCTTTCCTTTGTAAACACAGAGACAAAATATTCATTCAAAACCCTTCCCAGAGCCTCTGTATCGACACACAAGTTTCCATCTTCATCTCTGATAGGTCCCACTTTTTCCTTAACTAACCTTTTCACATTAATGTATTGGTAAAACATCTTTGGGTTATCTTTAACTTTACTTGCTAATCTTTTTTCATGCCCTCTCTTTGATTTCCTTAATTCCTTTTTTACTTTGTCCCTGCACTTCCTATATTCCTATATAGCGTCTAGGCTATTTGCAGTGCTTAGTTCTTTGTGCCTATCATGCGCTTTCTTTTTCTGTTTGATCTCTCCCTGTATTCCTCTAGACAACCAGGGAGGGTCTAGATTTGGCAGTACCACTATTATTTTTGTAGGGGACATGTCTACTTTGTACAATTAGGATCTCGCTTTTTAGTGCTTCCCACTGGTTTTCTACTGTTTTACCCTCCAGCAGTGCTGTCTAGTCCACTTTAGCCAAGTCCCTTCTCATTTTTGCAAAATTTGCCTTCCCCCAGTTCAAGACTTTTACTCCTGCCTTATCTCTGTCCTTTTCCATGGTAATGCTAAATCTAACCGAATTGTGATCACTGTCCCCGATATGGTCGCCAACTGTCACTTCACCCACTTGCCCTTCTTCGTTCCCCAAGACTAGGTCTAGAATTGCATCTTCTCTCGTTGGGTTTGTCACTAATTGGTTGAAAAAATTGTCCTGGACACACTGCATGAATTTTTCTCCTTCAGTGCCCCTTATATTGTTTGAATCCCAGTTGATATTAGGATAGTTGAAGTCTCCTACTATTATTGCCCTCTTGTTCTTACAAGCAGAAATTTGCCTACATATTTGTTCTTCTATCTCTCTTTCACTATTTGGGGGTCTGCAGTATACTCCCAGTCGTGTGACTGCCCCTTTTTTATTTCTAAGCTCAATCCATAAAGCCTCGTTTGTTGACCCATTTAGTATATCATCCCTTCTCACGACTGGAATTGATTCTTTAACTATTAGTGCTACCCCTCCCTCTCCTTTTTTATCTCCTATTCTATTGTGTCTGAAGACTCTATAACCAGGGATATTAGGCTGCCAGTTTTGTCCCTCCTTTAGCCAGGTCTCCATTATAGCAATGACATCCTGCTGCCATGTGTCTACCTGTGCCCTTAACTCATCTACCTTGTTTGTAATACTCCTTGCATTGAAGTATAAACACTTTAACCCCGTCAATTTCCCTTGCTGGACACTTTGTAAACTTTGCTTCTCGTGTAACTCCATGTCAATCACAATGTCCCTAGCTAATGTTCTCCCTCCATTTTTCTGATCTGAATCTGACCTATCTGATCCTACTCCTGGGATCCCATCGCCCTGCCACACTAGTTTAAATACTCCCCAACAGAACTAGCAAAAGGCCCCGCAAGGATACTGGTCCCAGCTCTGCCTGGGTGCAGTCCGTTCGGTTTGTACAGGTCCCCACCTTCCGCAGAACCGGTCCCGGTGCCTCAAGAACCTGAATCTCTCTCGGCTACACCATCTTTCCAGCCACGTGTTCATTTGGTCTATCCTCTTATTCCTGCTCTCGCTAGCACGTGGAACTGGGAGTAATCCTGAGATTACTACATTTGAGGTCCTACATTTTAATTTATCTCCTAACTTTCTGTACTGAGCTTGCAGGTCCTCATCCCTTAGTTTACCTATGTCGTTGGTACCAATGTGTACCACGACCACTGGCTGTTTACCTTCCCTCCCCAGAATGTCCTGCAGCCGCTCTGTGACACCCTGGACCCTGGCACCAGGGAGGCAACATACCATCCTTGATTCACGTTTGAGACCACAGAAGCATCTGTCTGTGCTCCTAACTATTGAATCCCCTATCACTATAGCCCTGCCATTTGTTTTCCTCCTGCCCCTCTGAGCAGCAGAGCCACCCACGGTGCCGTGAACTTGGCTGTTGCTGCTTTCCCCTGAGAGGTCATCCCCCCCAACAGTATCCAAAGCGGTATATGTGTTAGAGAGGGGGATGACCACAGGGGGCTCCTACACTCCCTTCCTGAGTCTTTTACTGTTACTGATGGTAACCCATTCCCTTTCTGCCTGGGAGACCTAAGGATTGGGAGCACTTTAGAATTCAGCAAAGGAGGACGAAGGGATTGATTGAGAAGGGGAAAATAGAGTATGAGAGTAAGCTTGCGGGGAACATAAAAATTGACTGTAACAGCTTCTATAGGTATGTGAAGAGAAGAAGATTGGTGAAGACAAACATAGGTCCCTTACAGTGTAAAACAGGGGAATTTATAATGGGGAACAAAGAAATGGCTGACCAACTCAATACATACTTTGGTTCTGTCTTCACAAAGGAGGACACAAATAACATACCAGAAATGTTGGGGAACACAGGGTTTAGTGAGAGGGAGGAACTGAAAGAAATCAGTATTAGTAGGGAAATGCTGTTGGGAAATTGATGGGATTGAAGGCCGATAAATCCCCAGGGCCTGATAATTTACATCCCAGAGTACTTAAGGAAGTGGTCCTAGAAATAGTGGATGCATTGGTGGACATCTTCCGAGATTCTATCGACTCTGGAACAATTCCTACAGATTGGAAGGTAGCTAATGTAACCACACTATTTAAAAAGGGAGGTAGAGAGAAAACAGGGAATTATAGACCAGTCAGCCTGACGTTGGTAGTGGGGAAAATTCTAGAGTCCATTATAAAAGATTTAATAGCTGGGCACTTGGAAAACAGTGGCAGAATCGGACAGAGTTAGCATGGTGTTACGAAAGGGAAATCATGCTTGACAAACCTATTGGAATTTTTTGAGAATGTAACTCGTAGAGCTGATGAGGGGGAGCCAGTGGATGTGGTTTAATTGGACTTTCGGAAGGCTTTCGACAAAGTGCCACATAAGAGAGTGGCGTGTAAAATTAAAGCACATGTGATTGGGGGTAGTATATTGAGATGGATAGAAAACTGGTTGGCAGACAGGAAACAAAGAGTAGTAATAAACGGGTCATTTTCCGAATGGCAGGCAGTGACTAGTGGGGTACTGCAGGGATTGGTGCTGGGACACCAGCTATTCACAATATATATTAATGATTTAGATGAGGGAATTAAATGTAATATCTCCTGATTTGCACTTGACACAAAGCTGGGTGGGAGGGTGAGCTGGAAGGAGGATGCAGAGATGCTTCAGTGTGATTTGGACAAGCTGAGTAAGTGGGCAAATGCATGGCAGATGCAATATAATGTGGATAAATGTGAGGTCATCCACTTTGGTAGCAAAAACAGGAAGACAGATTATTATCTGAATGGCTCTAAATTGAGAGAGGGGAATGTGCAACGAGACCTGGGTGTCCTCATACACCAGTCATTGATGGCAAGCATGCAAGTGCAGCAGGCGGTAAAGAAAGCAAATGGTATGTTGGCCTTCATAGCCAGAGGATTCGAGTACAGGAGCAGAGATGTCTTGCTGCAATTATACAGGGCCTTGGTGAGACCACACTTGGAATATTGTGTGCAGTTTTGGTCTCCTTACCTGAGGAAGGATGTTCTTGCTATAGAGGGAGTGCAGCGAAGATTAACACACTGATTCCTGGGATGGCGGGACTGACATATGAGGAGAGATTGAGTCAGTTAGGATTATATTCGCTGGAGTTCAGAAGAATGAGGGTGGATCTCATAGAAACCTAGAAAATTCTAACAGGACTAGACAGGGTAGATGCAGGAAGGATGTTCCCGATGGTGGGGGAGTCCAGAACCAGGGGTCACAGTCTGAGGTTACGGGGTAGGCCATTTAGGCCTGAGACGAGGAGAAATTTCTTCACCGAGAGAGTGGTGAGTCATTACCACAGAAAGTGGCCAAAACATTGTATGTTTTCAAGAAGGAGTTAGATATAGCTCTTGGGGCGAAAGGGATCAAAGGATATGGGCAGAAAGCGGGAGCAGGCTATTGAGTTGGATGATCAGCCATGATCACAATGAATGGTGGAGTAGGCTGAAAGGGCTGAATGGCCTACTCCTGCTCCTATTTTCTATGTTTCTTTCCCTTCCCCATGTTTGTAACCTCATCCAAACCCATAACCCTCTGAGGTATCTGCAATCCTCTAATTCTAGCCTCTTGTGCATTCCCAATTATATTTGCTCCACCATTGGTGGCCATGCCTTCAGTTGCCTAGGCCCTGAGCTCTGGAATACCCTTCCTACATCTCTTTGTCTCTCTACCTCATTTTTCTTCCTTTAAGATAATGCTTAAACTCTACCTCTTTTACCAAGTTTTTGGTCATATGGCCTAACATCTCCTCATGGAGTCTTGGTGTCATACTTTATTTGAAAATGATCCTGGAGGTTCAAGGTGCTCCATAAATAAAAGTTGTGGCATGGATTAAGGATTGACTAACAGGCAGAAAACCGAGAGTGGGAAATAAACGGGTCATTCTCGCATTGGCGGGCTGTGACTAGTGGGGTACCACAGGAATCAGTACTTGGGTCCCAGCTGTTCACAATGTAGGTCATTGATTTGGATGTTGGGAACAAATGTAATATATTCAAGTTCACAGATGACACAAAGCTAGGTGGGAATGTCGTTGAGAAAGATGCAAAGCAGCTTCAAGAGGATTTGGACAGACTTAATGAGTGGGCAAGAACATGGCAGATGGAATATAATGTGGAAAAATGTGAGGTTATCCACTTTGGTAGAAGGAACAGATATGCAGAGTATTTCCTAAATGTTAAGAGATTAGAAAGTGTAGATGTACAAAGGGACCTGGATGTCCTTGTCCATATGTCACTGAAAAGTAACATGCAGGTGTAGCAGGCAATCAGGAAGACTAATACAGTGTTAACCTTTATCGCAGGATGATTTGAGGAGGGGAGTAGCGAAGGCTTGTTTCAATTGTATAGACCCTTGGTTAGACCGCACCTGGAATACTGTGTGCAATTTTGGTCCCCTTACCTTAGGGAGGAAATTGGCCGGGATTTTCCGGTCTCATCGTGGCAGTACCTGCCCCAGGAGATTCGGCAGCCCAGCCAGGAGTTCATTGGCTTTCGGTGGGAGTGACCGATCCCTGTAGCGGGTGGGGCGGGGCCGGAAACTCCCACCCATTATTGCCATAGAGCGTGTGCAACGAAAGTTCACCAGACTTTTTCCCGGGATGGCAGGACTGTCCTGTGAAGAGAGATTGGGGAAACGGGGCCTGTATTCTCTCGAGTTTCGACGAATGAGAAGTGATCTCATTGAAACCTATAAAATACTTAAAGGGGTTGACAGAGTAGATGCAGGTGAGATGTTTCCCCTGACTGGAGAGCCTAGAACCAGGGGACGCAATTTCAAAATAAGGGGGAGGCCACTTAGGACTGAGATGAGGAGAAACTTTTTTTACTCAGAGGGTTGTGAATCTTTGGAATTCTCTACCCCAGAGGGCCGTGGAAGCTCAATCACTGAGTCATGTTTAAAGTAGAGATTGACCGATTTCTAAATAGCAATGACATAAAAGGATATGCGGATAATGTGGGAAAAAAGCGCTGAAGTGGGTGATCATCTATGATCGAATTGAATGGTGGAGCAGGCTTGATGGGCTGAATGGCTACTCCTGCTCTTATGTCCCTATGTCCTGTTTGCGAGGCTTTGCTGTGCTCAAACCATCTATTAAATTCTGCCATTGCATCAGTGGCTACAGCTCGATATCATTCACTGGGACCTAATGAGGCTCTATAACAATGAGAGTTCTTTCTGACGTGGTATGGAACAATCATGCAGCAAACAAAGACAAAATCCTGGATACCTATGTCCTAGTGGTAATGTCAAGAGACCCAAGAAGCTATTCCCTTTCCATAGATTAATCTGCCTATCCAGAACACAATAGGGCAGCAAGTTATGCTAAACCTTCATAAAATGCTTGACCCCAGCTGGAATATTGTGTCTAATTCAAGGCACAACACCTTAGGAAGGATTGTGAAGCTATGGGGTGGGTACGGAGGAGATTCCAGGAATGAAGGAGTTATAGATACAAGGAGAAGCTGAGAGGAGATTTAATGAATGTGTTTAAAATTATGAAGGGTTTAAACAAAGTAAATACTGAGAAACTGTTTCCAGTTGTGGAAGGGTCAAAGGTCACAGATTTAAGATGTTTGGCAAAAGAACCAGGGGAGATTTGAGGATTTCTTTTTATTCAACATATGGTTAGGATTTGGAATGTAGTGCGTGAAAGGGCAGTGGATGCTGATTCAATAGTAGCCTTCAAAAGGGAATCGGAAAAATACTTGAAGGAGAGAAAATTTCAGGGATATAGGGAAAGAGTTGGAGAGTGGGACTAGCTTGATTGCTCTTCGAAAGAGTTAGTGCGCGCACAATGGGCCAAATGGCCTCCTTTAGTTTTGTCCTATTCAATGATTCTGTGAACCACCACATCACTGATGCAGGAAGAATGGGCACAAGGGCAAGTCACTCCAGACTGCCTGGCAGCAATGAACCTGCGGCCCATCATGGCCTTACGAGAAGGAGGGAGGAAAGAGTAAAAATAAGACAAAGAAAAGCTTACTGCTTAAACCTTCCCTCGGCAAGTCTTCTCTGGAAATGAAGAGTGAGCAAATCTCCTCGACCAGCTGTGGGTAACTGTAAGCGCTCCATGTTCTCAGTGTGGCCAAGGTAAGGCTTGGGTTTCTTCAGGCATGAAAAGGCCACCGTCTGGGGCATAGCCAGAGAAAATGACCTCCTCAAAGCTCACGTCGGTCAATTCCCCCCGTGTACTCGTGTATTTCATTTTGCTCCACCTGCGTGACAAGAGTTAAAAAGGGAAAAGTAAGAATGAGAAAGGAAACCTGCCTGTGCAGGCCGAGGGCACTTTGCATCAGTTGGCATCACTTGGAAAATGTTACATCTGTCTTCTCAAAACAACAGGTTGAAGTGTGTGTTGCAGCAGAGATATTGGATAAGGATATAAGCAGATAGAAAGGGGGTGGAAAAGCGAGTATGGCAGAAGGAAGCCCCTCCCTGAATGTGTAAAATTTCAAAGCTCTAATGAGGCTGGTACACTGGAGCAGCAGCAGCCTACTGTTCCCAGATGCTGCCTGATGAGAAAACACCAGGATTTGGGTCATCACTACATTTCAGGAGATTGGCTTCTGCCCCTTCATTCACTCCCATCAGTGGGAATGGAAAGTATATTCTTATATTCCACGTTAAGTTATTAATAAGATGATCACATGTCAGGCTGTATGCGAAAGGACACTAAGTGAAGGTTCTAGTGTGAAGTGTGATGTACTACCACATGATGAGCAATTCAAACACTTTACTGTAACGTAAGAGGGGAGAGGAAGATGGTGGGCACGTAGACTAAAGTACATTTGGAGAAGATTTGGTAAGCTTTCTGTTTTCTTTGTATTCATTCATGGGACGTGAGCAATGCTGGCAAGGCCAGAGTTTATTGCCCAATAGCTCTCCCAATTTTGGCACAAGACTCCAGATGTTGCTGTGGAGGACTTTATAGGACCAGTCAATCCTGGCAGGGTGTGCCGTCATCATTTCCCATGCTTAGGTCAATGCCGGGTAGCCTGTCCAGTTTTATTCTTTTTCAATTTTTCTGTAGTGGTTTGATACAGTTGAAAGTCTTGCTCAGCGATTTCATAGGGCAGGTAAGAGTCAACCACAATACTGTGGACCTGGAGTCACCTATAGTCCAGACTGGGTAAGGACGGCAGAGTTCCTCCCTTAAAGGACTTAAGTGAACCAGATGGATTTTTACAACAATCTGATGGTTCCGTGCTCATCATCACTGAGATTTGCTTTTTATTCCAGGTTTATTAATCAATATTAGGTTGCAGCTGCTGTGGTGGAATTTGAACTCATGTCTTCAGAGCACTAGCCTGGATCTTAGGATTACTAGTTCAGTAACATTACCACTACACTACTGTTCATATTCTCTGGCCTGTAAACATGTTGTAGCATTGTGTGGTAATGCAGCAAATACTAGAACTACCACTTACCCTTGGTAACACCTCCCAATTCTCTACAGGTGCTCTCCTTGTGATTCACATTTGCGACGACCATACAGGACTTGCATATCAATACCAATGCTGTGTGCATGTGCTCATTTGACATTTCTAGCCTATACAACAATGTTCCACTTAAGGAAGCCATAGATATTTGCGCTGCAGCACTATATCATGATGATCTAGACCCGCCATCATTATGTGAATCAATATTCATTGAACTTATGAACTTGGCAGTTGAGTTCAGTTTTGATGACACCTTGTATGCCCAAATAGATGGTGTTGTCATGGGATCCCTTCTAGCCCAGCTCTCACAAACATCTTTGTTGGGTTCCATGAAAAACGTGTCTTCGATCGAATGGGACCTAACCTCCTACCCCTTGCATATTTCCGATATGTGGATGATACGTTTGCTATATTTAAACCTGCAGCTACATGTAACAATTTCCATTCATGTCTTAATGGGCTCTATCCTACACTCAGGTTCACCTATGAAATGGAACAGTTAAATGAAGCCCCCTTCCTTGACGTCCTAGTTGAGAAATCTGCCAGAGGTATTTCTGCCATGGTTTACCACAAGACTACCTTCATTGGTCACTTTCCGCGTTGGGATTCTTACAGTTCCACACGCTATAAGATTGGTCTTATCAGCAACCTTGTAAATAGGACCCGAGTCATTTTCTCACCATGCAAGTTTGATGCTGAAATAGGGGCATCAAAGACATCCTACAGGATAATGGCTGCCCTGATCAGATCATTTTGCACTGTGTATCACGCAAACTCTTCAATGGGCCCAAGGCAATCACTTTTGGCCCTGAAAAGTGCCCAATCTACCTCAGATTACCTGGAAGGAAAAGGTATCTCAAAAACTTGAGCAACAGGTGAAGCTAGCTGTTTCATGCTGCTACTGCGCAGTAGCAACACGAGTGGTATTTGCCACTAACAGGATGCTGCCGTCAAGCCGAAAAGATGTTCTGCCTATCACGCAAATGTAATGTGGCATATGAATTTCAGTGCCATTGTGAAGCCCGGTATGGAGGCTGCACATCCCAAAGACTGGCGGATCATATCAAACAGCATCTCCCAGCCACTGTTCGCAATGGGCAAGGTACAGACCGTACCCAACCAGCCCGTGCTTGCAAAACTCAAAACACAGTGTCCAACACTAGATGTGATTCCACAATTGGACAACATTTGCTAAATAATCCTCAGTGCCTAAGAATTATGCTAACAACCAATTTAAGATTGTCAGTTGGGCTCACAGTGTGGTGCATTTGTGTGCACTGGAAGCTACATATATTAATACACAGGGCCCTGTTCTTTGCAGACAGAAAGAACATGTACATACATTGCGCCTGCTTCAGCTAAACAAAATAAGTGGCAGCCATTCGTTGACACATTCCTCAAGGCAATGCCTTGACCAATCAGGGTTATGCTGTCTTGTTTAAATTTTAAACAATGCTTGGCAGTTAACTGTCAGTCACCATCACCGATGCATTCTCTATGGCAAAGCCTCTACCAATCAGTCCACTTGCCAAACAATCAGCACTCTCTTCACATACGGTATAAATGGTTGTTTTCCCCTTATATTGCTATTCTTGTGAGTATCCAAAACAAAAAGCTTCGACATATCTCTTTTCTCAACAATAAAGATTTTCTCCTGAATTCCTTTTGCATTCATTAGCAACTATTCATATTTATGGCCCCCATAGACAATCCTGCCAAAGTCCTTAACAATATTAAATTTGCATGGTTAGATACTCAGGTTAGCAATGTAACAGAAGTGTGTGACTCCATCTTTGAGTTTCAGTCTTAGCTTTGTCATACCCAGGTCAGCCATGAAAATGATAACCTTTGGGACAGTCAGTGCCAACCTCAGCAAAACACAGATGTCAAACCAACGCGGTGACAGTGGCAGACGGCAGTGAATGTCACCTTCAGAGCTGACAGGCCTGTATAAATATGTTACTGTGTCACACAACAGTTTGGGAGCACAGGCTGTTTAAACATTTCTTACTGGTCACTCTGATCTGTAACATGGAGATTGTTCAGATGGAATTATTATGGTGGAAAGTGTCAGTGATCCTAGGCTGAGCTCACAATTCACTCCCCGCTTTGACAGTGTTTAAATCACTGGTTATAATTTTCCTTCCATAACTCCTTTTATACTCACTTTCAGCAGATGGTAACACAACAGATGCTCTTCAGACTTTGCCTGACACCAATGTTAATGACAGCTGGAAACAAGAACACTAAGCTCTATCGATAGTTCAAAACCCTCACACAGCACCCTCTACACAGGAAAGCCTCAACAGGCTTTCAGATCACACTCTGAAATGGCAATGCAACCCTCCCAAACCTTGGCTGTGCTTTTCAGTAACAGTGCACATTTACTAACACCGTCTGCATGAGGAGCTAATATAGGCCGTTGTGTGGAGGGGATTTGGGTGAAAGGGACTTGGTGCAAGTTTGTTCACATCTTTTTTTTTCAAGAAAGAAGGAAAGGAAGTTTGGCCAATCATGACAGTACAAACTGTCTGAATCCTTTGCTCCATATTTACAGGCAGGGCTAAACCTACCTCTGGAAATGGGTTCTTGCAAGTAATTCAAGTCAGAGGGTAGCCAGTTGCAGAGCTGGTGTTATCTGTGGCTAGAATATCTGCAGTCAAGGTGCAGCATTAGGCTGCAGAGAAGGCTATTGGCTGTAAGGATCTGCTGTGCCCTTCAATCCTGTCCCTACCTCTTTCCAGCAGCCCCACATCTGGCAGTGGGGTAAAATTACAGCATAGTAAATGTCTATTACAAATGGAAGACATAGGAATTTATAATATTACATAGATTAACAGATGGTGCAGACAGACACGGGGTTTTTAATACACTGACATTCTAGTTATAATGTCAAGGTGTGCGTGGGAGTATTTAAATTCAAATAATAAGGCTTACATTTAAAGCTTGGCAGTTTTAAATTTTAAATGTTCAATCATGTGAATTGAATTTGACCACTAAGGATTAATTATCTGGTCGTACCAGGAAAACATGTTGCAGTTTGGTTCTTTTCCAATTGAAACATAAGGTTACACAATGTATATTTGCTCTGCCCCTTGGAAAACAAAGCGGAATGGTTAACCCTTTCAGCTGACAGATTTGTCTTAAACATGGTCAAACATATTAACCCACTGGGCTCCTAACCAGAATCAAAATAGATTTTTGTTTTGTTTTCTCTTTTAGAACAGTTGACAATGGATCTCTACTCAACTCAACTATAAATGCTGGCCCAGCCAGCGAAGGCCACATGAATAATAAATAAAAACATGAAAAACAAGAGGTGAACATATGCAAGCTCTTTAAATTTTCAAAAAGGGGCTAATGAAAAGATATACACACACAGACGCACACACACACACATACACAGACACACACACACACACATACACAGACACACACACACACAGACACACAGACACACAAAGACAGTCAAACTGGTTCTTATATCTAAAGGAATAAAGTTTATTTTGGGTAAAAAGTCCTGTGTAACTTACTTTTGAGAAATAAAAATGCTATTTAAAATAAGGAACAAACAAGTTAAAAAAACAAGCCATCACATGTGTCTTTTTTCAGCAATACTCAAATTTTGTACGACCAAGCGAATATTTGTACACCTGAGGCAGAGCTACAACAAAGACCAAATTTGGGACACCAACACCATAGTTTGACTCACAGGTAAGTTAAGAACAGGTAAGCTACCTATTGAATTGCTCTGAAAGTTTATTAGACCCAAGGTTGTGCCGGTGTTCATTTCCAAGCTTATTGATAATGCTAAAGTGAGACACAGTCCTACGGTTGAGTGAGTGTTAATGAAAGATGAGATGGAACAGATTAGTAATAGGGTTACTAATTTACACTGTGCGCTACACTGTGCCTGGTCTGAGGTGTGCAAATTTCCTTCATTTTTTGATTTGATCCGTTTGTGCCACTGTATTTCCTCAAGAGATGAGCGCATCATAAACAATAACTGCTAGAAACACGCCTGCACTGTAAACTCACTTAAGAGGCAATAGTTTGCAACACAATCAACGACACCGAAAAACGAGAAAACAAAACAAAAATCTATTTTGATTCTGGTTAGGAGCCCAATGGGTTAATATGTTTGACCATGTTTAAGACAAAACTGTCAGCTGAAAGGGTTAACCTTTCCGCTTTGTTTTCCAAGGGGCAGAGCAAATATGCACCATAAACAATAAATGCTTGAAACACGCCTGCACTGTAAACTCACTTAACAGGCAATAGTTTGCAACACAATTAACGACGCCATCAAACATATAGTAAATCTTTCTGACCATGTACTACCTGAAAGCAAAGAGTTTGTTCTTGCTCATGGCTTCAATTTTGGTGTGCCTTCATCCGGCGTCAAACAGGGAGAGGTACTTGCTGAGGTTGAACTCCTCTACTCCCAGCTATCCCACCCCACAAACCAGCATCCACTGAAGACGCTGAAATCTTGAAAGCGAGCCTAGCTGATCTAGCACACGTATATTACGGGACTCTGAATGACTTGGCCTGTTTTCACACGCAACATGAATGTCTTGGTAGCTTTGCGAAGGCTCAACACCATCCGACATATATTTCTGTAAAGCTGACAAAGAAGCTGGAATCGTTATCCTTAACAAGTTTGGCTATATCAACAAAATGCATGCCATTCTTAATGATGTATCCAAATTCATATCCATTGTACCTGTCGCTCAACATGACCAGACAGCCCTGCTTGAAAGCAAGATACAAAACATTTGTTGGATATGTGAAAGAGCAATGAACTGCCAGGTGATATATATGATAGGACTTGTCCTCACAGCTCACTGTATTCACGTATGTATGGGCTGCCCAAGACACACAAAGGTGATGTCTCTTTACGTCTTAATCTTACCTATGACAGGTTCTTCACACCACAAATTGGCTAAATGTTTCGGTGAGTTGCTTCAACCAGTTCTGAACAAGTTTTCCACATACAGCGAAGGATTCCTTCACCTTTATGAGGAATATACAAGATTTGCATATTGATAACAATACCATGTCCATGTGCTCATTTGACATTCCTAGCTCAAGGAAGTCATAGACATTTGCACCATGGCACTATATCATGACGATCTAGACCCACCACCATTGTCTGAATCAGTATTCATTGAACTTAAGAATTCAGCAACTCACACAATTGAGTTCAGTTTTAATGACACCATGTATGCCCAAATAGATGGTGTTGCCTTGGGATCCCTTCTAGCCCAGCTCACACAAACATCTTTGTTGGGTTCCACGAGAAACGCGTCTTTGATGGGATGGGACCTAACCACCTACCCCCTTGCATGTTTCCGATATGTGGATATTTGATTCTGCAGCTTCATGTTAGAATTTCCTTCCATGTCTTAATGGGCTCCATTCTTTGCTCAAATTCATCTTTGAAATGGAGCAGTCAAATGAGCTCCCTTTCCTTGACGTGCTGGTTGAGAAAACTGCCAGTGGGTTCTCTACTGCCATCTACCGAAATCCTACCTTCACTGGTCAATATACACATTGGGATTCCTGCAGTTCCATGCGCTGTAAGATTGGTCTTATTGGCAACCTCACAAATAGGGACCAAGTGATTTGCTCACCATGCAAGCTTGATGCTGAAATAGGGCGCATCAAAGGCAACCTGCGGGATAATGGCTACCCTGATCAGATCATTCCTCACTATATATTGCACAAACTCATGAATGGGACTCAGGCTGCCACTTTTGGTCCTGAAAATTAAAGCCTATTACCCTGAAAGGGTAAGGTATCTCAAAAATTTGAACAACAGGTGAAGCTAGCTGTTTTCTGCTGCTACTATGTAGTAGGAACACGAGTGGTATTGGCCACTAACAGGTATATGAATTTCAGTGTCAATGTGATGCTTGGTATATGGAAGATACGTCCCAACTGGCGGATCATATCAGCAGCTTGTCTCTTTGGCTGTTTGCAACAGGGAAAGTACTGACCGTACCTAACCAGCCCGTGCTTGCAAAACTCAAAACATAGTGTCCAACATTAGGTGTGATTCCACGATTGGGTAACATTTGCTAAACAATCCTCACTTGCACATGCTAGAAGCTGCATACATTCACACACAGGGCTGTGTCCTTTGCAGACAAAAGGAACATGAACCTTTTTCAACTGTACAAAATAGTTGACAGCCATTCCCTGGTTCATTCCCCAGGGCAGCCTTGACCAATCAATTGCATTGCGCTGATAATCTACAAGTCAGAGTACTTAAGGAAGTGGCCCTAGAAATAGTGGATATATTGGTTGTCTTCTTCCAAGATTCTATAGACTCCCAAACAGTTCCTACAGATCGGAGGGTAGCTAATGTAACCCCACTATTTAAAAAAGGAGGCAGAGAGAAAACAGGGAATTATAGACCAGTCAGCCTGACGTCGGTAGTGGAGAAAATTCTAGAGTCCATTATAAAAGATTTAATAGCTGAGCATGTGGAAAACAGTGGCAGAATCGGACAGAGTCAGCATGGATTTACGAGAGGGAAATCATGCTTGACAAATCTATGGGAATTTTTTGAGGATGTAACTACTGGAGTTGATGAGGGGGAGTCAGTGGATGTGGTTTATTTGGACTTTAAGAAGGCTTTCGACAAAGTCCCACATAAGAGATTGGCATGTAAAATTAAAGTGCATAGGATTGGGGGTAGTGTATTGAGATAGATAGAAAACTGGTTGGCAGACAGGAAACAAAGAGTAGGAATAAATGGGTCTTTTTCTGAATTGCAGGCAGTGACTAGTGGGGTACTGCAGGGATTGGTGCTGGAACCCCAGCTATTCACAATATATATTAATGATTTAGATGAGGGAATTAAATGTAATATCTCCAAATTTGCAGATGACACTAAGCTGGGTGGGAGGGTGAGCTGTGAGGAGGATGCAGAGATGCTTCAGTGTGATTTGGACAAGCTGAGTGTTTGGGCAAATGCATGGTAGATGCAGTATAATGTGGATAAATGTGAGGTTATCTACTTTGGTAGCAAAAACAGGAAGGCAGATTATTATCTAAATGGCTCTAAATTGAGAGAGGGGAATGTGCATCAAGACCTGGGTGTCCTTGTACACCAGTCGCTGAAGGTAAGCATGCAGGTGCAGCAGGCGGTAAAGAAGGCAAATGGTATGTTGGCCTTCATAGACAGAGGATTCGAGTACAGGAGGAGGGATGTCTTGCTGCAATTGTACAGGGCCTTGGTGAGACCACACCTGGAATATTGTGTGCAGTTTTGGTCTCCTTATCTGAGGAAGGATGTACTTGCTATGGAGGGAGTGCAGCGAAGGTTTATCAGTCTGATTCCTTGGATGGCGGGACTGACATATGAGGAGAATTTAAATCGACTAGGATTATATTCGCTGGAGTTCAGAAGAATGAGGGGGGATCTCATAGAAACCTATAAAATTCTAACAGGACTAGACAGGGTTGATGCAGGAAGGATGTTCTCGATGGTGGGGGAGTCCAGAACCAGGGATCACAGCCTGGGGATATGAGGACTGAAATGAGGAGAAATTTCTTCACTCAGAGTGTGGTGAGCCTGTGGAATTCGCTATCACAGAAAGTAGTTGAGACCAAAACATTGTATGTTTTCAAGAAGGAGTTAGATATAGTTCTTGGGGCGAAAGGGATCAAAGCGTATGGGGAGAAAGCAGGAACAGGATATTGAGTTGGATGATAAGCCATGATCATAATGAATAGCGGAACAGGCTCGAAGGGCTGAATGGCCTACTCCTGCTCCTTGTTTCTATGTTTCTATGAGTCAACCTGTCTGGTTAGATTTTAAACAAAGCTTGGCAGTTAACTGCCAGCAATCAGTTAACATGTCTTCATGATAATGCCTTTACCAATTAGAGTTTATTACCAACCAATCAGCACTCTCTTCTCGTGCAGTATTAATTTTCCTGCAAATTGTCCTTTTGAGTGAAAGATGAAAAGTTTCAACAGAATGTGTCTTTTCTCAGCAACACTCCCATTCTGTACTAACAAATAACTACAAGTAAAATAGGTTAAAGCTTAGAATCAAATGGGAATGCTCGATTTCTGTTTTAAACATAATACGAACATATTGGACTGTAACATTTCTCCTGGGCTCATGAATGAGATAGAATGGTAATTAATGGGATGCCCTGTTCAGATGGAAAATAGAGGCAGGAAAAACATAGCACAAAATGGGAACTTGAATGATTTACCTTGGATGTAATTCAATGGAATATATAAATCTGTATTGATGTACATTCTGGTGAAAGGAAAGCATAGATGAGACTAGTAAGATCATCACTTCCTCCTGGAGATATTTGTCTCCCTGTCTATGTGCTTTTTAAGACAACTGAATTTGACAGTTTGACCATGATCCAAGGCATCAGGACCATACAGAGAGAAATAAGCAGAGGTTTTTAGACGGACACCACCCACTACCCCACTTTTCCATTTTTTCATCATTCGATAAGATCACATGAGAGTGAAGAATGTGTGGCATGATATTGACATACCATGTAAGAACACAAGAACACAAGAAATAGGAGCAGGAGTAGACCACATGGCCCGTTGAGCCTGCCCTGTCTTTCAATATGATCATGGCTGATCTTGGGATTCAAGATCATTTTGTCTTTTCCCATCCACTCCCCATATCCCTTAATTCCCTGAGAGGCCAAAAATCTGTCCATCCCAGCCTTAAATATATTCAAAGAAGGAGCATCCACAGCCCTCTGGGTAGAGAATTCCAAAGATTCACAACCTTTTGAATGAAGTAATTTCACCTCATCCCAGTCCTAAATGATTGGCCCCTTATCCTAAGACTGTGCCCCCATGTTTCAGATTCCTCAACCAACAGGAAAAATCTCTCAGTGTCCACCCTATCAAGCCCCATCTGAACTTTGTAGATTTCAATGAGATCGCCTCTTATTCTTCTAAACCCCAGAGAATATAAGCCCAATTTACTCAGCCTCTCATCATAGGACAACCTCCTCATCCCAGGGAACAATTTAGTGAACTTTCGCTGTAACACCTCCAATGCAAGTATATCCTTTCTTAAATGTGGAGAGCAAAACTGCACACAGTGTTCCAGATGTGGTCTCACCAAAACCCTGTACAATTGCAGCAAGATTTCTTTATTCTTGTACTCCAAACTCCTCGCAATAAAGGCCAGCAGGCCATTTGCCTCCCTAATTGCTTGCTGCACCTGCTTGCTAACTTTCTAAATTCCTTGTGCGAGCACACCCAAGTCTCTTTGAACGATAAAATTTACAAGTTTCACTCCTTTTAAAAAATATTCTGCTTTTCAATTCTTATGACCAAAGTGAATAACTTCATACTTCCCTACTTTATACCTGCCATCTTCTTGCCCACTCACCTGGCCTGCCTATATCTCTTTGCATCCTCTCTGTGTCCTCCCCACAGCTTACCATCCCACCTAGCTTGGTATCGTCAGCAAACTTATATAAAATACTGTCCGTCTCTTCATCTAAATCATTAATATAGATTGATTGTAAATAGCACTGATCCTTGTACACTACATTATTCACCACCTGCCAACTTGAAAAAGACTTGTTATGCTTTCTCTCTGTTAACCAATCCTCCACCAATGCCAATATACTACCCCCAGATCCATGAGCCATTTTCTTGCCTATTAACCTTTTGTGTGGCGTCTTTTTGAATGCCTTTTGGAAATCCAGGTACACAATATCTACTGATTCCCATTTATTTACCCAACCAGTGACATCCTCAAAAAGCTTTAACAAATTTGTCAAACAGGACACATAAACTATGTTGACTTAGTTCTAATTATGCAGATTCTTACATGTGAAGTAACCAACATGCAGAAATACTTGGTGAAATGCACTGAGAAACAGATCTCAGACATATGCAACTACCTGACAAACAGCATCGGATGAAATGGTTAATGTGGACAGTAGAGTGAGACAACATTTTAAAATCATAAGGACATCTACTCCATACAGAAACAGACTTTAAAACAATCAGGACAGAATTAAATAGACATGAGCAGTTTGCAGGTGGATATAGATAAGTTGAGTGAGTAGGCAAAAATCTGGCAGATGAAGTATAAAGTAGGAAAATGTGAAGTTGTTCACTTTGGCAGGAAGAATAGAAAAGCAGAGTATTACTTAAATGGAGAGCAACTGATGAATTCCGAGGTACAGAGGGATCTAGGTGTTCTCATGCATGAGTCTCAAAAAGTTGGCATGCAGGTACAGCAAGTAATCAAGAAGGCTAATGGGATGCTATCCTCTATTCTGAAAAGAATTGAACATAAAAGTAAGGATGTTATGCTTCAGCTATACAGGGCAGTTGTGAGACTGCATCACGAATACTCTGTGCAGTTTTGACCTTCTTAATTAAGGAAGGATGTAAATGCATTGGAGGCGGTTCAGAGGAGGTTTACTAGATTGATATCTGGAATGAGTGGGTTGTCTTATGAGGAAAGGTTGGACAGACTGGGCTTGTTTCCGCTGGAGTTTACAAGAGTGAGGGGTGATTTGATTGAAGTAAATAAGATCCTGAACGGTCTTGACAAGGTGGACATGGAAAGGATGTTTCCTCTTGTGGGTGAATCCAGAACTAGGGGGGCACTGTTTTAAAATTAGAGGTTGCACTTAGAGAGCGGAGATGAGGAGAATTTTTTTCTCTCAGTGCATTGTGCGACTTTGGAACTCTATGACTCATGGGAGGCGGGGTCACTGAATAATTTAAGGTGGAGGTAGATAGATTCTTGAAATAAAAACAGAAAATGCTGGAAAAACTCAACAGGTCTGACAGCATCTGTGGAGAGAAAAGCAGAGTTAATGTTTTGAGTCTGCACAACTCTTCTTCAAAGCAGACTCAAAACATTAACCCTGTTTCTCTCTCCACAGATGCTGTCAGACCTGTTGAGTTTTTCCAGCATTTTCTGTTTTTATTTCATATTTCCAGCATCCACAGTACTTTGTTTTTATCTTAGTAGATAGATTCTTGCTAGGCAAAGGAATGAAAGGTTTTTGGGGGTAGATGGGAATATGGAATTTGAAAGACAAACATATCAGCCATGGTCTTATTGAATGGCAGAGCTGGCTTAAGGGGCTGAATGGCCTACTTCTGCTCTTATTTCGTATGTTCGTAAAATTAAACAAACTGGTAATGGTCAGAGTGAATATTATTCATCACCACCATCCCAAGGGCAACTAGGGATGGGCAATAAATGCTGGCAGTGAAGCAACTATTTCTCCTGTAAAATGTGAACAGACACAAAGTAATCATTTAGCTTCTCTGCTGTTTCTTTATTTCCCATTATGAATTCTTCTGACTCTGCCTGTAATGGAGCCACATTGGTCTTAGCCAAATGCTTTTTTTTCACGTACCCATGGAAACTTTTACACTCCGTTTTTATGCTTTTGCTAGTTTACATTCATATTCCGTTCTCCCTTTCTATATCAATTTCTTGCGATTTCTGGCAATTTCATTCAATCCCGTGAGTGAATTAAAAAAAGTAAAAGAGATAAAATTTTGACTGGGACAATTAAAAACCTGGGAGAAATAACACTTAATAATAATTATCCACAAGTTGGATACAGATAAAGAGACAGCTGGAAGATCTTTTAAGTCCGCAAAGTTAAATCCCTTCCTTCAAGGCACAGAAAACCCAAAAAGAAAAGTCAGTCAACCATGGCTAACAAGATTAAGATTAAAAGAAAAGACCTATAAAGTTGCCAGAAATCACAGTAAACCTGAAGGTTGGGAGGATTTTAGAATGCAGCAAAGGAGGACCAAGAAATTGATAAAAGGAGAACAGAATATGAATGAAAACTAGCAAAAACATAAAAATGGAGCGTAAAAGCTTCTATTGGTACGTAATAAAGAAACATTTGGCTAAGACAAATGTGGGTCCATTATAGGCAGAGCCAGAAGAATTCATAATGGGAAATAGAGAAAAGGCAGAGAAGCTAAATGGTTACTTTGTGTCTGTTCACATTTTACAGGAGAACTCATTGTTCAAATGCAAAAATTATTGGGAATGGCACACACATTACACATGAGTCACCATCCACAGTCTTCTGGAATGGTGGAAAGAGGGAGCAGGATTTCAAAAGCAATGTTGAAAAAGTTGTGTACAGATCACCCTACTCAATGGATTAACATGTTACAATTGTGTCTCATGGTTATAAGATCAACACCTCATAGAACGACAGGAATTTCTCCTTACCAGGCAATGACAGGGAGTCACAGGAACTCCAGGACATTTAAAACTGACGGCAACAGGTTAAATGACACAGAAGCCATGCAAGTTCTAAATGGTTGGAGCAAATGGTGGAACAAACAGCCCTGCTAAATCAATATGTGGCATTGAATTTTGGAGTTTCGAAAAAATAAAATTAAAATGTATTTTGGAATAAAAATAAGACCTTGCGAATACAAGACTGGAGATTTAATCACGGCGCTGAATTACAGCAAAAAGGAAATTTGTGGAAGGGTCAACATTCGGTCAAATATGGCCTTGATGTCAAGGGCAGTCACTCTCACCTCACTTCGGCTTTTCAGCTCTTTTGCCAAGTTTGAAGCAAGGCTGTAATGAGGTCAGGAGCTGAGTGGCCCTGGAAGAACACAAACTGGGTGTCAGTGAGCAGGTTATTGCTAAACAACTGCCGCTTGATAGCTCTTGTGCTCCAGAACCAACTGTACACTTTGCCAAGCTGTTCCAGTACAGCTACAACATTGGCATCTACCCAGCTACGTGGAAAATTGCCCAGGTATATCCTATACACGAAAAGCAGGACGAATCCAACCCGGCCAAGTACCACCCCATCAGTCTAATCTCAATCATCAGCAAAATGATATTTGGGGTCGTCAACAGTGCTATGAAGCTGCATCGCATTCCTGACTTGAGCCTTGTCGATGTGAAAAGGCATTGGGGAGTCAGGAGATAAATTACTCGTTGCAGGATTCCTAGATTCTGACTTGCTGTTTTAGCCACAATATGTATACAGCTAGTCTAATTCATTTTTTTGTCAATAATAACCCCCAGGATGTTGTTAGTGGGGGATTCAGAGATGGTAATGTCATTGAATGTCAAGGGGCAATGATTAGATTCTCTCTTGTTGCAGATCGTCATTGCCTGGCACTTGATGCTACTTGCCACTTGTCAGCCCAAGCCTGGATATTGTCCAGGTCTTGCTGAATTTGGACATGGATGGGATGAGAACAATGCAGGGGTGTGTGAGAGAGTGAATGGTGATGTCACTTGAATTGGCAGTGAGTGAAATCCCCGTGGATGTGTGATGGGTTTTTGAGTGTGTGAGTTGAGAGTGATGAGCAGAGTGACTTATCCTGGCGGAATGGAGGAGATCATTCATCCTCCTTCGGTGCTGGATGGCTGTCCTCTTTTTCAGGGCTTTGGCAAAGACCACTGCTGCCACCACCTCCAAAGCTGGATTGGAGATGTTGCTGCCCCTCCTGTGGCCAGAACGGGGGTAGAGGGCATCATAGTGGGCCTCCGCTGCATCCAAAAGGGGTTCCAGGGATGCGTCACTTAACTAGGGGGCTGAGGTCTTTTTGCCTTTTGGGACAGTGTCTTCTTTGCAGCAGTCCTGGGATGGAAGCATTGAGAGGTGAGCGCGCGGCTGCACTTTAAACATAGTGCCCGGTATGAGGAAGCGGCACGGTGAACCAAAGTGGTATGTTCCCTGGGAACGCGTGATTAATGAGGTGGGGTTGGGACGATAGGGCGTGAAAAGCCACCATTACAGCCAACGGGGTAAAACGTTCATTTTCTCGCCCGGTACTGCACTTGGTGCAAATCTGGTACGATTCTGCTCTAAGCACTTGAATGAAGTGTTTGATTTTATCAGGTTGTAGCTGAAGGAATGTAAATGTTATAAATGTTTTTTTAAGAATGAGAGTGTTTTTTGTTTTCAAGAATTCTGCAATAGACACTTAGCACTTTATTTTATTTAATCTCAGCATGGGTCCTGCGGTCTGCCTATGGTAGGCACTGGTTGAGTTAACATGGTAGGTGTAAGGGCAAATGGTGATGGGTGGGGGGCATGGGTTGGCATGAGTTGTCACAAAATTGGCATTGGGGCTATAAAGAACCATGGGGGCTGGGTGGAGGGATATAGGTTGGCATAGAGGCTATGAGGGGTTATGGGGATGGGTTGAGGAGCATCAATTGGCATGGAGGTTATGAGGGACCATGGGGTTATGTGTGTGGTGGAGGGGAGGCGGGTGTGAGAGGGTCTGAGGTGTGAGGGCTGGAGGCTGTTTTTTGTTTTATTGCTTTTTAAAAAATCTTGCACAGTGCCAGAAAATAGGCACTCCCGCCCAGTCGGCCTCCGCACCTGGTAGCCTCCATACTTGTTCAGAGGGTGGCGGGCCCAAATCCCAGAGAGCCCTGTCACCCCGGAATTAAAAGCCGACCTTCCTGGGCACTTTCTCCCAGGTCGGGTTTGCGGAGCCAGGAAATGCCCCAACTCTCCGCCCCCACACCCGGGAGCGAAAATCCAGGTCTCTGCCTAGCTCAGCCTTGAATCTATTCAATGACCCAACCTTCACTGTTCACTGGGGCAGAGAATTCCAAAGATTTCCATCTGTGAAAAGAAATTCCTTCTCATTGTTAGGAAATAGAGATAGTTTTAAGTCAGTTGTATTTGTATTTGTGGGTGTGAGAAATAGTTTAAGCTTAAGTTTAAGTTTAATTTGTATTTCTGCATTTTTGTGTTCAGAAAGGGAAAGCCTGCATCCTAATGAGGTTTTATGACTCTTGAAGGGAAGTTAACACAAACACAAGGTAGAAAAACTGTGCTGTTGCTCAGCAGCAGGGGTCAAGAGAGAGGGACCAAAGAGGCAGAGAAAAACAGAAAAGTAGTTTTAGTACAGTTGAAAGGAGTTGCCAGGCGAAGCAACATAGGAGAGTGACAAATAGTAAGTCACGAACTAAAGAAAAAGCCAAAACCAGGGAGTGGAGCAGAAGAACGGTCCCAAGAAGACCTTCTAGTCAAATGGAAAGAACAGGAATCTGGAAAAGGTCTTGTTAAGTGAAGTTAAGAGTGAGGAACAGATAAAGGCTCCAAGCTTAAAGGGAGAAAGCTGCAGGATGCAAACTTAAAGTAAAAAAGGCTTGTGAGAAGCCAGAAGATTCAAGGAGACAGGAAATAGTTGGTGATCCCTTACCATGGGCATGATAAGCAGTGGTGTTTTGTTGGCACAGCTGAGTATCTGAGAGAGAGTGTGTGGAAGGGAGCTTGAATGAAGGAGAGTGGAAAATTGGAAAAAGGTTTCAAAATGTTGGAGGTGGGCCCTTGTGGGAGATGGCCAAGAGAAAGATTCTAAAGCAAATTTGTGAAAATGGAGATTGGAAACCCTCGTGGGAATTAGGGAGTTCAGTGAGACTGGTTGACACACGGTGTGACAAGCGTCAGGGGCAGAGTTGATGAGAGATCCATAGCATCTGTTTGGGGTATCATCTGTCACTTGGTTTCGGTGTGTGGTATGCCTGACCACAGGTCGCCTTTTGGTTTACATGGACTGTGTAATTACTGTGAACGTGAGAGTATGAGGTTGCTTTTGTAACTGGTGTATTCCTTACGAATCTGAATAAATCTGTAAAGGTATAGCCATGAGTGAAGGAGTATTGTAATATAGTTAGCCGTTTCTTGTTTAATAAATGTTTTACCCTTTTGTTAAAAGTTCATCACCTGTCTCCTGTGACCCTGTTCAGCAGCTGCTCTCCATGTTTCTAACCAAGAAATAAACGTTATGATCTATCAAGCCAAGTTCCACCCTGGGATCTGACTTGCCCAGTAATAACATCAGTTGGATCATAATATCATGCTTGATTATGATATCATAATATCATAATATCATGCTTGTATTAAATGGGTGACCCTAATATTGAAAGAGTGCCCCCCAGTTCCAGACTTCCACATGAGGGGAAACATCGTCTCAGGATCTGCCCTGTTAACCTACCTTATAGTCTTATGTTTCAACATGATCACCTCTTATTCTTCTAGACTCCAATGAGTATAAATACAACCTGCATAACCGTTCCTCATAAGACAATCCCCTTCGTCCCAGGAGTCAACCTAGTGAACCTTTTTTGAATTGGTTCCAATGCAAGTATATCACTCCTCAAATAAGGAGACCAAAACTATGCAGTTCTCCAGTTACAGTCACACCAATGTCCTCTACAGTTGTAGCAAGACTTCCCTACTTTTATACTCCACTCCATTTAAAAGAGACAGACTGTAAAAGCTTCTTGTTGTGAACTGTATCAAACCAAATCATTTCATCGCTGTCCTGTCATGGAAAGCCGCCTTGAGATTTTGCTTACTCAACACAAAATAACAATTTTCCAGACACACATCTCCCCATCAGAGGCAAAGTGCTCTGGACTGTATTTTGGTTTGCTCAGCTCTGTGTACCGTTGATATTGATAACAAAGCTTTGCAATTGGATTTCCATCATTTGCGTGACCTAATAGGATTTGGATTTAAAGCATTTACTCCTCCCCAATCTACAAACCATTGCCAGATCTCAATGTGAAGATTTTTCTACCTGCACCCACCACGTCATCACCCAACAATTTTCTCCCCTCCCTCCGAACATTGTTTCACAGGCACAATCAACTTATTATCACTGGATTAAATTATTCTGCTTAATGAATGAGGCATACGAGAAGGCAAACTCGGAGCTCTGTCTCCAGCTAAATAAAACATTGAGGCACAGTTTCAAACTGGTGAAAGTCCATGGGTTGGTGTGAGTTGGCACTAAGTTGGCATAGAGCATATAATGGGAAAAAGGGTTGGGTGGAGGGGCATAGGTTGGCATGGAGATTATGAGGGGCCATGGCGGGGTGGTGTGTGCTCTTATACCAATATTGTCAGGCAGGACTTCATCACACAGGAAATAATCAACACCCTTCTGGGTATGTTGAGCAAATACTTCACATCCGTCTTCACCCAAGAGAATGAGGATGAAGGTATCGAACTCAGGGAGAGAGAGACTGTGAGGTTCTTGAGCAAATTGATATAGGGCGTGACAAGGTATTGGAGGTGTTGGCAGGCTTAAAAGTGGATAAATCTCCAGGTCCGGATGATTTGTGTCCCAGGCTGCTGAGGGAGGCAAGGGAGGAAATCGCAGGGGCTCTGACCCAAATTTTTAGTTCCTCTCTGGTCACGGGGGAGGTGCCAGAGGACTGGAGAACAGCTAATGTGATTCCACTATTTAAGAAGGGTTGTAGAGATAAGCTAGGGAACTACAGGCCAGTGAGTCTCACGTCATTGGTAGGGAAACAATTGGAGAAATTTCTGAAAGAGAGAATCTATCTCCACTTGGAGAGGCAAGGTTTGATCAGGGATAGTCAGTATGGCTTTGTCAGAGGGAGGTCATGCCTAACAAATTTGACTGAATTTTTTGAGGAGATGACGACTGCAGTCCATGTGGTGTAGGTAAATCCATAGTTGTTAGGGAGGGAGTTCCAGGAGTTTGACCCAGTGACAGTGAAGGAACGGTGATCTATTTCCAAGTCAGCATGGTGAGTGGCTTGGAGGGGAACTTCCAAGTGGTGGTGTTCCCATCTATCCGCTGCCCTTGTCCTTCTACATGGTAGTGGTCATGGGTTTGGAACCTGCTGCCTAAAGATCCTTGGTGAATTCATGCAGTGCATCTTGTAGATGGTACATAATGCTGCTACTGATCGTCGGTGGTGGAGGGAGTGACTGTTTGTGGATGTGGTGCAAGTCAAGTGGGCTGCTTTGTCCTGGATGTGTGTTGTGGGTGCTGCATTCATCCAGGGAAGTGGGGAGTATTCCATCACACTCCTGACTTGTGCCTTGTAGTTGGTGGAGAGGCTTTGGGAAGTCAGGAGGTGAGTTACCAGTAACAGGTTTCCTAGCCTCTGACCTGTTCTTGTAGCCACAATATTTATATGGCTGGCCCAGTTGAGTTTCTGGTCAATGGTAACCCCCAGGATATTGATCGTGGGGGACTTAGCGATGGTAATGCCATTGAACGTCAAGAGGTGATGGTTAAATTTGTTCCTGTTGGAGTTGTCTCCCCTGGCACTTGTGTGGTGCAAATGTTACTTGCCACTTGTCAGCCCAAGACCGAATATTGTCCAGATCTTGCTGCATTTGGACATGGACTGCTTCAGTGTCTGAGGAGTGCTGAACATAGTGCAATCATCAGCAAACATCCCCACTTCTGACCTTATGATGGAAAGAAGGTCACTGATGAAGCAGCTGAAGATGGTTAGGCCCAGGACACTACCCTGAGCAACTCCTGCAGTGATATCTTGGAGCTGAGATGATTGACCTCCAACAACCGCAATGAGCTTCCTTTGTGCCAGGTTTGAATCCAACCAGCGGACAGCTCTTCCCCTGATTCCCATTGACTCCAGTTTTGCTATGGCTCCTTGATGCCTCACTTGGTCAAATGCTGCCTTATGTCAAGGGCAGTTCTCGTCGCCTCACCTCGGGAGTTCAGCTCTTTTGTCCATGTTTGAACCAAGGCCCTAATGCGGTCAGGAGCTGAGTTGCCCTGGAGGAACTGAAACTGGGCATCAGTGAGCAGGTTCTTGCTGAACAAGTGCCGTTTGGTAGCACTGTTGATGACCTCTTCAATCACTTTACTGTTGAAGGAGAGGAGACTGATAGGACGGTAATTGGTCAGGTTGGATTTTTCCTGCTTTAATTGTACAGGACATAGCTGGGCAATTTTTCACATACCCGGGTAGATGCCAGTGTTGTAGCTGTACTGGCATAGCTTGACTAGGGGCGCAGCATGTTTTGGAGCACAAGCCTTCAGTACTATTGCCGGAATATTGTCAGGGCACATAGCCTTTGCACTACCCAGTGCCTTCAGCCATTTCTTGATATTGCGTGAAGTGAACCGAATTGCCTAAAGACTGGCATCTGTGATGCTGGTGTCCTCAAGAGGAGGCCGAGATGGATCATCCACTAAGCACTTCAGGCTGAAGATTGTAGCAAATCCTTCAGCCTTAAATTTTCCACTGATGTGTTGGGCTTCCCCATCACTGAGGTTGGGGATATTTGTGGACTTTCCTCCTGTGAGTTGTTTAAGTGTCCACCACCATTCATCACTGGATGTGGCAGGACTGCAGAGTTTTGATCAGACCCGTTGGTTGTGAAATTGCTAAACTCTGTCTATCAACTTGCTGCTTATGCTGTTTGACATGCAAGTAGTCCTGTGATTTGGCTTCACAAGGTTAACACCTCATTTTTAGGTATGACTGGTGCTGCTCCAGTCATGCCATCCTGCACTCTTCATCGAACCAAGCTTGATCCCCTGGCTTAATGGAAATGTTAGAGTGGGGGATATGCCGGGCCATGAGGTTACAGATTGTGTTCGAGTACAATTCTGCTGCTGCTGATGTCCCACAGATCCTCAAGTATTCCCAGTCTTGAGTTGCTCGATTTGTTCTATCCCATTTAGCATGGTGGCAGTGTCTCACAACACGATGGAGGGTACCTTCAATGTGAAGACGGGTCTTCGTCTCCAGAAGGATTGTGCGGTGGTCACTCCTACCGATAATATCATGGACAGATGCATCTGCAGCAGGCAGGTTGCTGAGGATGAGGTCAAGTATGTTTTGCGCTCTTGTTGGTCCCCCACTCCCGGCTGCAGACCCAGTCTAGCAGCTATGTCATTTAGGACTCGGCCAGCTCAGTCTGTAGTGTTGTTACCGAGCCAGTTTTGGTGATGGACGTTGAAGTCCCCCACCCAGAGTACATTCTGTGCCCTTGCGACCTTCAGTACTCCCTCCAAGTGGTGTTCAACATGGAGGAGCACTGATTCATCAGCTGAGGGAGGGTGGGTGCTTGGTAATCAACAGGAGGTTTCCTTGCCCATGTTTGACCTGATGCCATGAGACTTCATGGGGGCCAGAGTCAATTCTGAGGACTACCAGGGATCTCCCTCCCGACTGTATACCACTGTGCCGCCACCTCTGCTGGGTCTGTCCTGCCAGTGGGATAAGACATACCCAGGGATGGTGATGGTGGTGTCTGGGACATGACCTGTAAGGTATGATTCCGTGAGGATGACTGTATCAAGCTGCTGCTTGACTAGTCTGTGAGACAGATCTCCCAATTTTGGCACTAGCCCCCAGATGTTAGTAAGGAGGACTTTGCAGGGTCGACAGCACTCGGTTTACCTTTGGCATTTGCAGTGCCTAGGTCAATGCTGGGTCATCCATCCGGTTTCATTCCTTTGCATTGAATTTTTAATGCCACTCAGTTGTATCAAATCACTAAAAAGTCAATCAGCAATGGTTTCATGGTCATCAGCAGCCTTTTAGTTCCACCATCTGCCATGGCAGGTTTCAAACCCAGGTCCCCAGAGCATTACGCTGGTCTCTGGATTATCAGTCCAGTGACAATACCATTACCCATCACCTCACCCTAAACATAGCAACATGTAGCAAAATGTCACAAGATACTTCATAGCAGTGGAATCAGTCAAAATGTGGCACTGAACCATGTAAGTTACTCGGACAGAATATCAATAGCTTGAATAAGACCTGGTGACACTGATGAGACCACATCTGGAGTATTGTGTTCAGTTTTGGTCACCTTATTTAAAGATGGATGTAAGTGCATTGGAGGTGGTTCAGAGAAGATTTACAAGCCTAAGGTCATCCTCTGAGGTGGCTTTAGTGCCCAAATTGGACATGACCATGAAATTTGGAGTGGAACTATTAGCAAGAATGTCGTGGGGAAGGCCAATGCCAACGGCATCCTACTCTTGACCAAGTGCAGCAATAAGGTTTGATCGTGACAAGCACAGTCTTTGCCAGAAGCACCAGCTCACGGCCACGTGGAGGCACCTGAGGTTGGGGCATTGACACCTCCTGGGCTCCCCCGTCATATGAGGATGAGGATATTTGCAGATTCTCCTTCTCCAGTATGTTGTTTAATTGTCCATCACCATTCATGACTGGATGTGGCAGGACTGCAGAGCTAATTGGTTGGTTGTGGAATTGCTTAGCTCTGTCTGTCACTTGCTGCTTATGCTGTTAGGCACACAAGTAGTCCTGTGGTTTGGCTTTGGTAAACACTTCATTTTTAGGTATGCCTAGTGCTGCTCCTGTCATGCCCTCTTGCATTCTTCATTGAACCAGGCTTGATCCCTTGGGCTTGATGGTAATGGTAGAGTGGGGGATATGCCGGGCCATGAGGTTACAGATTGTGTTTGAGTACAATTCTGCTGCTGCTGATGTCCCACAGCTCCTTGTGGATTTCCAGTCTTGAGTTGCTAGATTTGTTCAAAATCTAACCCATTTAGCATGGTGGCAGTGCCACACTACACGATGGAGGGTACCTTCAATGTGAAAATGGGTCTTCGTCTCCAGAAGGACTGTGCGGTGGTTACTCCTACCAATACTGTCATGGACAGATGCATCTGTGGCAGGCAGGTTGGTGAGGATGAGATCAAGTATGTTTTTTCTCTCTTGTTGGTTCCCTCGCCACCTGCCGCAGACACAGTCTAGCAGCTATGTCCTGTAGGACTCAGCCAGCTCGGTCAGTAGTGGTGTTACCGAGCCAGTTTTGGTGATGGACGTTGAAGTCCCCCACCCAGAGTACAATTCTGTGCCCTTGCCACCCTCAGTGCTTCCTCCAAGTGGTGTTCAACATGGAGGAGCACTGATTCATCAGCTGAGGGAGGGCGGGTGCTTGGTAATCAACAGGAGGTTTCCTTGCCCATGTTTGACCTGATGCCATGAGAGTTCATGGGGGCTAGAGTCGATCCTGAGGACTACCAGGGATCTCTCTCCCGACTGTATGCCACAGTTCCGCCACCTCTGCTGGGTCTGTCCTGCCAGTGGGATAAGACATACCCAGGGATGTGATGGTGGTGTCTGGGACATGACCTGTAAGGTATGATTCCATGAGGATGACTATGTCAGGTTGTTGCTTGAATAGTCTGTGAGACAGATCTCCCAATTTTGGCACTAGCCCCCAGATGTTAGTAAGGAGGACTTGGCAGGGTCGACAGGGCTGGGTTTACCTTTGGCATTTGCGGTGCCTAGGTCAATGCTGGGTCATCCATCCGGTTTCATTCCTTTGCACTGAATTTTTAATGCCACTCAGTTGTACCAAATCACTAAAAAGTCAATCAACAATGGTTTCATGGTCATCAGCAGCCTTTTAATTCCACCATCTGCCATGGCAGGTTTCAAACCCAGGTCCCCAGAGCATTATGCTGGTCTCTGGATTATCAGTCCGGTGACAATACCATTACCCATCACCTCCCCTTAAACATAGAAACATGTAGCAAAATGTTACAAGATACTTCATAGCAGTGGAATCAGTCAAAATGTGGCACTGAACCATGTAAGTTACTCGGACAGAATACCAATAGCTTGATTAAGACCTGGTGACACTGATGAGACCACATCTGGAGTATTGTGTTCAGTTTCGGTCTCCTTATTTAAGGAAGGATGTAAGTGCATTGGAGGCGGTTCAGAGAAGATTTACAAGTCTAAGGTCATCCTCCTAGGTGACTTTAGTGCCCAAATTGGATGTGACCATGAAATCTGGAGTGGAACTATCAGCAAGAATGTCGAAGGGAAGGCCAACAGCATCCTACGCTTGACCAAGTGCGGCAATAAGGCCTGATCGTGACGAGCACAGTCTTCACCAGAAGAACCAGCTCAAGGCTAAGTGGGGGCACCTGAGGTTGGGGCATTGACATCTCCTGGACTACATCATTGTCCAAGGCAGAGACCTGAGAGATGAGCTTGTCATGAGGGCCATGAAGGGCTCTGAATATTACTGGACGGACCATCGATGATGCTCGGTGCTCGATGATGAGCATCTGCTGAGAGGACCCAAAAATCCACCCGGAGAAATCTGAATGTTGCAGCATTGAAGGATCCAGGACTGCAGGAAGAGTTCCAGGCCCAGTTGCACGGTGCACGGGAGCAAGATCCCACCACTGATGCCATTTCCACCCAGTCCGCTGTCCTAGACACCTGTACACAGACTATCAAGTTTGCAGCACGACCGAGCCAGGACTGGTTTGATGCCAATGACACCGCGATACAAGGTCTCCTCGAGAAGAAGCAAGCAGCCTTCATCTCCTGGCAAAGTCTCCCACATACCCGGTGAACAACGGCAGTGTCCCACCAACTGATGGCTGAGATCCAGCGATGCATTCGAGACACGAAGAACAATTGGTGGGTGGAGAAGGCCATGAGATTCAGGTCTACGCTGACCAGCATGACATGCGCAACTTCTTCCAGGCAACCAAGATGACCTATATACTCCACTTGACTGGACAAAACCCCCTCCAATCACAGGATGGCTCCCAGCTCCTCAAGGACGATGACATCATCCATCAGTGTTGGAAGGAGCATTTCAAATTGCTCTTCAATCGGGACTCCATCATATCGGAGGAGACCCTCCAAGCCATCCCACAACATCCTGTGGAGGGTTCCCTCAGCGATCCACCAGCCACCAATGAGGTTAAGCGGGCTGCCCAACAGTTTAACACCAACAAAGCTGGTGTGCCAGGCGGTCTACCCGCAGAGGTCTACCATGCCAGCAGCTGTCAGCTCACGTCACGACTCCACCAGTTCACCCTCTGCATCTGGGATGAAGGGGGCTTCCCCCGGGATCTCAAGAACTGGATTGGGTAACATCATTACTATCCACCAGAAGGGGCACAAATCTGTTTGTGAAAACTACAAGGGTATTTCCCTCCTGCCCATCGTGGGTAAGATCCTGGCCCGCATCCTCCTGAACACCTTCGTCTGGTCGCTGAGCAGATCCCCTCCAGAAACCCAGCGTGGCTTCCGACCATCCCTGGATTCTGTGGACATTGTCTTTGTGGCTAGACAAATCCAAGAAAAATGTGGGGAGCAAAATCAAGAATTGTTCCTCGCCTTCATCGACCTGACCAAGGTGTTTGATTCTTTAAATCATGAAGCTCTTTGGGTTGCCCTCCAATGCTTTGGATGCCCGTTGAAGTTTGTCACCCCTGCATGACAACATGGCCGCCACCATCCCGATTGTGGATCTGGAACTGACACCTTTCACATCCAGACTGGGGTCAAACAAGATTGTGTGATCACCCCCACCTTGTTCACCATTACCTGGCTATCATTGTCCACCGTCTTCCAAGCTGGGATTCAAACCCAGGTCCCCAGAGCATTACCCTGGGCTTCTGGAATACTAGTCCTACCACTATGCCACCACCTCCCCTCCAGCTGCTGGAGCTTAGAAGAGTAAGAGGCAACTTGATTGAAACATATAAGATCCTGAGGGGTCTTGACAGGGTGGATGTGAAGAGGATGTTTCCTCTTGTGGGAGAATCTGGAACTAGGGGTCACTGTTTAAAAATAAGGGTCACTCATTTAAAACAGAGATGAGGAGAAACTTTTTCTCTCAGAGGGTTGTGAGTCTTTGCAACCCCACTCCTCAAAAGACAGTTGAATATTCTTAAAGCAGAGGTGGATAGATTCTTGATAAGCAAGGGGGTGAAAGGTTATCGGGGGTAGGCAGGAATGTGGAGTTGAAGTTACAATCAGAGCAACAATGATCTTATTGAATGGCAAAGGAGGCTCAAAGAGCCAAGTATCCTACTCCTGCTCCTAATTTGTATGTTCGTATGTTAAAGAGATAAGGAGCGCCATAAAGGTTAACAGAGAAGAGTAGAGGTTAAGGGAAGGAATCCCTAGAGAACTGAAGATATGAGCGGCAATTAATATTCGATCACCTACCTCACTGTCTCTGTAACCTCCTCCAGTCTGACAACCCTCCAAGATCTTTGCGCTCCTCTGATTATGGCCACTTGTCCATCCCTGATTATAACCAATCCACCACTGGCAGTCGTGCCTTCAATTGCTTAGTTCTTAAGCGCTTGAAATCCCTCTCTAAACCTCTTCATCCGGTTAACTTTATCTCCCCCATTAAGATGCTTCCTAAGCCTAACTCTTAGTCCAAGCTTCTATCTGTCTGAAAATTTCTTTATCACAGAATCACAGAATTGTTACAGAACAGATGGAGGCCATTTGACCCATCATGTCTTCCCCAGCTCTCAGAATGATCAATCACCTAGTACCATTCTCCTGCTTTCTCCCTGTAACCCTGCACATTCTTCCTTTTCAGGTAATAATCCCATTCTTTTTGCCTCGATTGAACCTGCCACCATTACACTCTCAGGCAGCGCATGCAAGGTCTTAACCACTTGCTGAGTGAAGAAGTTTCTCCTCCTGTCTCCATTGCCTCTTTTACCCTAAATCTGTGCCCTCTCGTTCTCGATCCTTCCACCAATGGGAATAGTTTCTCCTGATTTACTTGTCCAACCTCCTCATGATTTTGAATACCTCTCTCAGATCTCCTCTCAACCTCCTCTTCTCCAAGGAAAACAGTCCAAATATCTTCAATTTACCTGCATAACTGAAGTTCCTTACCCTTGGTATAATCCTTGTGAATCTTTTCTGTACCCTCTCTAATGCCTTCACATCTTTCTTAAAGGGTGGTACCCAGAGCTGGATGCAATACTCTAGCTGAGGCTGAACTAGTGTTTTATATAAGTTTAACCTAACCTCCTTGCTCTTGTATTCTATAACCCTATTAATGAAGCCTGGGACACTGAATGCTTTATTCACTGCTCTCTAAACCTGTCCTACCACCTTCAGTGATTTTTGCACATGTAAATCCAGGTCCTTCTGCCCCTGCACTCCCTATACAATTGTAAATGTTACATTATTCCAATCCATTCCATTGCAAAGGATGGTTGCTGTCATACCAACATGCAAGAATCGCAGGCTAGGAACAAATTTTACTGAACCTCCAAGACTCTGGAGGACTTTGCAAAGGGCTTCATGGTTGATGGAGTGAAAGGCCTTTGGCAGATCAATAAAAGCCATGTCACACCCTGTGTTGTTCCAGATACTTTTCTTGGGTTTGTCGAGCAACAAGGATCAAAAGTCTCATGGAAAAAGGAACAAACTGACACTGTGCATGGGAGGAACTTTCCACCAACCATGCCATGTGGTGGCACCTCATCCAACAAGCTGCAACACAGTCAAAAACTGACCACATAGACCGAGCTGTGGAGAAGCGATGAAAGCAGAAGGAGAAAGAGCTGAACTCTGGCTCCTGAACCCCCTTTTCTGAGGGCAACTCTTGTCTTCTCTGCCCAAAGAGAAGCTGTGGCTCCAGGATTGGCCTGCTGAGTCGCCTGAGGACACACAAATCATAAAGCCTCTCATACATTACCCTCGGTCTGACCAAAACGCTGATGGTCTTCTCATACCAAGGATCTAAGGTTGTTCACCATGCGGTACCTGTGCTTAATCTTGCTGCCATGCTATTTGACCTCCACTGAGCACCATGTCACATTGTTATAATGATCTGGGCACCAATCACTCATGAGGAATTGGTTAAACACATTTTGGGTTGATTTATTTAGACTAGGCTCATGAGAAAAGTTAAACATAGGTATAAAGCCTGAAGGCAGCAGAGCTGTGTGCGTGTGTGCTCTGCACAAAGCAAAAGTGAAACTAAGACTGGATCACATGACACATTTCCCTTCCAGTGATGTCATACTGATATCACTCAAGGCCACTGTGACTTAGGCAGCTTCTAGAATGGCTGTGAGGCGTGAAGTCTTCGGCAACCTTCTGTGACCTGGAGTGTTGTCTTCTCACATGGCACTTGTTCTCTGGTCACCTCCAGGTAGCTCGATCTTCCTCTTTCCTCTCCTGTGCCTCCTGCTCCTCGGGATTCCGCCATTCCTGAAGAGGGTGCTGCTCTTCGTCGGCACTAGGCCCAAAGTTTGGCACCTCCCCCCCACCCCCCCCCACAACAGTGTCAGTTGCAGCCTTCCTTTTGGACAGGTGCCTACCCCTATTGTGATTAGCAGCCTTGCCCCTGCTCTTCTGTGCTTGTGGTACCAGGGCCAGAATTTACACTGCAGTGGGCGGGGTCTGGCCCGAGGCGGGGCAAATGCGTAAAATGATGCACGGTGATGTCGGGTGTGCATCCCGATGTCACTGCGATATTTCGGTGGGCGGGTGCACAATGATCTCCGATGTGCACCTTTCATCAATTAACGAGCCACTTAAGGCCCTTGAGCCAGTAACTAACGCCGATGTTTTGATGCCCGCACGTTCTTCAGGTTGTCACACGGGCACAACGGGCAGGCGGGCAG
Organism: Cetorhinus maximus; assembly: GCF_964194155.1. Classification (NCBI taxonomy): domain Eukaryota; kingdom Metazoa; phylum Chordata; class Chondrichthyes; order Lamniformes; family Cetorhinidae; genus Cetorhinus; species Cetorhinus maximus. The sequence goes on along the minus strand of NC_135879.1, from coordinate 232,153,288 downwards.
GCCACAGTTTTCTAAATCTCATCCACAGGCAGGATAAGAGGGGTGAGGGGGGGTCGCGAGTGTTATTTGTCAGACATTTAATGGTTAAACTTACTGCTACTTGCCTGTGTGAGCCTGTTTTGAATACTTCAAAACTCTTCACAGCTGCTTGGACGGGATTAACAGTCTTCAGTTCAGGGCTCTGGAGTAAAAATCATTTTTGGGGCCTTGCTGGTTTCAGGGAGCCTTCCCTTAGCCTGGGAATGGGAGTTGTGCCCTCCACTGGAGGAAGGGAGGGCTAGAAGGTGGAGGAGACCAGGAGTCCACATTCAGCCTCCAAGGGAGCCACCTTTGGGAGAACAGGTGCAGGCACGAGGGGCACAGGGCCAACAGGAAGTCCAAGGTGGAAGGGGCCGCAGAAGATGCCACTATCCTGCTGCCAGGGTTTACAGGCAGCTAAACAGCTACCTCAATATGTCTGAGGTGCAGTGATGAAGGAGGCTCTGTCTATCAAGTCAGATCATCCATCTGTCAGATGATAGGCCCTGAGATCTGCGCCAACTGCATGGATGGGCATCCCATGCCAGTGGCGTTAAAGGTCATGGCTGCCCTCAACTTCTATGCCTCTGGCTCTTTCCAGGGGTTGCTGGGTGATCTTTGTGGTGTCTCCCAATCAGCTGTCCACAGTTGTGTCAAGCAGGTGACAGATGCTCTGTTCAGGCGTGCATTGATTTTCATTCACTACCGCTGGGACGATGCCAGTCAGACAAAGCAAGTCAGAGGCTTCGCGGCCATTGCTGGCTTCACCCGTGTCCAGGGTGCTACAGACTGCACACATCAAGGCGCCAGCAGGTAAACCCGGTGCCTTCGTCAACAGGAAAGGCTTCCACTCCATGAACGTGCAGATAGTGTGTGATCACAGGATGCTGATTCTACAAGTCTGTGCAAGGTACCCAGGCAGCTCCCACGACGCCTACATCCTCAGACACTCCCAGGTGCCAGGGCTCTTCAGAGCTCCAGCCTGGCTGGATGGATGGCTGCTGGGTGACAGGGGCTATCCTCTCAAAAGGTGGCTCATGACACCTCTGTGCCACCCAAGAACAGAAGCTGAGCAGCGGTACAATAGGAGCCATGCCTCCACAAGGGCTGTGGTGAAGAGAACCATCGATTTTCTCAAGATGCGTATCCAATGTCTGGACCGTCCAGGGGGCGCACTCCAATACCCACAGATCGTGTGTTGCTGATGGTGGTTGCATGCTGCAATCCCCACAATCTGGCGTTGGAAAGGGGGGACACAGTGGAGGAGGAAGATGTAGATGCAGACGCTGCAGCTGTACACAATGAGTCCAGTAGTGAGTCTGAGGATGAGTACGCACAGGAGAACGCTGGGGGGGGGGGGGGTAGACGTGGACACGGGCATCCTCCAGGGAGGCAGGGACACCCGGGGAAGCTTTGATCCAACGATCCTTCAGCTGGCCTACATCCAACCTACCTCCAAAGATGGACCTCCAACACAAGCCAGGGCTGCAGGCTCCATACCCGATTCCTGAGTGCAAAATCTGCCTGGTGAGGAACATTAACTATGTGCCTTGTCAATAAAGCTCAATGACAAATAAGTCACTCATAACATCATGGGTTCCCGTCCACCTGCAGAAGTGAGGAATCACCCTGAGCCCTGTTCACATATTAACATTTAATGAATTAACAAAATAAAGCAGAAAAGAATCTGAATGCAAAGCTGTCCAACTTGTCAACAACTCATAAGGGGGCAACATAAAACCACCAATGAGAAGCCCATGCCTCAGGTGCCTTGGGTTTAGGTTTCCAGGTGCTACGTCTAGGTGCTTCCCCTTCTCTGGCACAAGCATCTGAGACAGCCTGCTCACTCTGCTGTCCTGTTGGCCTTGATGTCCTTTCTCAGGGTGAACTAGGCAAGGGCAATATCTGCTGGCCCACCCAGCGAGGGACACATGCCGTGAAGGATTCAATGCTGTAACTGCACTCAGAGTTGAGGGGTTAGGGGGTGGGGTGGTGCGGGGAAGCCCACCGGCTGTGTTTAGTAACCTCTGCCAACATGGTACTCACCTTCCCGAGCACAAGAGGTCGTTGAATGGCTTGTGGCACTGGACCCACTTGCGTCGCACCACGTCATGGGAGCTGACTATGTCTGCCACCTCCTCCCAGGCATGTTTGATCAGATGGGGGGACCTCCGCCTCCTGTCCCTCGGAACGAGGACCTCCTACCGTGCTGCCACCTCCTCCAGGAGGGCCGCTAGGCACTCATCAGAAAACCGAGGGGCATAGTGCCTCGCTGACCTACCCTCCCCTCCTGTCTGGCCTGCTCACCAGCAGCGCCCTGGGGAGCCCTTCTGTTTGCCATGATTCACAGCTTTTGCAAGGCTGCAAGGAGCGCTATTTAAACAGGCCGACAGTCATTGCAGCCCCACCGCCGCTCGCCCACTCTCGCTGTCCTCAGGAGCCACGTTTCATGCTGGGCGGGCCTTAATTCAGTCCAACATCTCTGCTTTTCATTTCGACCCCTCTGGAAATTAACTTTTGTCTTTGTAGTGTTAATTCCAATTTGATATTGCCAAGCGACCCTGTTCCATTGAGTTTTGTAAAATTCACCCTGGTCCTTGAACAGTGTACCTTTAGGCGAATGCTACAATCTGACTGTATATGGCATACCATTAGATCAACACTTTTGACCTATGCTACTTGTTTACTCTGGAATTATTTCAGGCACATGATAAATGATGTAAATCTGATTGCATTTGTATCCTGTAGCAACCAACCATCCCTTGTGATTCATTAACCTCAACCCTGGTCTCCCAAGAGTTTGAACTTTCTCTTAGCAACTAATGAGCAGATATTTATCCATTTTAAACATCCCCATCATCATTGCCAAGATGACACTAGAAAATTCTATGGTTGGGCCATTGGCGATATGGGCGAATACTTTGATAGTCACTGGTTTGATTAGAATTGGGCCCTTTCAGTCACCAATTTGACTGAACTGCAAGTGACCTTTGACCTTACCATTCCTTTTTACAGCACATTTTTGTACAGCCATTGGTGGTAAAACAAAGGCACATTTTTAATGGTCATGTGCTATGCTCGTAAAGCTTATGAACACTTTACACTTTTAAAAAGTAGCATGGAATGTACAATTTACCTTAACAAAATGGACTCTAGGTGAATCAGGTGACTTCTATACTTGTCTGAACATGCCTCTGTAAAGTCATTGAATGTAAATGTCCCTTTTGAGGAACTTCCATCGAAGAGAATCAGGATGCAACGAGATCACTTGAAGAATTGTACGGATATTTACAGAAACTCAAATATAATCGCCACCCCAGACTCGGTGTGTGAAAACTTGAAATCGAACAAAGTGGGATGTGAAGGAACCATTTTAGTGTCAGAGGTGGCACAGGTGCAGTAGTTCCCCCAAGGACCACCAACAACAACGTGAACTGCCAGTTCTGTGGACGTCCGTGCCGTTCACACATCAGGCTCTTCAGTCATGAGAGGGTCCGCAGAAGGCCAGAAGGTCACTTGCAACTTGGACATACTCGAACAACTTGGAGCACCACCAGATTGTATAGCTTTAAGATCCACTGTAGGCAGGTACTGGACTTCCCTGTAACTCACCTAAACTTTAGATTGAAGGATGAGGAAAGTCACTGTTTGGGTTTTGAAATGCAACAGTAATACATGCCCTATCTGGCTTGCCACATCCATGAGGGAATGTCTGTAAGCTGCCATTTTGAGATCAGTTCAATAAAGACCAACAATGAGAAAAGACTGAGAAGCTCTGCTGTCTTTAAACACAAAACAGTCGCATTTATAACTTTGATAAGAGCTATTATGGTAACATGCGGAAACCCGATTGGGAGGGATCCAAATATGGAGTTCTGATAAAAATGGTACAGATTTTGGAGGGAAAAGCATACTCAAGGACTTTGGAGAGGAAAGGGAGACTGGAGACGGTGTGGTAGTTTGCAAGGATGGAAGGGCAAAGAGTTGTTATTTTGAAGAGAGAGGTGATGACAGCAGATTTGAAGGGGAGGGGTACAGTACCTCAGTAGCTGAGCAAAGATTTAACAATATTAGTTTACATGAGGACAAGGAGGGGAAGTTGGGTGGTCAACAGTTTGATTGGTATGGGTTTGGGTGAGCAGGACTGTGTCTCCTGGATAAGTTGAGCTCTGAGAGGCAAGAAACCAGAGTAAGATGTAAGCTCAGGGCGAGGACAGAGGGGAGCTTTAGAGAAACCTTGGTTGGGTGGGCTAGGGGAAGGGAGGAAGGTGGTTGAGTTAACTGAATGGATAGTAACAATCTTAGTGACAAAGAAGTCCATGAGATCCTCATATGTGTTGTTGGAGATTAGGGTGGGGGAGGCAGGGGTGAAGGTTTTAAGAAGAGGGTTTGCAGTAGAGAAAAGAAGACAAAGATTATCTTTGCATTCCAGGATGATCCTAGAACAGTGAAAAGTTTCCATGGAGGAGAGCAGAAAGCAAAAGTACTTTATTTGATCCAGCCAGGTCTGGGAGTGAATGGATAAACCTGCAGTCTGCCATATATATTCAAGTTTGCATTCCATTGAGTTAAGTTGGTAGAGATGAGGACTGTACCCAGGGGAATGTAGGGTGAGAGAACTTAATGGATTAATGGGACTAGTTGCAGGTGAGAGTCAGCTTGTACAGATCATTAGCTGCAGAAATGTCGTGGTGACGAGAGGGCCAAAGGCTGGACAGTGGGATCTTGGTCATTTTGATCACCAACCTGTTTACAAGGGTTGCCAAGCCTCTAAGATAAAAGCAAAATACCGCAGATGCTGGAAATCTGAAATAAAAGCAGAAATTGCTGGAAAAACTCAGCAGGTCTGGCAGCACCTGTGGAGAGAGAAACAGAGTTAACATTTTGAGTCTGTATGACTCTATTTCAGAGCTAAAGAGAAGTGAAAATGTGACGGATTTTATACTATTTAAGAGGGGATGGAGCAGGAGGAGCAAAATAGAAGGTCACGGATAGATGGGAGCTCAGGAGAGATTGACAAAGATGTCATGGACACGTGGTAGCGTTAAAGACTAAAGAAGGTACAGATAGTGGCATAAAGGTAAGATAGCTGAATGTGTTCATAGAGCATAAACCTTCTCCTCCATCTTTATCCCATTTATTTATTTATCTATCTACTTATTTATTTATTTATTTATTTATTTATTCCTTTCCCCCAACACCACCCCCCACCCCTATCCCCATCCACAGGGCCATCTGTCATTTGTTTCGATGTTATGCTTTCACAGAGCACTGACCCTTGTTCTGCTATTAATACATTCTGATATCTTACCTTTATGGCACTATCAGCACCTCATTTAGTCCTTAATGCTACCATTAACACTCCCTTTGTCCTGTGTCCTTTGTCAAATGTCTCCTCAGCTCCCACCTATCCCTGACCTTCTCTTTTGCTCCAACTGCTCCACCCCCTCTTAAGCAGTATGAAATCCACCACATTTCTATTTCTCTTTACCTCTGAAGATGAGTTATATAGACTCAAAATGTTAACTCTGGGCAGAATCGTCCCAGATTTGCACTAAGTGTAGAAGCGGGCGGGTAAAACGACATTTTTCCCACCTGCCGCAATGATAGTTTTTCTCACTATGTTGTCCGGAACCTGCCACATTAATTATGCATTCCCAGGATTTCCATGGCGGGCAGGCCCTCATTCGCCCGCCAGAGCATCATCTCGCCACGTCATCACGCCGGGCGCTATATTTAAAGTGCAGCTGCGCCGCACACTTCTCGGTGCTTCCAGCCCATTACTGCAAAGAAGACATGGCCCCGAAAGGCAAAAAGACTGCAGCCCCCAGGATCAATGGCGCGTCCCTCGAGTGCCTTGTGGGCGTCCACCATGATGCCCTCTACCCCCGCTTTGGCCGCAGGACGGGCAGCAACATCACCAATCCAGCATGGGAGGCGTTGGGCTGCAGTGGTCAGCGCCAATGCCCTACAAAAGAGGACAGCCACCCAGTGCTGCTAAAGGATGAATAGTCTCATCATTCCACCAGGGTAATTCACTCTTCTCGTCACTCTCAACTCTCAAACCCATCACACATCCACAGCGATCTCACACCTCAAGGGACAACACCACTAACTCTCCCACACACCCTCACATCTCCATCAGGCTCATACACTCCCGAGCTCACATCCTCATCCTGTCCATGGCTCCACTCACCACACAAACATTCCATGCAGTGCCATGCATCCTGTTCACACTCTCTTCATCTGTTTTCATGCAGAAGAAGCCTGCTCACATCAGCAGGGAGAGGTCCCAGACCGGAGTGGAGTGGCCCACATTAGGCCCCTCACTCACTTTGAGGAGTGTGCCATCGTGCTGATTGGTGAGGACGTGGACTGTACCTGCGGTGACAGTGAGGTTGGCGGCAAACACCCACCTGAGGATCCTGCACCGCATCATCCCTCTCTCAATGCAACTGTGAGTGCTCTCTCTCCTGCTTTTGACTCTGCTGCCGTGCACTAATTATCTCTACTTTGGTTCACAGGGAGCTCTGCCAAGCGACCGACACCCTCAGCCAGCCAGTCCCTCAGTTCTATCCACACCCTCATCTCCAGTCAAGAGGACACCTCCTCCATCAAAGAGCTGGAACTAAGCAGCCTGGAAGATCCATCACAGCGCTTACCCACACCCTCCACCAGTGCAGAGATGCACACCTTGGTGGGACCTAGATTTAGAGCAGGCTCGGGTTCATAATCTGGTGGTCACCACACGGACACGTGTCCGCAGCAGGAGGAGGCAGGTTCAGCCGAGCTCCCCAGCGCTTGGAGGACTGCTGGGGGACGGGCATCTGTGAGGTCCGATTCAGATGGCGAACCTCTGGATTTGGCCTTCCAACACATTCTGGACAGTCAGCAGAAGGCGTGGGAACATCACGCAGAAGCCCTCAACATAGTGGCATGTGAGTCGGAGGAGTGCGTCCAACTGCTCTCTGATGAAGTGGTGCCCACATGTGCATGTATGGAGGTCTCCAAGGGAAGGATGGCAGACACCATAGAGACCCTGGTCCAGCAGAGCACAGAGATACATGCAGACCTGCACCCTATCGCAGGAGCCATGGGTGAGTTCCTGCAGTGTCAATGTGAGAGGGAACCTCGATGTCCCTCCAGGTGCTTCTTCCCCTCAACGAGTCAGGCTGGGGCTCTCAGGCACCCGAAGGCAGGAGGAGCGGCAGCTAGATATCCTTGGGTCATCCTCTCAGGAACCTCAAAGGCTGTCCTCTCCCTCCGAGTCCCCTTTGCCTGTGAGCCCCTCAACCTCGTCCTCTGTCACTGCAGAGGGAGCAGCCGGCCCATGAGTGATTCTGGACGGAGGAGCGTGTGTGTGTGGTAGGGCCTTTCAGAGCCTCATGCAAACACCCTCCCATGCACGCAGATCCTCCCTGTATCACTCTCACCTCAATGTCCTCAGCATTTTCAATGCTGCCTGCTGCGGTTCATAATTGTAAGCTTTTTGATTTGGAGCTTATCGTTTCTATCCCTTTAGTAAGATCATAGGAACATAGGAACATGGGAGGAGGAGTAGGCCATTCGGCCCCTTGAGCCTGCTCAGCCAGTCAGACAGATTGTGGCTGATCATCTACCTCAACGTCACCTTCCTGCACTACCCCCTTGATGTCATTAATATCCAGAGATCTATTGATTTCTGTCTTGAACATGCTCAATAATTGAGCTTCCACAGCCCTCTGGGGTAGAGAATTCCAAAGATTCACCATCCTCTGAGTGAAGAAATTCCTCCACATCTCAGCCTTAAGTGGCCTACCTCTTATTTTGAGACTGTATCCCCTGGTTCTAGATCTCCCCCTCCCACCCCCCACCCCCCAACCAGGGGAAACATCCTTCCTGCATCTACCCTGTCGAGCCCTGTATGAATTTTGTAAGTTTCAACGAGATCACCTCTCATTCTTCGAAACTCTCAAGAATACAGGACCAGTCTTAATCTTTCCTCATAAGTTTAAGGTTAAGTCATGGTTTAAGGATTCTTATTGTGGATTAATGATCCTAATAAAATAACGGCACCATGAGGGAAAACTTTTTTTTTAAACACAGGGAATGGCTAGGACCTGGAATGAGGATTTGGTGGAGGCAGTTTCAATCGTGGTGAAGGACATAGAACAGTTAACCTCGAACTGAAGGACATGAAATAGTTAACCTCGACACACAGAGGGAATGAACTGACTCATGATTGATTTAGAAGCTGGACAATGACACAGGTGAACTGTAAGTATGAATTGGGAGCAGTTCCTGTTGAGAATGAAAGGGGCATTTACACCTGATTAAGCTATGAGCTAAGTGCCCCTCACCGTGGGAGGGGAATCATATTATCCTTTTGTTGTGTAAACAGAAAGAGCATTGTCTATGCCTTTGCAATTCTGCATAGCTCGGGACTCTGAAAAGACCAGGGTTAAGGGTAAAGAGCCAGACTATCCAGTGGAATGTTAACGGAATCTACGCCTGAGGCCCAGCTGTGGGATAGCGCGGCTTGAACACTATAAAAAATGGAGAACATGGAAGCACGGTTCCTGTAGTCAAGGGTAGGACGGGGACTGGTCATCTCCAGATGCAGGCCTACAGTCAACAGTGGTAACAACCAGCCTCGTGGGTGAATGTAAGGTTTCAGTCAAATCGTAAAGGGGTTTGTGCTCTGTTCTTGAGGGTTCAATAAATGAACGAATCTAGGGTTGAGCCAAACTCTGTTTGCTGCGTGCATTTTGTTCTGGTAATTCCGGGGTCCAAGAAGCACTATAAGGAATAAGGCGACGGAGTCTCTAACGTTATCTTTTAAAAGGGATTTGGATAAGCACCTGAAGAGGAATTATTTGCAGGGTTATGTAGAAAGAGCAGGGGAGTGGGACTAGCTGAGTTACTCCATCAGAGAGCCAGCACAGATACGATTGGACTGAATGGCCTCCAGTTGTGCTGAAACAATTCTACGATTCTATGGACGATATTTAAGGGGGTTTCACCAGCCGGCTGCAGAGCTGGCAGGAGCCACACGTCACCACCTTTGGGAAGGCCTGTCAGAATTCAATACCAAGTAGCCACTTATTTGGCCAGTGGCGGGCCTTCCCCAGGATCAAGGATTCCAGTGAGGGGAGGAAATCCTGTTGCGCCCCCCCACCCCGAGAGCTGCTGGCCAATCAGAGGCTGGCAGCTCTCTAGTGCAGGTGGTGTCAGTGACAGTGGTGGTAGCTGCTGGCAACGCACCCACCAGAGGCCCAAGATCAGCGAAGAACCCCAGGCCACAGGTGAGCGAGGACGGGATCGGTGTTGCAGGCTAGGGGGGGTTAGAGGGGGGGCAGCAGGTCAGCAGCAAGGGCATGGGGTTGACTCTCAGTGGGCCTCTCCCTTCCTGAAGCCTGGCCCCGCGATCAGGCGCCATGCACCTTGGAATGATGGGACACCCTCGGCAGACCACAAGCAAACCCTACAGGATTTTGCTTTCTGGGCTTCCCGCAGGGCGATTGCCTCACTCATTGCTGGTCAAATACCAGAAACAGAAGAATGAGGCTGTTATGGGCTTGATTTTCCAGACATGTTTCTCATCAAACTTTATTTACAGGCTGCAGCAGCAGTTACATGCTTCCATCAAACTCCACAACTAGAAGAAGAACTCCCACTCTAAGGTTCCCCACGCTTAGAGCTGATTCGTTCACACTTTCATGTGATTCTATACAGCACAAGAGTTGTGCTGTATAGAATCACATGAAGAGTTCTTAAAGCTACAGTCACTACATTCCTTAAAGCTACAAATACTACAAAGGCCCTTTAACGGATATTAATTAGTTTAATCAGGGTAGGCAGGGTCCACAACCAGCACCCTCCCACCCGATTAAATACCAACCCCCACCTGTAGATTCAACTTGGCGGGGGGGAGGGCATTAAATTCCCAAGTTTCCAATTGATTTTAATACAAAACGCTGAGTGCAATGGAGCTTTCATTTTTATTCTGTAAATTAAGGAGACCTGCATTTTGCGGTGAATTGTAATTATTTGTAGACTGAAATGTTCATAATTGTGCAATCCTTTATTTTACATTTTATTTTTATTTGAATGTTTTGTCTGTAACAGTTATGAATTATGATTACAGTACTTGTTTTATTTACATCGTCATCACAATTCTGCACATGCCATGGTGATGATTTTTTAATAAGCCAATTCAGTCAGTCTAACCTCAGTGGTGGGGAAACTATTGGAAGCAATTCTGAGGGACATAATTAATCTACACTTCCAGAGGAAGGGGTTAATCAAGGACAATCAGCATCGTTTTGTTAAGGGGAGGTCATGTCTGACCAATTTGATTGAATTTTTCGAAGAGGTGACCAGGTGTGTAGATGAGGGCAATGCATTTTACGTAGTCTACTTGGACTTCAGCAGGGCTTTTGATAAGGTCCCGCATGGGAGACTGATAACGAAGGTAAGAGCCCATGGGATCCAAGGCAATTTGGCGACTTGGATCCAGAATTGGCTGAGCGGCAGGAAGCAGAGGGTGATGGTTGAGGAGTGTTTTTGTGACTGGGTGCCTGTCTCCAGTGGGGTTCCACAGGGATCGGTGTTGGGTCCCTTGCTGTTTGTGGTATATATAAACGATTTAGACTTGAATGTAGGAGGGTTGACCAGTAAGTTTGCGGATGACATGAAAGTTGGTGGGGTGGTAAATAATGAGGAGGATAGCCTTAGATTACAGGAGGATATAGACAGGCTGGTCAGATGGGCTGATCAGCGGCAAACGGGATTTAATCCAAACAACTGTGAAGCGATGCACTTGGGCAGGACAAACAAGATACCGGAATACACAATGAATGGTAGGACCCTGGGAAGTACCGAGGATCAGAGGGACCTTGTTGTGCATGTCCACTGGTCCCTTAAGGCAATGGGACAGGTAGATAAAGTGGTTAAGAAGACATATGGGATACTTACTTTTATTAGCCGAGGCATAGAATATAAGAGCAGGGAGGCTATGCTGGAACTGTATAAGACACTGGTTAGGCCATAGCTAGAGTATTGTGTGCAGTTCTGGAATCCACATTATAGGAAGGATGTGATTGCACTAGAGAGAGTGCAGAGGAGATTTGCCAGGATGTTGCCTTAGTTATGTTACAGTTAGCTTTAGTTATGACGAGAGATTTGTTAGACAGAGGAGATTGAGGGGGGACATGATTGAGGTGTGTAAAACTATGAGGGGCATAGATAGGGTAGACAAGAAGGAACTTTTTCCCTTGGTGGTGGGATCAATAACCAGGGGGCATAGAAAGAAGGTAAAGGGCAGGAGGTTTAGAGGGGATGTGAGGAAGAATATTTTCACCCAGAGGGTGGTGAGAATCTGGAACTCACTGGCTGAAAGGGTGGTAGAGGCAGAAACCCTCATAACATTTAAGAAGTATTTGGATGTGCATTTGCGATGCCATGGCATACAAGGCCATGGGCCTAGTGCTGGAAAATGGGATTAGAATAGTTAGGTACTTGTTTGACCGGCGCAGACTTGATGGGCCGAAGGGCCTTTTTCTGTGCTGTAGACCTCTATGACTCTATGACTCTATTATCCAAACCAGTTCTCTGCCTTTCAATGAATCAAAAGAGCAGAAGAGGAAAGTGAAGAAGGCAGGCACTAGGGCCTTGTGTGTGTGTGAATGTTCAGATTTTTTACGTCACAGAAAATCGAGTAATGTAGTAACACAGAAGGAGTTGCAGTTAGATTAAGCTGGTACCTGCAGTAGCCTACAGCAGTGAGAGGACCATCCACGAGGTGAGTATGCTTATCCTTTTATTTGGATATATTTATTTGTGTTCTACATCAATGCAAATTTCTTGGTCGCTGAGATGTAAGCCTATCCTTTCCAATGTAGACATTTTAAACAAAAACCACATTTTAATTCCTGCAGCAATACAATTTTTTCTGCAAGCGAGAATCATATACGAATTAGAATCAGAGGCAAGCCACTCGGCCCCTCAAGCCTGTTCTGCCATTCAATAAGATCATGGCCGATCTGAACGTAACCTCAACCCCGGTTAAATCTTCGATCCTTGCTTGCGGAAAAATTTGTATTGATGTGGATCATGTTTTCTTCATTGCTGATGCAATCTGATTGTAAACAAAACCCTTCTCGAAGGAAAAGAGGGACAAGTGAAAGGAGGTGAAAGTGTTAGAATGCTGCTGTTTCCTGGGCTGAGAACAATGCCTGTTTATTTTATTCCGCCCCATTTGACAATGAAAAACTAGCTACTTGGTCATCATCCTCAACTCATGTAACTTGAGGACACGAACTTGTAACAGGAAGTGTTTGAATGGTTGTCAACGACTCTGTGCCTCAGTTACGAAGAGCAATCCACAAGCCAGCGTCTTGGCTTGTAGTTCTTGAGTCAGGCTGCTTTGTCTTTTGCGGTTTAAGAACAAAAGAAATAGGTATAACTCTTTCGAGTACATTCACAGTTCTTGACATTTTTTTTTTGTTCAAAGTCCTGGAGTGGGACATGAACCCACAACCTTCTGACTCAAAGGTGAGGGTGCTATGAACTGAGCCACAGCTGACACCTCCAAGAAATAGGTGTAGGTGTAGACAAATCAGCCACTTGAGCCACTTGAGATCATCCGTTTAACTCGACTTTCCCACCTGCTCCCCATATTCCTTGATTCCCAAAGAGACCAAAAATCTGTCCATCTCAAGATATTAGTAAAATACTGCGGATGCTGGAAATCTGAAACAAAAACAAAAATTGCTGGAAAATCTCAGCAGATCTGACAGCATCTGTGGAAGGAAAGAGTTAACATTTCGAGTCCGAGTGACTCATTTTCAGAACTAAAGAGAAGTAGAAATGTGAGGAAATAGATACTGTCTAAGGGGGTTTGGACAGATGAATCTGGATAGAAGGCCACTGACAGGTGGAGGCAAAGGAGAGATTGCAAAAGATCACAGAATCACAGAATCACAGTGCAGGAGAGGCCCTTCGGCCCATCGAGTCTGCACCGACACGTGAGAAACACCTGACCTACCTACCTAATCCCATTTACCAGCACTTGGCCCATAGCCTTGAATGTTATGACGTGCCAAGTGCTCATCCAGGTACTTTTTAAAGGATGTGAGGCAACACGCCTCCACCACCCTCCCAGGCAATGCATTCCAGACAGTCATCACCCTCTGGGTAAAAAAGTTTTTCCTCACATCCCCCTAAACCTCCTGCCCCTCACCTTGAACTTATGACCCCTTGTGATTGACCCTTCAACTAAGGGGAACAGCTGCTCCCTATCCACCCTGTCCATGCCCCTCATAATCTTGTACACCTCGATCGGGTCCATAAGACCATAAGACCATAAGACATAGGAGCAGAAATTAGGCCATTCGGCCCATTGAGTCTGCTCTGCCATTCAATCATGGCTGATAAGTTTCTCAACCCCATTCTCCTGCCTTCTCCCCATAACCTTTGATCCCCTTACCAATCAAGAACCTGTCTATCTCGGTCTTAAATACACTCAATGACCTGGCCTCCACAGCCTTCTATGGCAATGAATTCCATAGATTCACCACTCTCTGGCTAAAGAAATTTCTCCTCATCTCTGTTCTAAAAGGTCTTCCTTTACTCTGAGGCTGTGCCCTCGGGTCCTAGTCTCTCCTACTAATGGAAACATCTTCCCCACGTCCACTCTATCCAGGCCTTTCAGTATTCTGTAAGTTTCAATCAGATCCCCCCCTCATCCTTCTAAACTCCATTGAGTATAGACCCAGAGTCCTCAAACGTTCCTCATATGTTAAGCCTTTCATTCCTGGGATCGTTCTTGTGAACCTCCTCTGGACCCTCTCCAGGGCCAGAACATCCTTCCTGAGATACGGGGCCCAAAATTGCTGACAATATTCTAAATGTGGTCTGACCAGAGCCTTATAAAGCCTCAGCAGCACATCCCTGCTTTTAAATTCTAGTCCTCTCGAAATAAATGCCAACATTGCATTTGCCTTCCTAACTACTGACTCAACCTGCAAATTAACCTTAAGAGAATCCTGGACTAGGACTCCCAAGTCCCTTTGCACTCCAGATTTCTGAATTCTCTCCCCATTTAGAAAATAGTCTATGCCTCTATTCTTCCTACCAAAGTGCATGACCTCACACTTCCCCACATTGTATTCCATCTGCCACTTCTTTGCCCATTCTCCTAACCTGTCCAAATCCTTCTGCAGCCTCCCCGCCTCCTCAATACTACCTGTCCCTCCACCTATCTTTGTATCATCTGCAAACTTAGCCATGATGCCCTCAGTTCCTTCATCTAGATCATTAATGTATAAAGTGAAAAATTGTGGTCCCAACACTGACCCCTGCGGAACTCCACTAGTCACCGGCCGCCATCCTGAGAAGGACCCCCTTATCCCCACTCTCTGCCTCCTGCCAGACAGCCAATCTTCTATCCATGCTACTGCCTTGCCTCTAACACCATGGGCTCTTATCTTACTGAGCAGCCTCCTGTGCGGCACCTTGTCAAAGGCCTTCTGGAAGTCCAAGTAGATAACATCCATTGGTTCTCCTTTGTCTAACCTACTCGTTATCTCCTCAAAGAATTCTAACAGATTTGTCAGGCATGACCTCCCCTTGATGAAACCATGCTGACTTTGCCCTATTTTACCATGCACTTCCAAGTGTTCTGAAATCTCATCCTTAATAATGGACTCTAAAATCTTACCAACGACTGAGGTCAGGCTAATCGGCCTGTAATTTCCCTTCTTTTGTCTCACTCCCTTCTTAAATAGGGAGGTTACAAGGAATTTGTAGAATATCTTCGAGATGGCTTTTCGGAGCAGCTTGTGGTGGAGCCCACTAGGGAACAGGCAATTCTAGATTTAGTGATGTGTAATGAGGCAGATTCGCCCCTCAGTCTTCTCTGCTCCAATGAAAACAACCCAAGTCTATCCAACATCTCTTCATAACTTAAATGTTTCATCCCAGGCAACATCGTGGTGAATCTCCTCTGCACCCCTTCCAGTGCAATCACATCCTTCCTATAATGTGGCGACCAGAACTGCACACAGTACTCCAGCTGTGGCCTCACCAATGTTCTATACAATTCCAACATGACCTCCCTACTTTTGTAATCTATACCTCAATTGATAAAGTCAAGTGTCCCATATGCCTTTTTCACCACCCCACTAACTTGCCACTCCACCTTCAGAGATCTATGGACACACACGCCAAGGTCCCTTTGTTCCTCAGAACTTCCTAGTACCATGCCGTTCATTGAATACTCCCTTGTCAAATTAATCCTTCCAAAGTGTATCACCTCACACTTTTCAGGGTTAAATTCCATCTGCCACTAATCTGCCTATTTGACCATCTTCCTGTAGCCCAAGACACTCAACCTCACTGTTAACCACCCAGCCAATCTTTGTGTCATCCACAAACTTACTAATCCTACGCCCCACATAGCCATCTATGTCGTTTATATAAAGGTCAAATAGTAGGGGACCGAGCACAGATCCCTGTAGTATGCCACTGGACACTGGCTTCCAGTCACTAAAGCATCCGTCTGTCATCACCCTCTGCCTCCTACAACTAAGCCAATTTTGAATCCACCTTATCAAATTACCCTTTATCCAATGTGCATTTGCCTTCTTTATAAGTCTCCCATGTGGGACCTTGTCAAAGGCTTTGCTGAAATCCATATAAACTTACGTCAACTACACTACCTTCATCTACACACCTGGTCACCTCCTCAAAAAATTCAATCAAATTTGTTAGGCATGACCTCCCTCTGACAATTCCATGCTAACTATCCCTGATCAAACCTTGCCTCTCCAAGTGGAGATAGATTCTCTCCTTCATAACTTTCTCCAATAGTTTCCCTGCCACTGACGTGAGACTCACTGGCCTGTAGTTCCCTGGCTTATCTCTACAACCCTTCTTAAATAGTGGAACCACATTAGCTGTTCTCCAGTCCTCTGGCACCTCCCCCGTGTCCAGAGAGAGAATTAAAAATTCAGGTCAGAGCCCCTGCGATCTCCTCCCTTGCCTCCCTCAGCGGTCTGGGACACAAATCATCTGGACCTGGACATTTGTCCACTTTTAAGCCTGTCAACACCTCCAATACCTTGTCACTCCCTATATCAATTTGCTTAAAAGCCTCGCAGTCTCTCTCCCCGAGTTCGTTACCTTCATCCTCATTCTCTTGGCTGAAGATGGACGTGAAATATTCATTCAACACTCTAGCGATGTCCTCTGGCTCCACCCATTGAATGCCCCCTTGGTAACTTATGGGCCCTACTCTTTCCCTGGTTATCCTCTTCCCATTGATATACTTATAGAATATCTTGGGATTTTCCCTACTTTTACCAGCCAGAGCTTTCTCATATCCCCTTCTAGCTCTCCTAATTGCTTTCTTAAGCTCCACCCCACACTGTCTGTACTCCACCAATGCCTCTGCTGATTTGCTTCTCTTGTACCTGCTAAAAGCCTCTCTTTTCCTTCTCATCGTAACCTGAATATCTCTGGTCATCCATGGTTCTCTGGGCTTGTTACTCCTTCCTATCACACAAGAGGGAACATGTTGAGCCTGTACCCTTCCCATTTCCTTTTTGAACACCCCCCACTGCTCCTCTGTAGATTTCCCCACAAGTAACTGTTCCCAGTCTACCTCGGCCAGATCCTGCCTTATTTCACTAAAACCCACTCTCCCCCATTCAAAATTTTTTTTTGCAACTTGTCTATTTCTTTGTCCATAACAAACTTAAACTGTACCACATTGTGGTCGCTATCGATAAAATGCTTGCCCACCACCACCTCAGCCACCATTCCTTCATTCCTCAGAATTAGGTCCAGCAATGCACTGTCCCTTGATGGACCCTCCACATATTGACCTAAAAAGTTCTCCTGTACACATTTCAAGAAATCCACTCCATCCAAGCCCTTAACACTATGTCTATCCCAATTAATGTTGGGAAAGTTGAAATCACCTAATATAATTACCCTATTGTTATTGTTTTTACACACCTCTGTAAATTGTGCACATATTTGCTCCTCAATTTCCCGCTGACTATCTGGGGGTCTATAATAAACACCTAATAATGTGGTTGCCCCTTTTTTATTCCTAAACTCTACTGACAAAACTTCATTCAATGCCCCCTCCAAGATATCATCTCTCTTTACTGCAGTAACGGACTCCTTAACTAATAACGCAATGCCTCCTCCTCTTTTACCCCCTCCCCTGTCTCGCCTGAAGATTCTATATCCCAGAATGTTGAGCTGCCAATCCTGCCCATCCCTCAACCACGTCTCTGTGATGGCTACTATATCACAATTCCACGTGTCAATCCTCATCCGTTTTACCTGTAATATTCCTGGCATTAAAGTAGAGGCCATCCAGCCTTGCCTTACTCCCTTGAAACTTAATGCAGCTGTACTCCCTCTGACTTGATTGTTTTACTGTATTATGATATGTCCCTATTCTGCTAACATTCTGTGTCCCCTCCCCCTGCCGAATTAGTTTAAACTCCTCCCAACAGCACTAGCAAACCCGCCCTCAAGGATGTTAGTCCCGCTCTGGTTCAGATGTAGACCGTCCCACTTGTACAGGTCCCACCTTCCCCAGAAACGGTCCCAGTGATCCAGGGATCTAAGACCCTCCATCCTGCATCAACTCTTAAGCCATGTATTCATCTGCGCTATTCTCCTCTTTCTGAGCTCGCTAGCACGTGGCACTGGGAGTAATTCGGAGATTACAACCTGAGAGGTCTTGCGTTTTAGTCTACTGCCTAACTCCCTGAAGATGTCATAAACAAAATGACATGACGACTATGCTTGACTGTAGGTCGCATAACGGAATAATACCTTACAGGGCATGTCCCAGTCACCACCATCACAATCCCTGGGTATGTCCTGTCCCACCGGCAGGACAGACTCAACAGAGGATGGGGCACAGTGGTATACAGTCAGGAGGGAGTTGCTCTGGGACTCCTCAACATCAGCTCCGGACCCCATGAAGTCTCATGGCATCAGGTCAAACATGGGCAAGGAAATCTCCTGCTGATTACCATGTATCACCCTCCCTCAGCTGATGAATTAGTGCTCCTCCATGTTGAACACCACTTGGAGGAAGCATTGAGGCAAGGGTGCAGAATGTACTCTGGGTCGGGGACTTCAATGTCCGTCATCAAGAGTGGCTAGGTAGCACTATTATTGACTGAGCTAGCTGAGTCCTAAATGCCATAGCTGCTAGACTGGGTCTGCGGCAGGTGGTGAGGGAACCAACAAGAGGGCAAAACATACTTGACCTTATTCTCACCAACCTGCCTGCTGCAGATGCATCTGTCCATGACAGTATCGGTAGGAGTGACCACTGCACAGTCGTTGTGGAGACGAAGTCCTGCCTTCACATTGAGGATAACCTCCATTGTGTTGTGTGGCACTACCACCGTGCTAAATGGGCAGATCTAGTAACTCAATACTGGGCATCCATGAGGTGCTGTGGGCCGTTGGCAGCAGCAGAATTGTACTCGAACACAATCTGTAACCTCATGGCCTGGCATATCCCCCACTCTACCATTGCCATCAAGCCAGGGGATCAACCCTTGTTCAATGAAGAGTGCAGGAGGGCATGCCAGGAGCTGCACCAGGCATACCTAAAAATGAGGTGTCAACCTGATGAAACTATAACACAAGACTACTTGCGTGCCAAGCTGCATAAGCAGCAAGTGATAGAGAGAGATAAGCGATCCCACAACCAATGGATCAGATCAAAGCTCTGCAGTCCTGCCACATCCAGTTGTGAATGTTGGTGGATGATTAAACAACTCACTGGAGGAGGAGGGTCCACAAATATCCCCTTCCTCAATGATGGAGGAGCCCAGCACAAGTGCAAAAGGTAAGGCCGAAGCATTCGCAACAATCTTCAGCCAGAGGTGCTGAGTGGATGATCCATATTGGCCTCCTCCGGAGGTCCCCAGCATCACAGATGCCAGTCTTCAGCCAATTCGATTCACTCCATGTGATATCAAGAAACGGCTGAAGGCACTGAAGCCTTTGAAGGCAAAGGCTATGGGGCCTGACAATATTCTGGCAATAGTACTGAAGACTTGAGCTCCAGAACTTGTCGTGCCCCTAGCCAAGCTGTTCCAGTACAGCTACTACACTGGCATCTACCCAGCTATGTGGAAAATTGCCCAGGTATGTCCTATACACACAAATCAGGACAAATCCAACCTGACCACTTACCACTGCATCAACCTACTCCCCATCATCAATAAAATAATGGAAGGGGTCATCAACAGTGCTTTCAAATGGCACTTGCTTAGCAATAACCTGCTCATTGATGCCCACTTTGAGTTCCGCCAGGGCCACTCACTCCTGACCTCATTACAGCCTTGGTTCAAACATGGACAAAAGAGCTGAATTCCCGAGGTGAGCTGAGAGTGACTGCCCTTAGGACTTGTGAGAGTGACTTCCCCTTATTTCTGATACCTGTGTGGGTGTGGGTGAAGGTGTGTGGGGGCCCTAATGACTGCATGAGTGCCGAATGCTTGACTTTGCATTTTTATTATTTTTCTCAGGTTTAGAGGTTAATAAATTTTCTCTTTCTTTGACTCAAGAAACCCTGGTTTGATTGGCTCCTTATTGCTCACGGCTTAAATAGTTAAATACATTCTGATTTGGAAAAGGCATATTCTTGTAAAAAATAAACAACCCTTTGTCGTGGTCAACTGAGAAGGTTGAGTAGAGGGGACCCAGTTCATCCCTTCTCACCTGGTTTTAACAGGACTTCCAAAAGGCGCTTGATAAAGTGCCACATAACAGGCTTATCAGCAAAGTTGAAGTCCATGGAATAGAAGGGAAAGTAGCAGCATGGATAGGAAATAGACTGAGTGACAGGAAAGAAGAGAGTAGTGGTCAATGGTTGTTTTTCAGACTGGAGGAATGTATATAGTTGGGTTCCCCTGGGGTCAGTATTAGGACCACTGCTTTTCTAGATACATTAATGGCCAAGAATTTGTGTGCCAGGTGCAATTTCAAAATTTGTCGATGATATAAAACTAGGAAATGTAGTGAGTTGTGAGGAAGATAGTGATAGACTCCAAGAGGAATACACAGGGGCTGGTGGAATGGGCAGACAGGAGGCAGATGAAATTTAACTCCGAGAAATGCAAAATAATACATTTTGATAAGAAGAATGAGGAAAGGTTTATAAGCAAATCTAAAGGGTGTATAGGAACAGAGAGACCTGGGGCAGAATTTTCTGGATGGCTGGGGGGTGGGGCGGGGTGGGGTGCGGAGCGGGAGTGGGTGTGGGCGGGCGCGGGTGGGCGCGGAGCCAATCGCCACTTGTGATCAGGTCTGTGCCGTCATTTTACACGGGTGGGCCAATTAAGGCCTGTCCAGCGTACTTCATGACTCCTGTGCATAGCGGGAGTGGGCGGGTGGTGGTGGGCATGCTCAGTCCACCGGGTCCAATGGCGACCCGGTGGCCTGTATAAAGGAAGGCCAGGCAGCCTTGGAAAGGCTGCTCGCAATGGCTGGGCAAAGGGCTCTGCGGAGGGGCAATGGAGGTGACGCAAATCCGAAGGGCCAGGCCGGAGGGTAAGGCGGGGGGCAGTGTGCCCCTTGTTTTTCCGATGACTGCCTTGCTGCCCTCCTCGAGGAGATGGCAGCACGGTGGGAGGTGCTGGTTTCCCAGGACAGGAGGAGGAGGCCCCCCCCCACTTGACGAAACGTGCCTGGGAGGAGGTGGCGGAGGTGGTGAGCTCCCGCGATGTGGTGCGGCGCACCTGGATTCAGTGTCGCAAGCGCTTCAACGACTTGTTGCGCTCTGGAAGGGTGAGGACCATGTCGGCATTGGCCACTTAACCCAGCAGGCCGGCTTTCCCCCCTGGTACCACCACTCCCCCCAAAGTCTGAGTGTAGAGACTGCATTGAATCATTGACGGCATGTGTCCTTCGCTGGGTGGGCCAGCAGATGTTGCCCATGCTGAGGTCAGCCTGAGAGGGTGGTGAAGAGATGGGTTCTGTGCCCACAGCATGTGGAACACTGAGACCCACATTACTGTTTTGGGGGCAACCTGGAGGAGCTGCACCTAGGCACTGTGCTGGAACTCCAGGACATGTCCAAGTCAGGGTGCTGACATGCTGGGAGGGGAGCTTCAAGGTGGCATGGCAACGAACCATCTGCTGCCCTCTGCGCTCCACCTCCTTGTGCCTCCTTGCGATGGAAAGATATAACGTGTGGTGCCTATTGCGATGTAGGCAGCATGTGGCCAAGGGGGTGGGGTGGAGGTGTGGGGAACAGCCCTAGCATCTTTGTGTGAGTGTTCGGCAGCAGCGGGGTGAGGAGGCACTGGAGCCTTGATATGTCCCACGCTGGTTGGGGTGGGCTGTGTGTGAAGAGTGTCCATGTACAATTTGCAGAAATCAATGATCTTCTTTCATTTTCAGGAGAAGAATGTTCATAACGCGACAGAGCGTGAGAGGACTGGCAGTGGCCCGGCACAGTTAGCCATTCTCAGCCGCTTAGAGCAGGAGGCCCTGGATTTGGAAAGGCACCATGCGCCCAGGTCCACTGGCATCGTTGAGGCTGGGGTGCCACGGTCAGGTATGTATGGCCAGCAGTGAGGTCAGCATTGTTCTCCCAACAGCCATGGCAGTGCTGAATGTTAAGTGATTTAATTTTGCAACATGGCTTGACCATTGCTTATGGAAGGATGAGTGCATAATGATCCGGGGCACAGGGATGCACATTGTCATTGTCTCCACGTTAACTGATCCAATGTCCTTGTTCTTCCTTTCAGCATCAGCGGAGCAGGGCCGGGAGGAGGAGCAGCAGAGGCCCCCTCTCACACTTGAGGGCCCTGAAGTCTCACCAGCATCACACCATCTTTGCCAGGCAGGCACCAGTGCAGATACTAGCACCTCGATGGGAATTAGAACATCGGCTAGTGTCCCAGGGCACAGCAATGAGGGCACTTCACAGTCACTGGAGGAGCTGACAGAGACAGAGAGTGCCCATGGTGCCAGCAGTCAGAGGACTGCAGGGGACCAGGCACATGCTCAGTTAGTGCCAGATGATGTGCCCCTGGAGTCGTCTGCGACGCAGCAGGGGCAGGAAATGTGGCCGGGTGTGTGGGAGCATCTGCTGGAGATACATGAGGCTATGCTTGGCTTGGTGTCCGTGGTGGAGGAGTCTACGCGGACTATCACTGAAGCAATGAGCCTCATATTCGAGTGCCATATGTCCTCCAAGGAGAGAGTGGCGACTCACATGGAGAGGCTCCTGGGGATGCGCTCTGACCAGCAAGCCCTCACATCGGCATTGGCCTCAGATGGTCAGTGCCATTCTGGGAGATGGCCTGGGCACCAAGTTTCCCAGCCCATCCATCTACGGTGAGCTGGGAGGTCCAATGTGACCTCACGTTGGTGCAGCAGCTGCCTGTCATCTCTGCGGGCATCTCTCAGGGTGCTCCAGATGAGGGCAGCATCTAATTTGCCCCTCTCCCAGCGACCGTAGCATCTGGTGAGGCTGCAGTGACTGGGGAGATGCCAACGGTGGAACTGGTAGCTCCCTCCCAGGCAGGGGCAGCACAGGCTTCATGGGCCAGAGGACGACCAGAGGTCATCGAGGCCAACAGGACAGCAGAGACAGCAGGCTGTCTCAGATGCCACTCCCAGCGATGGGGCAGCACCAAGACGTAGCTCCCGTAAACAAAAACATAAGGCACCTTCGGCACACCATGGGTTTATCACTGGTGCATTTGTGTTGGCCCGCACTGAGGTCTTTATGATTTATTTTGAATTGGAACACCATTGCCATTTTTTTGGCTTAAGTTTCTTTGTTTGTGATATTAAATTCAGACATGTGAGCACAGCTGAGGGTGCCTCTTTTCTTCTGCATGTGCATGGTTTCCAAAAATGTAATGAGTGCTTTGTGGGACATTCAGCTTTATTAACAAGGCCCTTAGTTACTGTTCATAGCCTGGCAGATTTGGCACTTAGGTATCGAGTATGGAGCCTACAGCCCAGGCTTGTCCTGGTGGTCCATCTGTGTTGTGCTAGCTGAAGGTTCGTTGGACTAAAGCCTCCTGGGTGCCCCTGCCTCCCTGGAGTATGCCCGGGTTAGCGTCTACCCCCTCAGCATTTCCCTGGGCGTGCTCATCCTCGGACTCACTGCTGGACTCATCGTGTGCAGCCACAGCCACTGTATCAACGTCTTCATCGTCCACTGCATCACCCCTTTCCAGCACAAGATTGTGGAGAGCGCAGCATGCAACCACTGTCACCGAGACACGATCTGGGGGTACTGGAGTGCGCCCCCTGAGTGGTCCAGGCATCAGAAGCGCATCTTGAGAAGACCGATGGCTCTCTCCACCACAGCCCTTGTGGTGCCGTGGCTCCTGTTGTACCACTGCTCAGCTTCTGTTCTTCGATGGCGGAGAGGTGTCATGAGCCTCTGAGGGGAAAGCCCTTGTCACCCAGCAGCCATCCATCAAGCTGGGCTGGAGCACTGAAGAGCCCCGGCACCTGGGAGTGTCTGAGGATGTAGGCATCGTGGGAGCTGCCTGGGTACCTTGCACAGACTTGCAGAATCTGCATCCTGTGATCACACATTATCTGCACGTTCATGGAGTGGAAGCCCTTCCTGTTGACGAAGGCACCGGGCTCACCTGCTGGCACCTTGATGGCCGCATGTGTACAGTCTATTGCACCCTGGACACGGGGGAAGTCAGCAATGGCCGCGAAGCCTCTGGCTCGCTGTGTCTGGCTGGCCTGGTCCCAATGGAAGTGGATGAAGGTCAATGCACGCCTGAACAGAGCATCTGTAACCTGCTTGACACAAGTGTGGACAGCTGATTGGGGGACACTGCAAAGATCACCTGCCGAGCCCTGGAAGGAGCCAGAGGCATAGAAGTTAAGGACAGCTGTGACCTTCAGAGCCACTGGCATGGGGTGTCCACCCACAGTTAGGGGAGATCTCAGGGCCAATCATCTGACAGATATAGCACTACACCTCAGACGTATTGAGTTAACTGCTTCGCCGCCCGGATACCCTGGTAGCAGGATCTTCTGCGGCCCCTTCCACCTTAGTCTACCTCTTGGTCCTGCGTCCCTTTTGCCTGCGCCTATCGTCCTAAAGGTGGCTCCCCTGGAGGCTGAATGTGCACTCCTGGCCTCCTCCCCCTTCTAGCCTTCCCTTCGACCTCAGAGGAGGTGCCTCCAGTGGAGAGTTCAGCTCCCATTCCCAGGCTAACGCTTCCTGAAACCTGCAGGCCCAGAAAAGATTCCTCACTGCAGAGTGCTGACCTGAAGGTTGAGAGTCCAGCCAAAGCAGCTGGAATGCGTTTTGAAGTATTGCAGATCACACAGGCAAGTATCAGTAACTTTGAAAAATCAATATTTGACAGAGCACACTCGCGACCCCAGTGAGCCCTCTTATCCTGCCCGTGAATGAGGTTTATACAGACGTGTTCTACCCGCCTGCCCATTGTGCCCGTGCGCCGACCCGAGGGTTACGCGGTGCCGAAAAATCGGCGTCGATTAGTGAGTCAAGGGCTTTAAGTGGCCCGTTAATTAATGGCGGGCGCGCAGCGGATATTATCGCGCACCCGCCCAGTGAAATATCGCGATGGCGCGCGGTGGCGTCGGGACGCTCGCCCGATGTCACCGTGTGTCGTTTTACATGCAGACATGCGGGTCCCGCCCCCGCACGCCAACAGGAAAATTCTGCCCCAGGGGATCTAAGTGCACAAATCATTGAACGTGGCAGGTTGAGAAAGTGGTTAAAAAGTCAAACGAGATTGTGGGTTTTATAAATAGAAGCGCAGAGTACAAAAGCAGGGAGGCTGTGGGTTATAAAACGCTCATCTGGTCTCAGTAGAAATGGGCGGAATCCCACAGCTCCTCCTGCCGTCAGAATTGTCCGGTCCCGCCGAAGCCAATGGAGTTTTGAATGGCTCTGCGCGTCTTCCGGCCTGGCCCTGGCTCCAGCCCCGGTGTGACAGGGCACTAAAGTTCCACCCATTGTGTCCAACTCTAGGTTGCCATTCAGGAAGGACATGAAGGTTTTGCAGAGGTCCGAGAAAAAATTTACAAGGATGTTTCCAGGATTGAGAGACTTCGGTTACATGGATAGATTGGAGGAGCTGGGACTGTTCTCCTTAGGGAAGCCGAGGTTGGGAGGAGATTTAGTAGAGGAGTTCAAAATCATGAGGGGTCTGGACAGAATAGATGGAGAGAAACTGCTCCTTGGTGGAAGCTTGCATTGATGAAAGAGAAGCTTCTGTTTTAATGCAGCGAATAGCTACAATCTAACATGCACTGCCTGAAAGGGTGGTGGAGGCAGATTCAGTTGTGGCTTTCAGAAGGAAATTGAGTTAGCACATGAAGGGAAAACATTGGCAGGGCTATGGAGAGTGGACCGAGCT
The DNA here is from genome assembly GCF_964194155.1 of Cetorhinus maximus. Classification (NCBI taxonomy): domain Eukaryota; kingdom Metazoa; phylum Chordata; class Chondrichthyes; order Lamniformes; family Cetorhinidae; genus Cetorhinus; species Cetorhinus maximus. The sequence continues at coordinate 232,127,858 of NC_135879.1, read as the reverse complement.
AAATTGTTTTTGCAGGGAGCCAGGCATGGGCTCAATGGACCGAATGGCCTCTTTCTGTGCTGTAACTATTCTATGAATCCAGGAAACTACCAGATTGTCATCAAAATCCATCTTGTTCACTAATGTTCTTTAGGGAAGGAAATCTGCCGTCCTTACCTTTCCTAACCTCCAGGTTCCAGATCCACAGCGCTATGGCTGATTCTTAACTGTCTGCTGAAATTGCCTAGCAAGGCATGTGTAATATCAAATTGCTACGCAAAGCTATGATAAGAATAAAACTGGACGGACTACCCAGCATGGACCTGGGAATCAAATTCAGGCATGACAAGGGCCCAGGCTGCTCAGTTGAACCTGCAAGGTCTTACTCACAACAGCCTTGCACCAGAATTGGGAGATCTGCCCCAAACACTAGTCAGGCAACAGCCTGGAGTAGTCATACTCATAGAATCATACCTTACAGCCAATGTCCTAGACTCCACCATTACCATTCTTTGTTATGGCCTGGCCCACTGGCAGGACAGACCCAGCAGGATATGCCCACCATAGTGAGGGCACAATGATATACAGTCAGGGGAGAGTCCTCAACATGGACTTTTCTACCAGACTGGACTTGTGGCAGGTGGTTTTGTCCTCCAGCAAGAGGAGAAAACCTACTTGACCTTGTCCTCAATACTCAATGTGCTGTAGATGCATCTGTCCATGACAGTATTGGTATGAAAGATTGCTGTGTGCAGACAAGTCCTGTCTTCATACTGAGGAGAACTCCCAACCCAAACCCCCCAAAATTGCTCCCCCATTGTGTGCGTGACATTACCACCATGCTAAATGGGATGGATTCAAAATAGATCTAACAGCTCAAAACTAGGCATCCATGAGGCAGTGTGGGCCATCAGCAGCAGCTGAATTGTATTCAACCACAACCTGTTACCCCAGGGCCCAACATATCCATGACATTCAATGGCATTGCCATTGCTGAATCCCCCATCCTGGGGGTTAACATTGACCTGAAACTGAACTGGACTAGCCAAATAAATACCGTGGCTACAAGAGCAGGTCAGAAGCTAAGAATCCTGTGATGTGTAACTAACCTGCTGACTCCCCAAAGCCAGTCCACCATCTACAAGGCACAAGTCAGGAGTGTGATGGAATATTCCCCACTTGCCAGGATTAGAGCAGCTCCCACAACACTCAAGAAGCTTGACACAGTTCAGGGCAAAACAGCCCGATTGATTGGTATCGCATCCACAAACATTCACTCCCTCCACCACCGATGCACAATAGCAGCAGTGTGTACCATCTACAAGACGCACTGCAGGAATTCACCAAACCTCCTTAGACAGCACCTTCAAAACCCACAACCACTACCATCTAGGAGGACAAGGGTGGCAGATAGTTGGGAACACCACCACCTGGAAGTTCCCCTGCAAGTCACTCACCATCCTGACTTGGAAATATATCGCCGTTCCTTCACTGTCGCCAGGTCAAAATCCTGGAACTCCCTCCCTAACAGCACTGTGGATGTACCTACACCTCATGGACTGCAGCGGTTCAAGATGGCAGCTCTCCACCACCTTCTCAAGGGTAACTAGGGATTGGCAATAAATACTGGCCCAACTAACGAAGCCCACATCCCATGAGTGAATAAAAATAAACGATGGTAAAGAAACAGCCAAGATTCACTAGGATAATACAAAGGATGGGAGACTTGAAGGAATATGCAACTATATTCACCAAAACCAGTGGACCCAACTCAAGCTAAGTAGTCTTGTCATATTCACTTGTGAATGGTGGTGGACGATTAAACAATTAATGGAGAAGGAGGCTCCACAAACACGTCCATCCTCAATGATAGCAGAGCCTAGCACATCAATGCAAAAGACAAAGCTGAAGCAATTGCCACTATCTTGAGCCAGAAATGCCAAGTGAATGATCCATCTTGGTCTCCTCCTGATGCCCCCACTAACACCGCTGTCAGTCTTCAGCCAGTTTGATTCACTCAATGTAGTATCAAGCAATGGCTGAGTGCACTGGATACAGCAAAAGTTATGGGCCCTAACAACACCCAGGCTGTAACACTGTTCTCCAGATCTATCCTTGCCCTTAGCCAAGCTGTTCCAGCACAGCTACAACACTGGCATATCCGGCAATGTGCTAAACTCGATCAGCAAGTGATGGAAGGTGTTGTTGATAGTGCTATTAAACAGCACTTATACAGCAATAACCTGCTCATCAATGGTCAGTTTGAGTTCTGCAAGGGTTTCACGGCTCATGAGCTCTTTACAGCTTTGGTCCAAATATGAGATGAGGTGAGAGTGACTGCCCTTGACATTCAGTGCCTCCAGTGCCTGGGCTCATACCTAACTCAAAGGAAGATGATTGTGATTGTTGGATGGAAAGCATCTTAGACCCAGAACATCGCGGTAGAAGTTCCTCAGGGTAGTGTCCTAGGACCAACCATTTTCAGATGCTTCATCAGCGATCATTCCTCCAAAATAAAGTCAAAAGTGGGGGTCTTCGCTGTTGAGTTCAGTACCATTAGCAGTCCATTCCTGCATGCAGCAAGGCCTAGACAGCAGGCTTCGACTGGTAAATGGCAAGTAACGGTCGTATGTCCCGTCCAGAAGACAGGAAGGAAAATATCTATATCTACATCAACCTGGCTACTTTATAAAAGTATTATTTTATTTTAAAAATGGAGAAAGGCTTCACCCTGACATGCCTGACTAGCCATGACTCATACCAGAGGAATTTCTAACCTTCAGAAGGAACCTCAATACCTTTAAAGAGGCACTAGTGCCATATGTGACTGCAAAAAATCAAATCCCAAAGAAATACACCAATGACCTTTACATTTCTAAGGCAGAGCTTTGGCCAACAGAGTTGGGCAGAATTTTCTGCGCCCGTTGGCGGTGGGCATGTTTGGTGGCGTGAGTGGACAATATGGTAAGAATGACAAAAGTCGGTTTCATGGCATTGTGAACCCAGTTTGCAATCGTCCGCTCTGCCTGTCAATGATGGGCTGTGTTTTGAGCCGTTGGACGTTGGGAACTTAATTTTAATACATTTGAATATCATTATAAGCCCAGCTCGCCAGAATCATCACCCCACCCTAGATCATCCAGTACACTGGCATGATTACACGCTGACGTGTTTCACAACTGTACATAAGCAATGTACACCCGGTGAGCTGCAATTCACTCAGCACTTTGAGGCTTGTTTGCCTACCTTGCTTCAGGCAGCACTCATGGTCATCAGCGCCAGGCTTCACAGGCAACATCAGGGAGGCTCACGGGCAGGACTCTACCTACCAGACCAGCCATAAGGTGGGGCTGGCTTTTCAATGGCTGCAGGGCTAGGGCTTGCTTGGGGAAGGTGGAGTAGTGGCCTCAAGCAAGGAAAGAGACTGCAGGATGAGGGCTGAACTGGGGAAGTGGGGTATCCCAGGGTGTGTGTGGGGGCACATGTGGATCTGTGCAAGTGGCCTCAAGGTGGTGAGGGCTGAGGAGGCAGTCTCTAGAGGAGATGAGGTCAGATGGAGATGTGAGGGTATGTGCGAGAGAGTGAGTGGTGATGTCTCTTGAGCTGTCTGTGAGTGAGATGCCAGTGAATGTGTGATGGTCTTGTGAGCGTGTGAGTTTAGAGTGCTGGGATGGTTGCCTTACCCAGGCGGTATGGATGAGATCATTCATCCTCATTCTGCATTGGATGGCCAACCTCTTCTGTGCAGCATTGGCACTGACCACCACTGTCATCGCGTATCATGCTGTAGTCGTGAGATTGCTGGACTCCTGCGGCCAGAGCCGGGTAGAGGACATCACTGCGGGCATCCATGGCTTTCAAAAGGCATTCCAGGAACGCATCACTAAATTAGGAGACTGCCGTCTTCTTACCTTTCGGGGTCGTGTCTTCCGTGCAGCAGGCCTGGGCTGGAAGCACTGGGATGTGTGCATACGGCTACACTTCAAACATGGCACTCGGCATGAGGAAGAGGCAAGGTGATGGCATGGCGGGAAAATGAGAGCCCGCCCGCCATCAGGCGTGTTTCCTGGGAATGCATGATTAATGAGGTGGGATTGAGACAACACGGCGTGAAAAGCCGCCATTGTGGCCGATGGGTAAAATGTCCCTTTTCCTGCCCATTACTGCACTTAGTCTGCAAAGGACAAAAGGGACCCTGACTCTTCTATTAAACACCTCAAGATCCCAGAGCTGGGAAAATACAACTTTTGTCCAACACCCAGGAGAAGTGATGGGGAGGCGGGGGGGTATGTCACATGGCATCCCCCAAGCTGCTAGAACCTGTAATATTGCCGTGTGGAACTGAACCCAGGCAGTCGACCATTTTATCATCTAACAGGCAGCAGCAGGAAGAACTCTGTCCAGGTGAAGTGCCTGGCCCTCATCTACACTGTGAACTATTGGAAAAAAGCTTCAGTGCCTACAAGACTCATTCATCTCTAAGTGCCTTCTCCCAGCATGGAAGTCCTCACTTCTGGAAAGTCAGATCACCCTGCAACAGTTTCAGCCTGCTAATCTTTGAAGGAATACGCTACTGGACTTCTGATTCTGGACTCTGGACTCATGTGAAACCATAACTCTTATTTTTATTGTGGTCTTACCCTGTACCCCTTTCGTTTCCTTATCCCTCTTTTACTGTATGAGTGCAAAAAAGGGTGGACGTTGTGAAACCCCTTCCTGCGCGTGTAAAATAAACCAGCTCTCTTATTTTACCTTATCTCGCGTTTGCTGTGGGATTATTAATAGAGGGTTGACTTATTCAATACTGAAGGGCTGTGGAAAAATCACCACCATTTATAAAGGGGGGGAATCAGAATTCAAAAGCACCTTTCTGTTTACAGATGGGTAGTGAGAGGAGAAATCAGGGTTGTTTAAATTAATCCCCTTCCAGTCCGTCAATGTAGTAATTGTAAATTAAACCATTTGTTACTATAATGGGGATCATGTGACTGTACAGACGAATCAGCCCTTAGTGCGGGGAATCTTAGGGGTGGAGCTTTTTAAGCTTTGGTCTTGGAACAAGCATGTAGCCTCATCAAGAGTGCGTAAACAAAGTTTATTATTTCTTACAGGAAACCAGTCCTGCATTCCAAGTTTCTTACAGTAACAGAAATTGGGAGCTCACATCCAGGTTTGATCACATTTGAATTTGGCCAGAGACCAAGTTAATAGACAAGCCAAATTCGTGATAAAAGGGTCAATGGGAAGCCAAAAGAGGGAAACCTGGTGGCAAGAACTAATTTTAAGCTTACCACAGAAAAACTCCTTTGTCCTCACACAAAGAAAATGGCAATGTTTGATGCCCAAATGTTTCTCCAGCAAGAGAATTTAAGTGGGGAAAGTTTGGAGGCCCTTAGTGCAGATCAATTGAAAGCTGTAGCTAGGGAGATACAGTTTGAATTGCCCTGCAAAATCAAAAGAAAGGAACTAATCTTGGCATCGGTACAACATTTGGAACCAGTAGAGCAGTCAGATGAAGAGCTCAATCATGACTCCACATCCCCTCCCCTCACCAAAAATCTTAAATTGGAGCTAGAATTTAAGGAGACTGAAAGAGAGAAAGAGAAGGAAGCTCAAGAGAGGGAAAGAGAGAAAGGGAGGGAAGACAGGGCAAGGGGATAAGGAAAGGAAAGAGAATTCCAGCTCTGAAAATTGGAAATGGAGCTAACAGTTCAAAGGGGGAGAGAGAGAGAGAGAGAGCAGACAACTAGCTGCTGCAAGGGAACACCTCCCTCTACCTGGCAGCATCCCCTATTCCCCTAACCTGGAGTTGCACCTCCACTCGAGGGCAGTGGTGTTTGGTGTTCCAGAGAACATGGAGCATGTTAGGAGAACACCCCCCTCCCCACCCTCCAAAGCCAAAGGCCCAGGCCAGGGAGCCAGTGATTTATTTTGCTGACCACTTTATGACAAATTAAAATGTGGAGCGGAAAAGTTCTCAAGTTGGCCCAGAAAGAGTGAGGGTGAAGCCTCATGTAGTTGATAAGCCACCAGGGAGAACAACACAAGCTGACCATCCCCTAGAGGGCAGTAGTGTCCCAAAAGACGCTGGGCCTATCATGCAACTACCAGCAAAGTCTCCTCAACCAAATTGGACCCCATGCTCACCCACCATCATGCAGAGTTGCAAGAGGACCGGACAGAGTTAACCACCGCCCTTAAAGTGATCCATAACCCCTCACCAAGCCACAGCCCTGTAGCCATACCCGGTATGGATGCGGGAGAGGCCCCTGTCAGAAAGCCATTGTTACATTCTTACTATTGATTCGCTTTGCTCAGCACACAGGCTTGCAGGCCTATCTACTGAGGAGCGAGTTGGTAAACTAAACGACGTGGACGAAGAGACCATTGGAAAGTGAAGCACATGCTGTTTATTCGCATAAACTACAGAGCATAAACACATGCCTGCTTCTCAAACCAGACCCTATTCTAAACTACTGATTAACAATGTAGCCTCCGCTACACAGCAATTGGGTAACACAATCACGTGGTCAATCTGCTCACATTCTCTTAAAGGTGTACTGCACCCCAGATTACCACATCCCTCCCACTTTACTCAAACTACAATCTTTACAATTATATTAACTATTTACATAAATAAACTATTTACAAATTCAGTCTCTCTGGAGGCATCTTCAAACGTGTCGAACGCCGTAGTTCTACGATGGCTCCAGCATTTCCTCGACTGTCTTGAAAATTTAGGGCTCTCTACTTTTAAATCTTCTTGTCTTCCACACAGTTGAATTTTCCAGTTCTTCCATTTCCTTTTTATATTTGTTGGTTGTTTCCTGGAGAATCAAGCATTGTTGTGTTTTCTTAGCTAATTTATTCTTCATCTCAGCTAGAGATAGGCTGAAATCTGTCTGTTCTTCCTCACACCTTTTTAATGGTACAAATTAGGATCTGAGGGAATCTTGTAATATGCGAAAGTCCTCCAGCAGGTTTTCTTTCTCTTTCTGACTTCAACTCGAACTCTCCTGAAGCATCAGCTCTACGAGTTCCTATTGTTGAGTCTTTACATGCTCCTTTTTCCAAACAGCAACATTTCCTGCTCCTAATTGAGATCTCAGTAATCTCTCAAGGTTGATCTCTCTTAACCAGTTTCTTCCGAGGAGACTCGGTCTTCTGCCTGCTATCACTATTAGAGGTAGATTAATAGACTGATTCCCATACTGTACTGGAGCCTTGCATATACCTCTTACTCATATGTCTTCCCCAGTATATATCTTTAAGTTAGCATCTGAATTTTCCAGATTTAATGGGTGGTCTCCTCAATTTAGACATTTGAATATATATTCTCCTGTAACTGTTGTGGATGCCCCTGTACCCCCCTCCATTCGAATGAGTTTCTCATTGACTTTTACCGTCACATAGATTGGCTCTGTTTTACCCATTTTTAAGTTGTATAGTGAGTAAATATCTGACTCTGTTTCTTCTGGTTCCTCAATTATGCGAATGTCGTGATTTCCTACCTTTTTGCTTGAAGGTTTGTCTTAATCTGTCTTTACGTTGTTGCATAGTGTGTCTGTTACGATGGCAGAAGAAACATTCAATTCTTTTAAATTGTTTTTCGTTTGCAGGCTGTCTGGTTCCATTTCTGTTGTTCTTATTGTAACTTCTCCCTGTTAAACCATTGCTTTTCGCTGGTCCGTTGATAGTGGCTGTTTCCTGCCTTTCCGGGGAGCCCCGCGCTTTCGCGCCATTTCCAACCAGTGCTTCCCTCCCGACATGAAAGATGGCGCCATTTTGTGCTCCCCGATCGCTTCTGAATCCCTGACTGCGCTCTCCATTGCGAGCGCCAACTCCAGCGCCTTGCTGAAGTCTAAATTTGTTTCTGACAACAACCTTTTTTGAACGGTGTCTTCGTTAATCCTACTTGCTAATCGGTCTCTTAGCATTTCGGTTAATTGATGTTCCGCATTCACAATGCCCTGTCAATTATCTTAAGGCCGCTACATAGCAAGTGGCTATGTCTCTAGGAACGTTGTTACTGAGGATTTCAGCTGAAAGTGGCTTTTCACAAGGTTTACCAACTCATCAAAGTTCTTGGAATCTGAGGCGTTGGGTGCCGTTAGTTAATGAATTGTTTAATGCCACATATCAATAAGAGGACCACCCACTTCCTCTCCTCCCCTGGTATGTCATTGGTCAAAAGGAAGAACACAAGGCGTTCAATGTACTGTGACCAGTCATTGATCAAATGGGTCGACAGGGCCAAACTGTGGCATACTGGAGGGAGATAACTCCGATGACTACGATGAAGGCAGTACTTACAAGCACCGGCAAGCTACGGCTGATTTACTTCAGTTTAATTTCGGCAGCTTACCATGGTGTCGTCGACTGGTTGCGTTTTGCCTTGTCGCCAGTTGTTACGTTCTTACTATTGGTTCGCTTTGCTCAGCGGACATGGTTGCAGGCCTATCTACTGAGGGGCTAGTTGGTAAACTAAACGATGTGGATGAAGAGACCATTGTAAAGTGAAGTACAAGCTGTTTATTCACTTAAGCAACAGAGCACAAACACGTACGTGCTTCTCAAACCAGAACCCATTCTAAACTACTGATTAACAAATGTAGCCTGTGCTACACAGCAATTGGGTGATACAATCACATGGTCAATCTGCTCACATTCGCTTAAAAGTGTATTGCGCCTCAGATTATCACAGCCATCTTCCTGTCATTCCAGCCCAAGTTCAGGGGTTAACTGCCCACCTGCTGCTCTGCCAGCCAAAATCACCTAGCACCAGAAGCTGGAGCTCTCCAGTTGGGCTAGTGCCCAAGCTGGACCCTGAACTGGAACCCCCCCTAAAGAGGCCAAGGTCCCTTCAAAATGCCCCACTCTCCTGACCCTCAGCCAAACCCCAGTCTTTGGGTTCGAACACCTGAGCCCACAGGCTGCTAATGTGGACAGGCAGGAGCTAGGCTGGACAAGAACAGCTCAGCCCCATGATCCCAGGGCTTGGCACCCACAGAGTGAGTCCAGCACTCCCCTGCAAATCGGCCAGAGCAACCTGACCATCACTCACCCCCTGAGTGCTAACCACCCTATAAAACCCTCAGACCCTTTTGAGGATACTTAATTAGGATGTTAGAATGTCTGACCTCCAAGAGTGGGAAGTCAGAACTCTAACACCAAATAAACTGTCCCATGAAACAGGGAACTTCTATTCCCCCTGCTAGCTGTGTACCTGATGTGCCAGTGTGAATGAGAGAATGCCTGTATACTTCTGCGATTCCTATTCTTCCTTCCCTAAGACCACATTTTAAAAAAATGAAATTAAACAGAATTAATTTAGTTTTCCTCCAATGGGGGAGGTGTGTCCTGTCCAGAACACAGGAAGGAAAATATGTATATCTACTTCAAGATGAAAATAAAATAAAGTGAGGACATGTGTTCTGGAAGGGAGAGGAAGGTGTGAGGACAGAGACACGGGAGATGGGTCGGACATGGTTGAGGGCCCTGTCAACCACAGTGGGTGGGTGGGAAACCTAAGTTAAGGAACCACCCACTGTGGTTGACAGGGCCCTCAACCATGTCCGACCCATCTCCTGCACCTCTGCCATGATAGGGTTCCCCTTGTCCTCACTTTTTACCCCACCAGCCTCCGCATTCAAAGGATCATCCTCTGCTATTTCCGCCAACTCCAGCATGATGCCACCACCAAACACATCTTCCCTTCACACCCCTGTCGGCATTCTGTAGAGACCGTTCCCTCCGGGACACCCTAGTCCACTCCTCCATCACCCCAACACCTCAACCCCCTCTCACGGCACCTTCCCATGCAATCGCAGAAGGTGTAACACCTTCCCCTTTACCTCCTCCCCCCTCACCATCCAAGGGCCCAGACACTCCTTTCAGGCAAAGCAGCACTTCACTTGCACTTCCCTCAATTTAGTCTACTACATTCGCTACTCCAAATGCGGTCTCCTCTACATTGAAGAGACCAAACGCAGACTGGGTGACCGCTTTGCGGAACACCTTTGGTCTGTCCACAAGCATGACCCGGACCTTCCTGTCACTCTGTCTTTCTCTCCACAGATGCTGCCAGACCTGCTGAGCTTTTCCAGCATTTTATGTTTTTGTTTCAGATTTCCAGCATCTGAAATATTTTGCTTTTATCAAAAAACACCTTTCGGTTTAAGGATGGGTAGAGAGAGGAAAAATCAGGGCTATTTAAATTAATCCCTCTCCTGCCCGTAACATGCACTAGACAAGTGCCAGGCAATGGCCATCTCCAATAGAAGAGAATATAACTACCCCACCCCCTTGACATTCAACAGCATTACCAGCACTAAATCCCCCACCATCAACATCCTTGAAGTTACCACTGACCAGAAACCTAATTGGACCAACCATATAAATTCTGTGGCCACTACAGGGATTCACCAAGGTTGCTTCGACAGCACCTTCCAAACCCACGACCACAACCATCTAGAAGGACAAGGGCAGCAGATAGATGGGAACACCACCACCTGGAAGTTCCCCTCCATGTCACTCACCATCCTGACTTGGAAATATATCGCCGTTTCTTCACTGTCACTGGGTCAAAATCCTGAAATTCCCTCCCTAACTGCACTTTGGGTGTAACTACATCACATGGACTTCAGTAGTTCAAGAAGACAGCTCATCACCACCTTCTCAAGGGCAATTAGGGATGGGCAACAAATGCTGGCCTAGCCAGCGCAGCCCATATCCCATGAATGAATCAAAAAAAAGTTAGGAATTGGCAACAAATGCTGGGTTTTCCAGCACAGCATCTGTGAATAAATCTTCAAAAAATGAGGTTAAGGAGAAAGCATTCATATTTTTTGATGAGTACAGCCATTCAGCCCATTTTAATTTAACCATCCAGTGATTCTAAAGTCTTCCTATTTCACCGTCCACTTGTTTCTTGAAGGATTATGGGGGGTTTTGTTTCCACTATTCAATGTAGAAGTCAGCGAAAATAGTAAAAGCTAACTGCTTGTGGCGCGTGAATTGATAAGGAGACACAGACTTGGAACTAATGCTCGATCCAGTTAGTGGAAGGTGGAAGATTATTTTTTCCACTTAAGTGTATTGGTAAATGGCACATATATTCCATCATGGGCTATGCAGCACAGTCAGTCATGACACTTGACAGAATTCGAAAATACTTGAAGATATAGGTTATAGAAATGAGCTCACCTGCAAAGTAGAATTGAAGGTTACAGAGACCTTCCTCCTGACCTCCAGTCAGTAAGGGTCAAGAAAGGAAATGAGTTTTGTTTGAGTTGGGGGGGTGAGAGGAAGTCCATGAACTATTTGTTATATTTGACTCTGTGCAGAGCTGCCTTTGATGGGCCCAACGGCCTTTACTCACTGAGAATTTGCTTGTAATAAATGGGTTTTGAGGAGATGGCTCCAATATTGAAGGCAGCAGCAAGCTAGGTACGAGTTGCAATTGCCACCATCTAGAGACAGGAGTGGGCCATTTACCCCCTCAAACTGGTTCAGCCATTCTATTAGCGCAAGGCTGATGTGTAGCTGAACTCCATCAAGCAACTCTGCTTCCATATTGGTTCTACTGATATTTGAAACTTACAAGTGATACCCAGCTTCAGCAGCTTTTTGACAAATATTGTGCACCCAGAAGTCAGAAATGAATGTCTTTGGCTTTTCATGCTTTCTACAATTAAATATAATATCTTCTTGTAAATAAATTTTCAAGGCATCTTTTTGCTCCCCCCTCTAAATCTGCAGGTATGAACTTCGCTACTTTGACCCGTGGAATGAAAGGCATCCTGATATTTTCAATTCTGCTAATCGTTGGTCTCAGCGTCTATAACTCGCAGACTGTCATGACAAAGAAAAGAATTTTATCGCACATCCAAGATTTTTGGAGCACCAGAGCCCCAGCGGGTCGAATAAATTCCACCAGCGCGGCTGCTGTCGTGGCCAGTGATCAGCCCGGAGTGGAGATCGCTCCAGACCCCTGCCTTCCGAACATGGATTTTAACAGCTTGACTGCCAAGCTGAAGCCCATTTATAAGGACTTCATGATGTACCGACATTGCAGGAACTTCCCGCTCCTGCGCAAACCTGTCGGCTGCCGCGGAAAAGATACCTTCTTGTTGCTGGCGGTTAAGTCTCTGGCAGAGCACGCCGACCGACGCGCCGCGATCCGCAGCACTTGGGGGCGGGAACGGATGGTAGGCGGGGCCCTGGTGCGCCGCGTCTTCCTGCTGGGGCTGACGGAGATGCAGGTCCGCTCGCAGGCGGTGCAGGCCATGGTGGACCATGAGAGTGAGGAGCACGGGGACATAGTCCAATGGGGCTTTCATGAGTCCTTCTTCAATGTTACGCTGAAAGAGACCCTTTTCTGGAAATGGTTCTCTGAGGACTGCCACACTGCGAAATTCGCCCTCAAGGGGGACGACGATGTGTTTGTTAACGTGGAGAACGTTCTGGAATACTTGAGTGACGTCAATCCTTCCCACGACCTTTATGTCGGCGATGTCTTCAGAAACTGGTACCCGAGCAGGGCCGTGAACAGCAAGTACTACATCCCACTTTTCCTGTACGGGAATAAACCTTACCCTCCGTATGCTGGTGGGGGTGGTTACCTACTGTCTGGGACATCAATCCTGAAACTACACAAAGCCTCCTCCTTTCAGGAGCTCTTTCCCATTGATGATGCTTATGTGGGAATGTGTGCCCAAAGAGCCAAGATCGAAGTGATTTCTCATAGAGGCTTCCGCACGTATGGGAATATTCCATATGACCCCTGCATTTACAAAGGGCTAATGCTTGTTCACCGAGTGACACCCAATGAATTATGGCTGATTTGGAGTTTGCTAAAGAATAACAATAAGACATGCAGCCGTTTCACAAGCTTCTCAATTAACCTGTGAAGAAACAGGTTCTATTGTGCCATAAATATCTTGATAGCAATACGCAATCCTTGGATTCACCACGTCGAAACCAGAGATGGGAACTGTTTCTCTCTGCACCATTCCTGCTCCATCAATTGAAAGATCCTGATTGCTGACCTTGCTGACCTTCAATGAACTGACCACAGAGCAGCAGCACTAGAAATTGCCTGGCCTGGGTGGTTCAGAATCTGAGACTTATCCTGTCTTTTGGGTCGAGATACAAGGTTCCGGCTGCCCTATCAGGTGGACAGGAGATCTTGTGATACTGTTTGTCAAAGAGCTGGGGGCGTTCTCCTGGTACCTTGGCCGATGCTTATCGCGCATCCAACACTGTTAAAAACAGATTATTTAACCATTGCTGTTTTTGAGATCTTGCTGTGAACAAATTGGCTGCCTCAGAGGGCTGTGGAGGATTGGTCAATGAGCATGTTCAAGACAGCGATTGATAATTTCTAAATATTAACAACATCAAGGGGTATGGGGATAGTGCGGGAAAATGACATTGAGATAGAAGATCAGCCATGATCCAATTGAATGGCGGAGTAGGCTCGAGGGGCTGAATGGCCTACTCCTGCTATTTTCTATTTCCCAATATTACAACATTAACTACACTTCAGAAGTGCCTCTTTGGCTGTAAAGTGCTTCTGGGGGCGTCCTGAAGTTGTGAAAGAGTCCCTGTATAAAGTCAACCTCTTTCTAATTATCTTGCAACCCTAAATGTTGAAACAGCTTTTTTCATTTGGGTCTTGAGCTTTCTTTTAAAAGAAGAGACAGAGAGTTGAGGGGTTAATTTCTTGTGAATTATCAATGCTGGAGGGAGTGGGGTAGCAGATGGGTTGGGGTTTGTTTGGAAGGGAGATGGCATCAACTGACGCTTCATATAATTTATGAAGTAATGAAATTGTGCTGTTGTATTGAAATCTGATGTGCATTGCTTAAACATTGTGGAGGCAGGGTAATTGGGCACCTTGATGTGTCTTGCACACAGCCTCTATATTGACCACCACAATTTATATACTTGCATGATCTGATTGAGGTTAAATTCTCACCAACCTGCTTTAACTCCAACTTCAGAGAGCATTCCCTCTTAGCAATTGCGAGTCATTTTGTGTTTTCCATCCTGTTGAATGGACCCACTGCCAACATAATGCACTGGTGGTGAACATGCATTTATAAAGCACCTTTCACCACTTAAAAGACATCCCCAAGCACTTTACAGACAATGACATACTATTAAAGCATGGTCACTGTTGTAGAAAATATGGCAACCAACTTACACACGGCAAGTTCCCAAAAAATGTGTCATGAAAATATAATTTTCATAATATTATCGTGACTTATTGTAAAAGCGGGTTGATAGCGGGATTTGGATTAGTTTCTCTGTGTGTGTGGGATTTAATTGAATTGGAATCAGCTGGTCTGAAGGTTTTTGAGTAATCAAAACAAGAAGCCGGGTTTGAAAGCTAAATATGTAAACAGGGCTGAAGTTTTAGATTGTGAGGTGTGAGGAAAATTTGCAGTTGTAGATAAATTAGTTTGGTCTGAATTTCAAAAAGATGGTAAGATGTTACACCTAGCTAAAAGAAGCTAAGCCAAACAGTGTGTTTATTTTTATAAAATGTTACTGATAAAATTAATACTATGAAAGATTTATATTATGAGAAAAGTAAAGTTGGAAAAATATATGGGAACAACAGAATTTGCATTAAAAAGGGAGACACATGTATAAAGGAGATGAGGTTATGTGTAAGGAGAAGGCACTCTAAGATTTAACACAAGTGTGAAAAGCCTCCAGCCTCTGTGCATCAAGTTGCTGTCTATAGAAACTGAAGCTGAGAAAACTCATTTTGAATGCGACTGTCCAGGGTGTTGCGTTGCTTTGCCTGGGGCTGTTTAAATCTATTTGTTTTACTGTTGCCTTAATGGAGGTATAACTGGGAGCCAAATTAATTAGGGGTTTTAGGATTTATTATAGTAGAAATTTGTAGACCTATGTATGTGCTTGAAATCTTTTCTTTTGTTAATAAATATTTAATTTAGTTATGTAAAAAAAAAATCACTAAGTCTGGGTGGACTTATTCCTACTCAATTCAAGGCACGCATCTCAAAATAAAATACAAATTGCAAAATCGTTGTTATCACGTGATCAAATTCCCCTTGTGGATTTGACTCGCCTGGCACACATCATCTGCCACGCCATAACAATAGCAATGTGATAATGATCAGATAATTTCTTCTTATTTTAGTAGTGTTGGTTGTGGGCTAAATATTGGCCCGGATACCAGGGAGAGGTTTCCCTACTCCACAAGGTAATGTCTTGGGACCTTTTACACCTACCTGAGAAGGGAATGGATAATTGATGGGGAGTAGGTTTCGCCAAGTCTTCCCGCTAGGGTGAAACGAGAGCTGGATCAGTTCACAACACGTAGACCAATGGCAGAGCATGATGAATGTTACAACATGTTTCAATGCGGCGTTTGCAAATCCTTCTTTAACATGACCCTCAGAGTGGCGCTTTTCTGTAAATGGTTCAGGTGTGCTTCATACCTTCAAAAGGCATTTGTTAAGTACCACATAACAGACTTCTTCTAAAATTAGAAGCGCATGGGATTAAAAGAATGGTGTTAATTTGGGTATGGAATTGGCTAAGGGGTGGATGACAGAGGGTAATGGTGAATGGAAGATATTTATTTCTGGAGAGGTGTATGCAGTGGGGTCCCCCAGGGATCGGTATGAGAGCCATTTATATGAATGAACTAGATTTGGGAACAGGGAGTACAATTTCAAAGGTGGTGGCTGATACCAAACTCGACAACAGAGCAAATGGTGAACAGGATAGGAGCAGATTCCAGGAGGATGTAGAGTGACTGGTAAAATAGGCAGGTTGATGGCAGATGCAGTTAAGTATGAAGCGACGCACTTTGGGAGAAACATCAAGGAAAGCCCATTCCTTGACTGTCACTGGGTCAAAATCCTGAAGCCCCCTTCCTAACGGCACTGTAGGTATTCCTACACTACATGGATTGTGGCGGTTCAAGAAGGTGGCGCACCATCACCTTCGCCGGGGAGGCAGTGACATAGTGGCATTGTCACTGGGCTAGTATTCTAGAGACCCAGGGTAATGCTCTGGGGACCCGGGTTTGAATCCCAAGATGGTGAAATTTGAATTCAATAACAATCTGGAATTAAAAGTCTGATGATGGCCACAAGACCATTGTCGATTGTTGCAAAAACCCATCTGGTTCCCTATAGGGAAGGAAATCTGCTGTCATTACCCAGTCTGGCCTACATGTGACTTCAGACCCACAGCAATGTGGTTGACTCTTAAATGCCCTCTGAACAAGGACAGTTATATATTAAAAAAATATTGGGGATGGGCAGTAAATGCTGCCCACATTCCCTGAATGAGTAAATAAATAAAAAATACCTAAATGATACTATTTTGAGAGGGCTACAGAAGAAAAGGGACTGGAGATGCATATTCACAACTCTTTAGAGGCAAGGCAATTTGATAAGGTGCTAAGAAGAAAACATATGGGATATTCACTTGTGTAAATAGACACAGTGAGTACAAAAAAACAAGAAGTCATGCTAATCCTGGTTCAGCCTCTGCGGGTACAAGGGAGGTTTAAAAGGGCTGAGGGAATTCCGTTTGTTGGGGAAGCTGGGATTGTCGGATTTTTAATGACCATTCATGATATGTTAGTGAGGAGAAGGTTCACTTACCCTGCTGGAGCGGTTGAGATCATTCATCCTTTTCCTGCACTGCAGGGCGCTCCTTACAATAGAAAAGCTTGAGGATAAGAAAGGTGCTCCAATTGATGAGGGGCTTTGATAGAGCAAGTAGTGAGAAAACTCTAACCAGAGGGTTGGTAACCAGGAGCCATGGATTGAAAATAATTGGCAAAAGGACTAGCGGGGAAAAGAGGAGAATGTTTTTTTCAGAGATTTGTTAAGGCCCCTACCTCACGACTTGAGAGGTTGGTGGAATCAGATTCCACAGGAATTTTCTAAAGACAATTGGACATGTACTTGAAGAGGATTAATCTGAAGGGTTACAGGGAAAAAGCTGGGGTGTGGGAATACATTGGAGAGTTCTTTCAAAGGGCCAGTACAGGCACAGCAGATTGAATGGCCTCCTGTGACCCTATAAGATTCAGTAGTTGCTGTGCCACCAAGTTTGATTTAAAGGGTGATGGTGACATGTTTCTCAATGTAGAAAATCTTGTGGAATACGAGAGCTTTACGTTGGAGATGTTTTCAGAAACCACATGGAAATGAGTCTTACCCCCCCATATTATGCCTGTTGTCTGGGACATTAGTCCCAAAACTGTACAAGGTATCCAAACTGAGGAATTCTTTCCCATTAGTAACACTTTTGTGGGAATGTGTGCCCACAATGTCTCATCTGTCCTCTGTACTCCCCCAATATTGCACTGAAGGGCTCGATTTTGACCCACTCAAAACCCATTTATTTGTACAGAATTAAAAGCAGGCCAGAGAGTCAGCCTGGGTTAAATACTCAAAGAGCCTGGAGGGGGTTCAAACCGATCTCCTAACTCAGAGGTGAAAGTGCTGTCAACTGAGACACAGCTGACACCTTCAAACACCCTATATGAAGTGGTGTCCATTGAAGCTCGGAGTTCCTTCAGAATAGAGTCTCTCTCCTTTAGGGTAGGATTTTCCAGCCTCGTCCACCGCCAGGATCGTATTGTCCCGCCAAAAGTCATTGGATTTCTGGCTGGGCCGCCAAATATCCCACGGCGAGTCGCACCACAACAGGGCCAGAAAATCCTGGCCTTAATCTTTGTAGGTATAGAATTAAGTGGAATACTGTTTCATTTGACAGATTAGTTTCAAAATAGAGCCATTTAGGGAATGAAGTTTATTTCTAATTTTTTTAAGTTGTATCAGAAGAGTTCTGGACATTGTTACCTCAATGTGGATTTTGCCGTGCCTTGGTCTATATAATAAAGGGTTGTAATTATCTGCTTAAATGTCTTATTTTAATTTAACTGGAGTATTTTGTAATTCGTGATTTTCTTTTTAAAGAATGAGCTGAACTTTGATTGTTCTTCTCTGCTGTGAATCCTGCTTTCCAAGTTAAGGGGTTTTACCTGGGACTGGAACACTTTGGAGATTCCCCGAGCTGAGAGTTCCTGTGTTCACCCCCTTCCCTCCTGTGTTCCACTAGCCCTACCCCAGTCATGCATCTGTGTTCCCTCCTCCCCTCTGGTCTTGCTTGATGGGAACCAGACTTGGCGCTGAGTCAGAGAAACAGCAAGATATCGTAGCCTAGCTGGTAAAGGTAGGCGAAAGCAGCATCTACAGGCCTCAAAGTCACTGATGATGTGAAACTCGGCTGGTGCACGCCACTTATATTCAGCAGTGATACAAGGCCGTTCTAATTCTCTGCTGGCGGGGAACTTAATTTGGAGGGAGAACGTGGTTCAGCAAGTTGGATTTTTAATGAGTATTCATGATATGAAAGTGAGGAGAAGGTTCACTTATCCCAATGGAGCGGCTGAGATTAAAGCAGGGCGCTCCTTTATTGTCTTCCATGGACACTGACCTCCCTAGCCATCTCCTCCCAGGCAGCCGAGATCAGGTGGGTGGACCCCCTGCTCCCATCCCTCGGAAAGAGGACCTCCCGCCTTTCCTGGATGGCCTGGAGGAGAATTTTCAGGAAGGCCTTGTTGAATCTTGGAGCTGAGGGTTTGGTTCTTTTCGGGTTTCATTTTTGTCTTCGACACACCAACATCTGGGCTGCAGGGAGTGAATGTGTGTTCGGGTGCTGTTTAAATACGGCGCCAGGACCTTCAACCCCACGAGGTAACGCCGGGGCGGGTGAATCACTGCCCACTACATCGCAACATTTGACAAACTCCTTGTCGATGCATAATTAATAAGCTAAAAAGTGGAAGATTGGTCACAATAACCCGCCCCCCCAGCCCAGCGTGAACCACGTCGATTTTCCCGTCCGCCCGCCCGCCACTGCACTCAGTCTCCAGAGCTGAAAATTCTGCCCATCATGTCACAGTCACAATGTAGAAAGCCCATGTGCTTTCACAGAATGACAGAATTGCTATGGTGCAGAAAGAGGCCATTTGGCCCATCGTGTTCACACCAGCTCTCCGAATGAGCATTATGACTTAGTGACATTCTCCTTCTTTCTCCCCACAACCCTGCACATTGTTTCTATTTACATAATCATCTAATGCCCTCTTGAATGTCTCGATTGAACCTGCCTCCACCACACTTCCAGGCAGAGCATTCCAGACTCGAACCACTCCTTGCGTGAAAATTATTTTTCTCACACCGCATTTGCTTCTTTTGCAAATCAATTTAAATCTGTGCCCTCTCATTCTCAATTCTCTTACAAGCATGAACAGTTTCCCCCTATCTACACTGTCCAGCCCCCTCATTATTTTGAACACCTCTATCAGATCTCCTCTTAGCCTTCTCCTCTCCAAGGAGAACAGTCCCAACCTCTCCAATCTATCCTCATAGCTGTAGTTTCTCATCCCTGGGACCATTCTTGTAAATTTCTCCTGCACTCTGTCCAACGTGTTCACATCCTTCCTAAAGTGTGGCGCACAGGAACATTCTCCAGCTGAGTTCTAACTAGTGGCCTATACAAGTTCTGCATAACCTCCTTGCTCTTATACTTTATATCCCTATTAATAAAACCTAGGATACTGTATACTTTATTAACTGTTCCCTCCACCTATCCTGCCACCTTTAATGACTTATGCACATATACACCAAGGTCCCTCTGCTCCTGCACAACCTTTAGAGTTGCACCCTTTGTTTTATATTGTCTCTCCATGTTCTTCCTACCAAAATGAATTACCTCACACTTCTCTGCATTGAACTTCATCTGCCACCTATCTGCCCATTCCACCAACGTGTCAATGTCCTTTTGAAGTTCTACACTGTCATCTTCACAGTTTACAACGCTTTCAAGTTTTGTATCATCCGCAAGCTTTGAAATTGTCCCCTCCACTTCAAGATCTAGATCATTAATATATATCAGGAAAAGCAAGGGTCCCAATACCAACCCCTGGGGAACTCAACCACAAGCCTCCCTCCGGCCTGAAAAAAATCCATTAATCATTACTCACTGTTTCCTATTACTCAGCTAATTTTGTATCCATGTTGCTACTGTCACTTTTATTCCATAAGCTTTAACTTTGATCATAAGTCTGTTATGTGACACTGTATTGAATGCCTTTTGGAAGTCATTGTACACCACATCAACAGTGTTACCCTCATCAACCCTCTCTGTTACCTCATCAAAAAGCTCCAGCAAGTTAGTTAAACATGATTTTCCCTTAAGACTCTTCCTAATCAATCCACATTTTTTCATGCAACTAGTTCCATCCCGAATAATTGTTTCTAGCAGATGTTTCCAGTTGAAGATTTTTCCACTCTGAATCTTCACCCTGATCTGGCTGACCGCTAATCTCGTGTATGCGCTTGCGCTTATACAGGTCCCTGGCAATTCCCTATTGCTGCGGCCAGTATGCTGCACATATTTCCTGTCTCATTGTAGCCTCTGGTCGCACCTCTGGAGCCAAATTTCCTACATGGGCAACCAAATGTCCTTTTACGCCACATACCTTGCAAAGGTTTTGGAATGCAGGACAACTCCACTGTAGGCACAACAGACCGCACTTCCCGCACGGATTGCTCGCTTTCTACATCCTGGCTACCGTGCCAATCCTGGTAACACCTAACGCTTGCAGCTGCTGTTGTCCGGCCACAATGGCTTCATATTGTCTGCCATCTTATAGCGGTGCGTCAATATTATAATCTTTCTTTTTCTTCAAAAGGTCTTTTTGGAAGGCTTCGATCAGTGATGAAGCTTTAAAAAGCTCCATTATCCATTCACACAGTTCAGCTTCCAAAAAAGTCACAGTCCTTGCCCTTATCAAAACATCTGCTGATGAACTGATCAACTGATTTTTATTTCGGTTGCCTGTAAGCCATCGCCTCCAAGCGGTGAATCCTGAATTTCACCTTCGCATGAAGCTAATCCTCCAACATGTTCCATAGTTTAACAGGGTCCTTCTGATCCCCCTCAGAAAGGCCCCAAGTGTTGACTTTATGCAGCCCCTTGTTTCCAATGGTTATCTTTATTTCCACTGCTTGTTTGTTTGGTTCTGAAAAGCTTAAATTCGGATAGGACACCTGTGGCCTTCCGATTCTGCTGGAGAATTTGGTGCTCTTCTTCTTGATGCTCTCTCTTTAATGGACACTCTTGGTGGGTAGGGGATTCGTAACCTCGCTACTCTGTGGAGAGATCCACCAATGCAGCTGCTGTGTTTTTTTTTGCAATCCCTTCCCCCCCTTTTTTATGGATGCAGTTCAGTTTTTTTCCCGTTTCAAGCGTTCTGGTCATCTGCGCAGGAATGTCACCAGCGGACATCTCAATGTCCCTGCAGCTTTTACTGCCTGATCCAAAACCGATTGCACAGCACGACTCTGAACTGACTTGCTGCTTCCATTAACCACCAACCCGACTATTCCATAAACCACTGTTCTACAAAGCACGGACACTGACCCCCCACACCCCCAGGGGTTCAATACATATACAGGGCTAAATTTTTCCCTTGTCGGGTGGGCACGGCGGGCAGGCCCGGGAGCGGCCACGAAAGCGCCCGCTGCCCGCTGCCCGCAATCGGCCCCCTACTGCGATTTCACACTGGCGGGCCAATTAAGGCCCACCCCGCATGAAACGTGGCTTGTCACTGGCCGGGAAGGGCCGAGAGTGGGCGGGGGCCTGTTAGCCGCCGGGTCCAACGGCGACCCGGGGGCCGGAATAAAGAAGGCCCAGAAAGGCCGCCAGGGAAGGACGCCAGGCTGCCATTTGGACCGTGCACTCGAGCGCGGCAGCAAACGCCAGGCGGGAGGGCAGGTTGGGTCGGCACTCGGCCCCCCCCCCTGTTTTTCCGATGAGTGTCTCGCCATCCTCTGGAGGAGGTAGCTGCCAGGAGGGACACCCTTGTCCCCAGAGATGGTGGGGGGGCGGGGGGGCACCGCAACTCACCAAGAGGGCATGAGAGGAGGTGGCGGCCTGGGTGAGCAGCCATGATGTGGGTGCGGTGCACATGTGTGCAGTGCCAGAAGTGCTTCAACGACCTGCTGCGCTCAGGAAGGGTGAGTACTGTGTTGGCATGGGTCAGTGTGCAGGAGTGTTAAGGTGTGGCCATCCCCCTGTGGACCTCAGGAGTGCTAGAGTCTGAGTGGCAACAGTCAATGACACTGGAATTGGCCATGTGGTGAGCCCTGAGTGAGCTTGGACTGAGCGCCTTGTGGCTCAAGGCAACTCGCATGTGGCCTGCGAGGTGTTCCTCAGCTGGGGTTGGCCAGGCTACAACGGCGCTGCATGTCCAGTGTGGACTAATCAATTCTCCTCTGTTCTTTCAGGAGAAGACAATCCAGCAGGCATCCCATCTGTGGGCCCTGAAGGGCCACCCCTGATGCCAGAGGAGCACTGGGCATCACTGTCATCTTTGGTAGCCCAACTGAAGGAGCGTTGGATGAAGACGTCCCTGCTTCCCTGCAGGTCACTGAGGTCTGGCTCCATGCCCTCAGCATTCTCCTCACCGTGCTCCTCTTCCGACTCACCACTGGACTCATCATCTGTGGCCTGTGTAGCTGCGTCAAGATCCTCTTCCTCCAGTGGGTCCCCGCTTGCCAGTGGCAGATTGTGGAGAGCGCAGCATGCAACCACTATTTGTGACACCTGCTCTGGGGAGTATTGTAGTGCTCCACCTGAGCGGTCCAGGCATTGGAAGCGCATCTTGAGAAGACCTATGGTCCTCTCTACCACCGCCCTCGTGGAGCCATGAGTCATACTGTAACGCTTCTCTGCCTCTGGTGGAGAGGCGTCAAGAGCCACCTCTTCAAGGGATAGCCCTTGTCACTCAGCGGCCATCTATCCAGTCAGGCTGGAGCACTGAAGAGCCTCGGCTCTTGGGAGTGTCTCTGGATGTAAGCAACATGGGAGCTGCCAGGGTACCTTGCGCAGACTTGCAGAATTTGCATCCTGTGGTCACACACTATCTGCACGTTCATGGAGTGGAAGCCCTTCCTGTTGACGAAGGCACTCAGCTGACCCGCTAGCACCTTGATGGCCACATGTGTGCAGTCTATTGCACCCTGGATGCAGGGGAACCCAGCAATCGCTGCAAAGCCTCTAGCTCGCTCATCCTGGCTATCCTCTCCCATATGGTAAAGAATAAAGGTCAATAACCACCTGAACAGAGCTTCTGTCACCAACTTGACACAACTGTGGACAGCTGATTGGGAGACTCCACACAGATCACCCACTGACCCTGGAAAGAGCCGGAGGCATAGAAGTTGAGGGCCACTGTGACCTTCAGGGCCACTGACATGGGGTGTCCACCCACAGATTCGGAGCTGATCTCAGGCCCAATCATTTGGCAAATGGAGGTGACTGTCTCCCTCAAGAGGCAGAGCCTCCTTCGGCATTGCACCTCGGACATATTGAGGTAGATGCATCGCCACCTGTAAACCCTGGCAGCAGGATGGTGACGTCCTCTACGGCCCCATCTGCCTTGGACTACGTGCTGGCCCTGCCCCCCTTGTGCCTGCCCCTCTCCTCCCACAGGTCCCTCCCCTAGCAATGCTGCTCATCCCTTTCTATCCCTCCCTTGGATGAGGTTTGAGGAAATGTCGGCTGGCCGCCTGCCCGTTTTACCCACGCGACAAGCAGAAAATCTCACGGGTGACGAACAATCTCAGACAATTGCATCCTTAAGGGTCACCCATAGCCTGCTAATTAATGGCAGGCACTGCTCCGGCACCCGTGTGCGCCCGCCGAGCAAAATGTCACGAGGCTGCGTGATGGCGATCGCCCGACGTCTTCGCGCACTATTTTACTCTTGTTCAGGTTGGGCGCATGCTGGCCTGACAAGGGAAAAATTCTGCCCACAGTCTAAGTGTTGCACCAAATCTTGTCTTTGGCACCTCCTGCTCTTGTAGCCATAGCGTTTATAAGGCTGGTCCAGGTAATTTCTGTTCAGTGGTAACCCCCAGGACGTTGGTAGTGGGAGATTCAGCGATGGTAACGCCATTGAATGTCCGGGGGAGATGGTTAGATTCTCTTTGTTGGAGATGGTCATCGCCTGCTGCTTGCCCTGTGCGAATGTTACCACCTAGCAGCCCAAGCCCAAATATTATCCAGGCCTTGCTGCACATGGACACGGACTTCTTCAGAGTCTGAGGAGTTGTGAATGGTGTGGAACATTGTGCAATCATCAGCGAACACTTCCACTTCACTTATTTATTACTTTGGCCAAAGAGTGAAAAAAGATGGTAAATAGGAGCCGTGCTAATAAGAATAGCCTGTGTGAACATCTGGGTTTAGCACACAACTTTCGAGCTGGTTGACGATTATCATGATTTGAAAATGCAGGAGGTGAAACCAACAAGTGCAGTTTAACACTCAAGCACATAAGAGCAGGTCAGAGGCTGGGATTTCAGCAGAGAGTAACTCACTTGCCGACTCCCCAAAGCCTGTCCACCATCTACAAGATACAAATCAAGAGTGTGATGGAATACTTTCCACTTGCCTGGATGAGTGCAGCTCCAACAAAACTCAAGAAGCTTGACATCTTCCAGGTCAAAACAGCTTGATTGTCACTCCATCCACCATTGTAAACGTTCACTCCCTCCATCATCGACGCACAGTGGCAGCAGCGTGTAGATGCACAGCAGCAACTCACCAAGTCTCCTTTGACAGCACCTTCCAAACCCATGATATCTACCACCTTGAAGGACAAGGGCAGCCAATGCATAGGAACACCATCACCTGTAAGTTCCCCTCCAAGCCTGACTTGGAAATGTATTACTGTTCCCTTGCTGTCACTGGGTCAAAATCCTGGAACTCCCTCCCTAACAGCACTGTGGGTGTACCTACACCACATGGACTGCAGCAGTTCAAGAAGGCAGCTCTGCCCCACCTTCTCAAGGGCAACTAGGGTGGGCAACAAATAGTGGCCCAGCGAAGCCCACATCCCAAAAAATGTTTTAAAAGATGCAATTTCCCAGGGGCCGGCTTTACAGCTCATTCACTTTCACTGAAGGTGTCACTTCTGATAGCTGGGAGGGGAATGACTGGAGCCATTGTATTCTATCCCTCCGCCAACTCCATCCCTCCCCTTGGCAACTATGTGGGGCTGAAGTAGACGTTTTGCAACTTTGGAGTCACAATTTGACCCCGAGGGGAGCTTACAGCGGCATATCCACGCCATCACTAAGACCGCCTATTTGCACCTTCATAATATCAGCTGACCCTGCCCAGCCTCAGCTTGTCTGTGGTTGAAACCCTCACTCAGGCCTTTGTTAGCTCGAAACTTAACTGTTCCAGTGCAACCTGACTGGCCTCCCCATGCTCTACCCTCCATAATCTTGAGGACATGCAAAACACTACTGCTCATGTCTCCAATTGTGCCAAGGCCCTTTCACCACACGCCACCCCACCACCCCCACCCCCCACCACTCACTGACCTATGTTGGCTCCCAGTCAAGCAAGGCTAATGGAATCACTGGCAACAATTAGGACTACAGGCAGTCCCCGGTGCTGAGGAACCCAGGAAAGTCCAGGGTCGGGGTCCTCAGAGAGGGAGGGTGAGGGGGATGGGAGCAAGGGGAGAGCGAGGTGGGGGCTGGATTCAAAAGGCAAGGGGAAGAGTTAAAGGGGGCGATGAACTTGGGGAATGGAATGCGTTTGAAGAGCCCGGGGGCTCACACAGGAGCTGCTGGGCTTCCAGTGTGGCTTGGGCCTCCATCCGCTGTGGCTAAAACACCGGCAGCTGGGGAATGGGACCATTAATTGGCCACTTCAGGGCCCCCAATAGGCTCCAAGGTCAGGCAGGCTGCCCGATGCCTCTCTTGCCCCCTCCAAAATTTCAGACAGGTTGGGAAGGGGAGGCCACCCATTTGGATTTTACAAGATTCCCTTGTCTTCAAACTCGCCGGTGGGGAGCACAAAACCCAGTCCAAGGTGTCCAATGGTTTTTTGGCAGGTGAAATCCCAAGAGAGTATCCGGGAAACCTGGTGAAGTCTTGAAAAAGTATCCCAGCAAGTCTCCCAATGAGTCTCAAAAAGTCCTCTCCAAGCACTGTGGCATTAGTCAATCCCGATAAGGATGTAAACACACGCAATTCTCAACAATTTATTTACTTCTGTTCGGATGGTTCTGTTATTCACTAAAATTGCGTGCAGCCCCTTTAATGAGTGTTAGCTAATTAATAGTCAAATTAACGATCCTCTGGGCAGCCGTTCCTAGTGCAGGCTTTAGCATTGCCAACATGATGCCTCGCGCTAAATGTGGGTTAAATCCATGTTGCAACTATAATAACTCACCTCTCCCAGCTCGTCAATTCTTTAATCCTTATGTATTCAGCAAAATTATCCCCTTGGCCTCTGTCCTGGAAAGGATATGGAGTCACACAGGAAGCTTGTGTGAACAGTCTGGTTCAAGCTGTGACTGTGACTGCAGTGAGGGATGTGGGAGAAGGTGTGGATTGGGTCGATGGTAAGAGTACAGAGTTTGTAGCCAGGGCTGAGGACAAAGATTTTGGTCTTGCCAACGTTTAGCTGAGGGGATGTTATGGCTCATTGAGAATAGATATTTGACAAGCAGCCCGAGCAGAGTGAGCAAGCCTTATGATAAAATAATGAGCTGCAGAGTGCAGAAGCCTCCAGTCAATCCTCAGAGAATAATCAAACAAGCCAGCCAGATGAGATCTTTTGTTATGGAACCTGATCATACAATATTTGTAAGGAAATTGAATGGTTTACAGTCCTTGCAAATACTATGTAGATGAGTCAAGAAAATGTGAATAATGCAAAATGACAATATAAAACTTGTTCCTACTCATAAACCCTTTCAAAAACAGACTTTTGTTTTGAAAGTTGATTGCATAGTGACAGGATTACACCATTCAACCTGCTCCACCATTCAATTAGATTGTGGCTGTTCTGTATCAAATCTCCATCCAATCTTAATCCCCTTGCCTAACAAAAATACCACGAAACATGAACAAAAAGACATTGATGAAGCGGGGGTGGGGGGAAGGACTTTGGGGTGGGGGATGGGCCCGATGTTCTGCAGCTACTGGACTAAGTGACTTAAATTACTAATCAATTCACCTTTATCCTATTTTTCCTTGTTGGAGCAACCATTCTCCTCACTCTCTTTGCGAGAGTTTATGGCCTCCCTGTCACTGGCTCCCCACTCAACCTTCCCCATTCACTTTCTAAAAACCCCCCATGATTTTTTTTGAAAAGAAACCTCGATCAGTCTTCTCTCCGCTCTCTCTGCTCCAGTGGGAATCCCAGCATCTCAAGCCATTTGCTGTGCCCTTTCCTCAAGATCATGTGTTGGAGAGTGCACCAGGCTGGGGAAGCTCTCTGTTAACTTGTGTGAGACTCTGGTGCATGGCAACAACTCCCCTTCCATCAACAATGGAGTGTCTCATCGTCCTAATGTGCACTGTGGCTGGACCCTACTTCCAGGAGTTAATGGTGCCAACAGAAGCACCTCTCGGGGCTGCTCAGATTAGCCTTCCTAATGTTGTTGGACTGGTAATCCAGAGACTCAGGGTAATGTCCGAATTCCAGCAGATGGTGAAACTTGAATTCAATAAAAAATCTGGAATTAAAAGCCTAATGATGACCAGGAAACCATTGTCGATTGTTGTAAAAACCTATCTGGTTCACGAATGTCCTTTAGGGAAGGAAATCTGCCGTCCTTACCCCTACATGTGGTTGACTCTTAACTGCCCCTCTGAAATGGCCTAGCAAGCCACTCAGTTTCTCAAGGGCAATTAGGGACGGGCAATAAATGCTGGCCTAGCCAGCGACACCCACATCCCATGAATGAATTTTTTAAAAAATTGGATAGCTCTTTGAAAGAGCCAGCACAGACATGATGGGCTAAATGGCCTCTTCCTGTGCTGTACAAGCCTCTGATTATAGGCAGGCCTGTGAAACAGGTGCCAGTACTGCCATGTATTGAGTAATCGCACTTCTGTTTCTGCTAAACTATTGTCACAGGTGCAATACCTGCAGATGTTGTTGTCCTAGAGTTGACTCAGGGTCACGTACAGAATGTTTTCCCATTAACTGCACCAACAAGAAAGTGCACAACTTTTCCACAACAACTGGAGCATGGATTTGGCAAATATCAGCTAAACTGGTGTTTGAAAGAGCAACTACAGTAGGCAATGGAGTGGACTACTTAAGTTATTAGCCCAATGTTCCTTTATCCTACTTCGCAGGGCTGAAATTTGCCAAATCATGTATTGGTGGTCACAGGCTTTATTGGCTGGGCTTTCCCCATTGTGGAAAGAGGAAATAGTGACATCTGGTCTCCACCCTCACAACTCTGCCCCAGGGCTTCTTCATAGTGATGTAACCAGGCCTGTAAGATGAGGCTCAGTGTACCGACATAAATTAGGCAAGAATGTACCATTCTGACCCTCACAAGCCTCTGCACCCATTGGGAACTCAAACGATCCCCATGATCGTTCTGGGAGGTGGCTCTACAGCAGGAGGATGCCCAGGCCTCACAAAAGAACCAGGTTGAGAAATTTGTCCGACTATTCCCCTCATTAGTGCAGCACATGCGCTTTTGGTATTTTCATTAGTGGAGAGGTCAAAAATTGGGGGTGGGGGGTTGTTATGAGGATGTGCTTTTTAAAGATACAATTGTAATATTTCTTTTCTGGCTGAAACATAAGAAACATAAGAAATAGGAACAGGAGTTGACCATTTGGCCCCTCGAGCCTGCCCCGCCATTCAATAAGATCATGGCTGATCTGCTTGTGTTTCGACTTCCACATTCTCATCGAACCCCGATAACCTTCGATTCCCTTGTCTAACAAGAATCTATCTACCTCTACCGTAAAAATATTCAGTGACCCCGCCTCCACCACCTTCTGAGGCAGAGAGTTCCAAAGTCGCACACCCCTCTGAGAGAAAAGATTTCTCCTCATCTCCATCCTGAAAGGGTGACCCCTAATTTTAAAACAGTGCCCCCCTAGTTCTGGACTCACCCACAAGAGGAAACATTTTTTCCACGTCTACCTTGTGAAGACCGTTCAGGATCTTATATACTCCAATCAAATCACTCCCCACTGTTCTAAACTCCAGTGGAAACAACTCCACTTTGTCCAAACTTTCCTCATAAGACAACCTGCTAATCACAGAATCACACAGTGCAGAAGAGGCCCTTTGGCCCATCGAGTCTGCACTGACACGTGAGAAACACCTGACCTACCTACCTAATCCCATTTACCAGCACGTGGCCATAACCCTTGAATGTTATGATGTGCCAAGTGCTCATCCAGGTACTTTTTAAAGGATGTGAGGCAACCCGCCTCCACCACCCTCCCAGGCAGCGCATTCCAGACCGTCATCGCCCTCTGGGTAAAAAGGTTTTTCCTCACATCGCCCCTAAACCTCCTGCCCCTCACCTTGAACTTATGCCCCCTCATGACTGACCCTTCAACTAAGGGGAACAGCTGCTCCCTATCCACCCTGTCCATGCCCCTCATAATCTTGTACACCTCGATCAGGTCGCCCCTCAGTCTTCTCTGCTCCAACGAAAACAACCCAAGTCTATCCAACATCTCTTCATAACTTAAATCTTTCATCCCAGGCAACATAGTGGTGAATCCCCTCTGCACCCCTTCCAGTGCAATCACATCCTTCCTATAATGTGGCGACCAGAACTGCACACAGTACTCCAGCTGTGGCCTCACCAATGTTGTATACAACTCCAACATGACCTCCCTACTTTTGTAATCTATGCCTCGATTGATAAAGGCAAGTGTCCCATATGACTTTTTCACCACCCCACTAACATGCCCCTCCTCCTTCAGAGATCTATGGACACACACGCCAAGGTCCCTTTGTTCCTCAGAACTTCCTAGTGTCTTGCCGTTCATTGAATACTTCCTTGTCAAATTACTCCTTCCAAAGTGTGTCACCTCACACTTCTCAGGGTTAAATTCCATCTGCCACTTGTCTGCCCATTTGACCATCTCGTCTATATCTTCCTGCAGCCCAAGACACTCAACCTCACTATTAACCACCACCCTCCCAGGTATCAATCTAGTAAATCATGTTGTGTGGCACTACCACTGTGCTAAATGGGATAGATTTTGAACAGATCTAGCAACTCAAGACTGGGCATCCATGATGCACTGCGGGACATCAGCAGCAGCAGAATTGTACTCAACCACAATCTGTAACCTGGTGGCCCTGCATATCCCCCACTCCACCATTACCATCAAGCCAGGGGATCAACCCTGGTTCAATGAAGAGTGCAGGAGGGCATGCCAGGAGCAGCACCAGGCATACCTAAAAATGAGGTGTCAACCTGATGAAGCTATAACACAGGACTACTTGCATGTCAAACAGCATAAGCAGCAAGTGATAGACAGAGCTAAGCAATTCCACAACTTAGCGGATCAGACCTAAGCCCAGCAGTCCTGCCACATACAGTTGTAAATGGTGGTAGACAATTAAATGACTCACTGGAGGAGGAGGCTCCACAAATATCCCCATCCTCAATGATGGAGGAGCCTAGCACATCAGCGCAAAAGATAAGGCTGAAACATTTGCTACAATCTTCAGCCAGAAATGCCGAGTGGGTGATTCATCTTGGCCTCCTCTGGAGGTCCCCAGCATCACAGATGCCATTTTCAGCCAATTTGATTCACTCCATGTGATATCAATAAATAGCTGAAGGCACTGGATACTGCAAAGGCTATGGCAATATTCCAGCAGTAGTACTGAAGACTTGTGCTCCAGAACTTGCCGTGCCCCTAGCCAAGCTGTTCCAGTACAGCTACAGCATTGGCATCTACCTGGCAATGTGGAAAATTGCCCAGGTATGACCTGTACACAAAAAATCAGGACAAGTCCATTCTGGCCAATTACTGCCCCATCAGTCTACTCTCCATTATCAGCAAAGTAATGGAAGGGGTCATCAACAGTGCTATCAAGCGGCACTTGCTTAGCAATAACCTGCTCACTGACGCCCAATTTGGGTTCCAACAGGGCCACTCAGCTCCTGGCCTCATTACAGCCTTGTTTAAAACATGGACAAAAGCGCTGCACTCCAGAAGTGAGGTAAGAGTGACTGCCCTTGACACCAAGGCAGCATTTGACAGAGTGTGGCATCAAGGAGCCCTAGCAAAACTGGAGTTAATGGGAATCAGGGGGAAAACTCTCCGCTGGTTGGAGTCGTACCTAGCACAAAGGAAGATGGTTGTGGTTTTTGGAGGTCAGTCATCTCAGCTCCAGGACATCACTGCAGGAGTTCCTCAGGGTAGTGTCCTTGGCCCAACCATCTTCAGCTGCTTCATCAATAACCATCCTTCCATTATAAAGTTAGAAGTGGGGATGTTCGCTGATGATTGCACAATTTGCAGCACCATTCGTGACTCCTCAGATACTGAAGCAGTCCATGTCCAAATGCAGCAAGACCTAGACAATATCCAGGCTTGGACTGACAAGTGGCAAGTAACATTCGCGCCACACAAGTGTCAGGCAATGACCATCTCCAACAAGAGAGAATCCAACCATCGCCCCTTGATGTTCAATGGCATTACCATCATGGAATCTTTCACGATCAACATCCTGGGGTTACCATTGACCAGAAACTGAACTGGATGAGCCATATCAATGCTCTGGCTACAGAAGCAGGTCAGAGGCAAGGGATCTTGCGACGAGTAACTCACTTCCTGACTCCCCAAAGCTTGTCCACCACCTACAAGGCACAAGTTAGGAGTGTGATGGAATAATCCCCACTTGCCTGGATGAGTGCAGCTCCCACAACACTCAAGAAGCTTGACACCATCCAGGACAAAGCAGCCCGCTTGATTGGTACCACATCCACAAACATTCACTCCCTCCACCACTGACGCACAATAGCAGCAATGTGTACCATCTACAAGATGCACTGCAGGAATTCACCAAGGCTCCTTCGACAGCACCTTCCAAACACACGACCACTACCATCTAGAAGGACAAGAGCAGCAGATAGATGTGAACACTACCACCTGGAAGTTCCCCTCCAAGTCACTCACCATCCTGACTTGGAAATATATTGCTGTTCCTTCACTGTCGCTGGGTCAAAATCCTGGAACTCCCTTCCTAACAGCACAGTGGGTATACCTACACCACATGGACTGCAGCGGTTCAAGATAGCAGCTCACCACCACCTTCTCAAGGGCAACTAGGGATGGGTAATAAATGCTGGCCCAGCCAGCAAAGCCCACATCCTGTGAATGAATAAAAAGAAACCTCCTCTGAGCTGCCTCCAATGCATTTACATCCTTCCTGAAATAAGAAAACCAAAACTGCACACAATATTTGAAATGTGGTCTCACCAGTGCCCTGTCTAACTGAAGCATACTTCCTTACTTTTATGTTCAATTCCTTTTGTAATAATGGATTTTAAAAAACTGGAACCCTCTATATACAATGGAAACTCCTCAGACTGCTATAATATAGTTTCACATTCCACGAAATGGGATGAAAAACATACACTCAGCCCCCAGGGGAGCATGAAAGACCCCATTCCCTGTTGGTTTCACACCATCCTGAGACTTCTCAAATGTTTCATCAGAATGCAAATAGTAAGTTGAAATAGTGGGTCTCCTGCAGTATTGAGAAAGCATATCTTCTCTAAATTCACAGAGGTCCTTGTTGTGATCAAATTTGGGGTGGGAGAATAGGGGCGTCATTCCACCCCTCCTTACATGGTCGTAAGAGGGCACATAGATTTAAAGTAATTGGTAGAAAGATGGTGGGGGTCTGGAACTCACTGCCTGAAAGAGTGTTAGAGGAAGAAACCCTCACTTTGGGGCATCCACAAATGTTGGCACCACTTGCCTGTTGAGTCTACGGTTTACCCTGTCCCACCACCACCCCCCTCCCAGGACACTCACAGAACCTCCAGCTGGCGAGAATCCAATAGCACCAGTTTCTAACAGCACCCTGGTGTCACTAGTGTGAGCACCAGGAAATCTCATAGCAGACCACATGGACCAGGAGGGGCAGTGGGCTCTCTGCATAGGGTCTCCCCCAACCCACATTTTATCCGCTTTCTATATGCAGTTCCAAGTTTTAATGGTCTTCTCGCTGCCTTATGCTTGTTCAGTTGCCTTTCCTGCACGACTCGGGGTTTGGTGAATTCCCCACTCACCATACCACCGCACGTCATCGATCCAATGAATGTGGCCCAGCCAGCGCAGACATCGTTAACTTGGGAATGAGTGTATGCTGATGGAATTAGCAGGCTACAGGCAGAATCTTGGCCATTAGTTGCCCAGATAAATTGAACTTCTAAAGAAACAATTCCTCTACATTACACAGGGACCACCCTTCCAAAGTACTTTATTGGCTCTAAAACTCTCTGTGATGTCCTGTGGCCGTGAAAAACATTACCCTGTAACCTCTGCAGTCCAGAATGTTTGGGGTCATGTCATTTCTGGATTTTGGAAGCTTCTAGATTGTAGAATGACTTTAGAATGCTTAACTACAAGTGTGTAAACCAGAAAATACCCTAGAAAGAAACAGTTACCTGAAACATGAAAGAGTGATCAAACCAGAAATAAAAATTGTTTTACTGATCCGAATACTGTATCATCCCATGTTTCTGCCCCGTTATTTATTGTACCAAAGTGATACTGTGAGTTTCCTGGGTCTGTTCAAAAGCTTTCCAGGCTACTGGGGTAGAATTTTCCCCACGTTGGGCGGGCCGGTTGGAAGCGGGCACGGGCGTGGGCGGGCGCTGAGCCAATCACCGCCCGCCATCAGCTCCATGCCACCATTTTACATGAGGGGGGCCAATTTATGCCCGCCCAGCGTGACACCCAGGGAGGGTCGGAGCCTGCGCTCTTGAGTGCATTCGCGCAAAAGGGCGCAGAAATCGCCCTGAGGCACGGAGCTGCCTCAGGGAGATTAAGTACGTGTTGAGAATTTTTAATAAAGAAAGATAAAAATTATTTACATATGTCCCCTCATGTGACAGTGTCACATGAGCTAGGACACATTTATGAATTGAGCAAAATTTATTAATTTATTTAATAAAACTCGCCCCGTGGATGAGGTTT
This sequence comes from Cetorhinus maximus, assembly GCF_964194155.1. Lineage (NCBI taxonomy): Eukaryota > Metazoa > Chordata > Chondrichthyes > Lamniformes > Cetorhinidae > Cetorhinus > Cetorhinus maximus. The sequence continues at coordinate 232,093,779 of NC_135879.1, read as the reverse complement.
CCTGAAAACCGCAAAGGCCACTTGGGCTCTTCACCTGCCTTCACCAACCTTAAGGTTTGGACGGGCAGCGTTGATAATTATTTTAATTGTTTTTTTAATGGCCTTAACAGGCCTTTGACAGGTCGGCGGGCGCGCAGCTACCTCCAGTGCGCGCCCATCGAACGAAGGATCTGAATGACGCGTGGTGACATCAGGGCGCACGCCTGACATCACCACACGTCATTTTACGCGTCGGCGTCCCGGGCCCGCCCCCTCATGCCAACGTGAAAATTCTGGCCCTGGTGTTTCCGAGCAATAGGTTTTCAGTCAGTGGAGGTTTCAGTGTATATATAAATGCCATTCTTTCTTTCTTTTGCTTTGTATGGGTCCCTTGTAGGTCTCCTGTTCCCACTGGTTCCACAAGGATACCTTGGGTCTTTCCTAACCAAAGCTTCCAACCTCTCCCCCAATAATCTCCCTGTCACCCTCTAAAAACCCTTGATTATTTTGAACACCTCTTATTAAGCTTCCCCTTTAACCTCTCTATACAAATGAGAGCAATCCATTTCTCTAATTTCAGCACATAAATATAATCCGTTCACCCCTGGTATCATTCTGGAAACCTCCTCCCACCCCCCACCACCGTCCACCCGAGGCCTGAGCAGGGTCACTTTTTGGACTTCCCCCCATCACTGAACTCCTGCTGTTGGGGGGGTGTTGGTTGAAGAACATGTCTGTTAAAGAAGTCTTTGTAGCCTTCTGTATGTTAACAGCAAGTCTTTACTAAATACTTGTAACTATATACAATGTTATAGTAAAGGGTACAGGTATGGAGCTAACTCCATCCTAGGTCTTATCACATTTCTAGTCAACAGCGCACTGACCCTAGATCTAGGTCATGTGCCTTCTTTCATCACAGTGTGGTTGGTACTGTACTCAGTCCCATATTAACCTTGTATGTACTGGACCCTTCTACTACACCTACCAACCTGAAAATTGAGGCTTGCTGGAAAACAGCCCTTAAATGGCCATTAATTAGCCATTTAAGGGCCTCAATTAGTGCAATGGTGAGCAGGCTGCCCTGGGCCTCACCCACCCCACTGTAAAATTGCACAGAGGTTGGGGAAGGCGGGATCCCGGTGTGACGGCTATCTGAGGAATTTTACGGGCTCCCTCATCGGCAAACTCACTTGCAGGGAACATAAAATTCTGCCCTATTTCTGACCTGTGGCCTAACTGCACATACATATCCCTTAATACCATGTTTAACAGATATCTATGAATCTTATATTTAACATTTGAACAATTAACCCAGCATCAAGTGCCATTTGAGGAGAGACCTCTAAACTTCTACTACACTTTCTGTGTAAAAGCGTTTTTGGATTTCACTCCTGGAAGGTCTGGCTTAAATTTTTAGATTCTGTCCCGTAGTCTTATACTCCCCAACCAGCAGAAATAATTTCTCCCTAGCTACCCTATCAGTCCTCTTAATAGCTTGAAAACTTCGATCAAATCATCCCTTTATCTTCTAAATTCTAGAGAATACAACGTTGGCTTGTGTAATGTCTCCTCATAATTTAGCCCCTTGATTCAGATATCATTCTGATAAGCCTACACTGCATTCTGTCCAAGGTCAATATATCCTTCTTATGGTCTGGGTGGCCAGAACTGCTCCCTTGTATTCTAATCCTCTTTTTAACAACTTTCTCAACTTGTCCTGCCACCTTCAAAGACATCTCTGTTTCTGCATCCACTTTAAAATGATATTGTTATGGACAGGGGAGAGAGGCAAACCTACCTATTTCATTGTCTCGCCGTCTGTCCGTAAACAGAGGTGTTTTTAATTTTTGAAATAGGCTGTGGCATGTTTCTCCAAACCCTCTGTGAGGTCAATCTTTTAAAGTGACTCACAGCAAAGGATTAAATCAGAAGTATAGTTTATTCACACATTCAAACCCGGGGATTGGTTGCAACTTCATAGACACACACAAGCACACAATAAGAAAATAGGAAGGAGGAGTTGTCACAGCTATAATTAACTTAAAAGAAAAAAAGCACCACAGATATGGATATCAGTCCATGTGATTGCCAGAGTCTAGAAAGTCAGAGTCCAATGAGGGTTCCTTCACAGGGGAGTTACAGTACAGCTGGGTTCAGCTAGCTGAAGCAGGGGTTGGAAAGTTTCTTTAAAGCTGATGGTGACACAACGAGATGAGGTTGGTAATAGAGACTTGGGGTGGAATTTAATGTGCCCACTGGTATTGGGCGTCATAGCAGGTGCGAGTAGACAACATGGTAGGAAGACCAAAAGCGACTTTGGTAAAACTTGTTTTCAATCATCTGCTCCGCCCATCAATGGCAGGCTGCATTTCCTGCCGTTGGATGTTGGGAACTTCATTTTCATACGTCTGCATATCATTATAAGCTCAGTTCGCCGGAATCATACCCCCATGCTGGATCATCCCACGCTGATATATTTCATAACTATACATAAGCGATGTGCACCTGGTGAGCTGCACTTGGCTTGGAGCTTCAAGGTTTGTTTGCCTACCTTGCTTCGGGCAGCACTCACAGTCATCAGCGCTAGGCTTCGCAGGCAGCACCACAGCACTTTTAGGGGGACTCACGGGTAGGGTAGGCTCTACCTACCAGACCAGCCTTAAGGCAGGGGTGGCTTTTCAATGGCTGCAGGGCTAGGGCTTGCTTAGGGAAGGAGGAGAAGTGGCCTCAGGTAAGGGAGGAGGCTGCAGGGCGAGGGCTGTACTGGGGAAGGGGGGTATCCCAGGGTGTGTGTGTGGGGGTTGGGGGAGGTGCACATGTTGACGTGTGCAAGTGACTTCAAGAGGGCAAGGGCTGAGGAGGCAGTCTCCAGAGGAGATGAGGTCAGATGGAGATGTGAGGGAGAATGGGTGGTGATGTCCCATGAGCTGGCAGTGAGTGAGGTGCCAGTGAATGAGTGATGGGCTTGTGAGTGTGTGAGTTTAGAGTGATGAGATGGTTGCCTTACCCTGGCAGCACAGGTCAGATCATTTATCCTCTTTCTGCACTGGATGGCCAACCTCTTCTGTGCAGCATTGGCACTGACCACCTCTGCCACCGCCTCCCAAGCTGGAGTAGTGAAATTTCTGGACCTCCTGCAGCCAGAGAGCTGGGTGGAGGACATCACAGTGGGCCTCCAGAAAGCATTCTGAACTTGGCTTTCAGGGCCATGTCTTCACTGGAGCAGAGCAGGCCTGGGCTTTTTTTTATTCACTCATGGGATGTGGGCACATCTGGCTAGGCCAGCATTTATTGCCCATCCCTAAGTTGTCCATTTAAGAGCCAACCATATTGCTGTGGGTCTGGGGTGGCGTGTAGGCCAGACTAGGTAAGGATGGCAGATTTCCTTCCCTAAAGGGCATTAGTGAGTTTTTACAGCAATCGGCAATGGTTTCATGGTTATCAGGAGACTTTTAATTCGAGATTTCTATTGAATTCAATTCATCATCTGCCGTGGTGGAATTCGAACCCAGGTCCCCAGAGTATTACCCTGGGCCTCCGGAATACCAGTCCAGTGAAAATACAACTGTGTCACAGCCTCCCCCAAGCATTGAGAACGGTATGGGTGGCTGCAGTTTAGATATGGCTTCCGGAGTGTGGAAACGTTAAAGTAATGGCATGGCGGGCAATTCAAAGGTCACCTGCCAGTGACATGGCGTCTTTCCTGTGGCTGCATAATTAATGAGGCGGAATTGGGATGCTACGGCGAAAAAAGCCGCCATTGCTGCCGGTGGTAAAATGTCCTTTTCCCGCCCACCACCGCACTTATTGCAAATCTGGGATGACTCCGCTCTTGGTCTCATCGGCAGGTGATGGCAGGCAGGAATCTTCCAGAGAAACATGCTTCGAGGAGACTTAGACTTGATGCAAGCTGTTGGTCAGCCTGGAGTCCTGCTTTTATGCTTGCAGGCTGGAGTTTGAACAGAAGACTGAGTTGCGAGTCTAGAAATATAATATTAAAACTTTCCAAAGACCGGAAGCTTAGGTCATATGATGTTGCCAATTAATAAGTCACTTGCAGGCTAACAAACAGTTTCTATGCCTCTGGTCAAAATCCATTGTTCATCTTAGGGGATAGATGGTGGCTTGCAATGCCTCTGCATGTATAATGAGTTTTGATGGCTCTCCCTTTGTTATAGGACCAGGCTGGGGAGACAGATCGTCTGCTGGTCCCTGGTTTTGCTGATTGTAACGTGTCCTCACAATGAGAGGTGTGAGATTCAACAAGGATGAGGGTTCAGCTTTTGTCCTGCAACTGCTTTTGGAAAATTCCAGGAACTGTAGTCAACTTGTGAATCATGTGATCTGTAGCATTTACCTTTTGGTTCAGCAAGGTCCACTTTTTCAGTAAGCAAAAAGGTAGGATTTAATTTAAACAGTTTATGATCTCTTTCATGTCCTGGGGACATGACAACAAAATTTAATTTACATTGCCCCTTCTCATTTTTCATTGCAAAACACATTTCTTAGATTTCACTGCATTAAATTGCAACTATCATGGGTCTGCCCATTTCATTCGTCTAAGTTCTCCAGAAGTCAAACAATAAAATAGTTTCCCATCTAACTTAACCTTCAGGTGAGCTCAGCTTAAACATTTTTGCATTGAATAACCAGCACAACTGTTCCAATATGCCCCATCCAATCATTTGACCTTTATCATCATCATTTTTTTTACAGGTTTCTGGAACTTTTTGCAAAGCTTTCTTTAGCCTTTGCATTCACTAAAGCTTCAGGCCAGTCTGCTGTTAAATGTGCAGTAACTCAAGAGACTGGTATCTCTCTGATATCTTTTCACAAGCTTCACGACAAATGGCTGCCTCTCTTCAGCTGCCACACTTTGATGGAACGAGGCATCTGTTTTCCAAAAATAAATCCTCTGGCTGCAGCCCCTTTCTGAAGGGGGGAAAGGGATAACACAGGATTAATAAAATACCTCAGGAAAATCTCTTCTGTCTTTGAAAAGACTTATTACCACGATTCTTTGTCAGAAGTTAAAGGGTAGTTTGTCTGAATTAATCTCGATCTCACATTTCTGCAGGAGGTGTTCCCCTAACTCTTTCCCACCACCACCAACCCCCCAACTCCCCACCATTTTTGAGTTGGTACAGGCTGGATGAGCCAGACCATTTATAGAGTTCGCTTTCGGCCATCTGAATGTGTCAAGATAGCTGAAGATTAGTGGCCAAGCTTAAAGCCCATTCTGCGGTTCTCTTGCTCGTTCCCTCAATGACGGTTGGCAATATGGAAAAAGTAGAAATCGTCAACACAGACAGCAAGGGCAGGGGCTTGAAGGTGAAGCAAGATCTTCTGAGTGGAGATGTGGTCTTCGCTGAGCCGGCATATGCTGCAGTTGTGTTTGACAAGTAAGTCGGAATGCCTAATTAATGCACACACAAACCATCTCATGTTGCTCCATTGTAGGTAACGGGATCAAGTTTGGGCCTTCTGTATGCGAATCTTTACTTAAATTTAAGTTTAATATAGGAGCACATCTGCAACGTTTCATTCATTATTGATTGCCTAATTGATTGACTTCCTTGCCTTCATTGTCCCAATTCTTAAAGGATTTTCCCCCATTCTCTTGAAACTGGGGTTCCGTAGGAACCTATTGTCCTCCGATCCACAAGTACCAGTCTTCATGCATGAGCTGGTGGGGGGAATTGCACGGGACTATTTTATGTTGCTGCGGGGAGCTACCTGGCTCAGTGATTGTTCTCAGTAATTTTCAAGGTGGAGATATTTCTTTATGGACTAAATTTCAGAGCTTTAGCAATTATTCCGTATGTTATTGGGATGCGTGCAACATTAACAAAGCCTCAGTATTTTTTATTGTCCATCCCTAATAGCCTGAGATGGTGGTGATGGAGTTTTTCTTTGAACTATTTAATCCTTGTGGTGATGAATCCCCCATCATGGTATTTGGTAGGGAATTTCAGGACTTTAGCTGAGCGATCACGAAGGAATGGTGATATATGTTCAAATCAGGATGGTCTTGACAACAAGGAGAAATTGGAGGCAATGATGCCCCTTCAATCCTGCTGCCCTTATCCTTCTTAGTGGTTGTAGAGGTTGCAGGGTGGGATGTTGAAATGAGGTTGGCAAGTGGCTGCAGTGAATCCTGTAGGTGATAGTTACTGCTATCATAGTTTGCTGGTAATGGATGGGCTGGATGCTGAGTCCAACGGCAGGACTCCCTGATGAAGTGGACCACTCTGTCCTGGACGTTTTTGAGCTTCAAACGTTCCTTCCACTGCACCAATCCATTCCTGACTTGAACCTTTGAATGGTTGGGCAGAGAGCCACTTGTCACAGGGTGAGGAACTTTCCTTTTGCTCTTGAAGCTGTCTCGTTTTTTTTGACTGGCCCAGTTCAGCCTCTGGTCAATGGATGTTAGAATCATAGAACGGTTACAGCACAGAAGGAGGCCATTCAGCGAGTCATGTCTGTGTTAGCTTTCTGCAAGACCAACTCACCTGGTCCCATTCCCCTGTCTGTTCCCTGATAGAATCAAAACTGTTTGATGGTGGGGGCTTCAGTGATAATAGTACCATTGAAGACGGGTGAATTGCTTCGACCGTCTCTTGTTTGAGATGATCATTACCTGTGTGGCGAGAATACCAGCTGCAACTTCTCAGCTCAGTATTATGCAAGGTCCTGATATAATTACAACATAAGAAGAACATAAGAAATAGGAACAGGAGTAGGCCATTCGGCCCCTCGAGCCTGCTCTGCCATTCAATAAGACCATGGCTGATGTGCTTGTGTTTCGAATTCCACATTCCCATCTAACCCCGATAACCTTTGATTCGCTTGCCTAACAAGAATCTATCTACCTCTGCCTTAAAAATATTCAATGACCCCGCCTCCACCACCTTCTGAGGCAGAGAATTCCAAAGTCACACAACCCTCTGAGAGAAAAAATTTCTCCTCATCCCTGGCCTGAAAGGGCGACACCTCATTTTAAAACAGTGCCCCCTAGTTCTGGACTCACCCACAAGAGGAAACATCCTCTCCACGTCCACCTTGTCAAAGCCATTCAGGATCTTATATACTTCAATCTGTCGCCCCTCACTCTTCTAAACTCCAGAGGAAACAAGCCCAGTCTCCAACCTTTCCTCATAAGACAACCCACTCATTCCAGGTATCAATCTAGTAAACCTCCTCTGAGCCACATCCAATGCATTTACATCCTTCCTTAAATAAGGAGGCCAAAACTGCACACAGTATTTGAAATGCAGCCTCACCAATGCCCTGTATAACTGAAGCATAACAATCTTTCTTTTATGTTCAATTCCTCTCGAGATAGAGGATAGCATTCAATTAGCCTTCTTGATTATTTGCTGTACCTGCATACTAACGTTTTGTGACTCGTTTACTAGACCACCTAGATCCCTCTGCACCTCGGAATTTTGCAGCAGGTCTCCATTTAAGTAATACTCTGCTTTTTTATTCTTCCTGCCAAAGTGAACAACTTCACATTGTCCTACATTAAACTCTATTTGCCAGATCTTTGCCCACTCACTTAACCTATCTACGTCCGTCTGCAATCTCCTCATGTCTTCTTCACAACATACTTTCCTACCTATCTTTGTGCCATCTGCAAATTGGCACCAGCTGCATCATTATCAGCAGAATTATGAATCGAGCTGAACACTATGCCCACTCCTGACTTTACGGAGGAAAGATCAGTGATGAAATGGCTGAAGGTGGTTGAGCTGCAAGCACCTCCTTGAGGAACTCCTGTAGCAACATCCTGGGAATGACATGATTGGCCTCTAGCTGTCGTAGGCCATCTTCATTTTTTGTCAGGCAGTTTTCCTGTTGGAGGGTTTTCCTCCTGTCTCCAATTGACTTTGGTTTTGTTAGTGTTTCTTTGTGAACAGCTCAGACAAATGCTATCTTGAGGGAAATTGGCATTGACTTCTTGCATCCATGACCTTCAGCAAGACTGTTACAAGGTCTGGAGCTGAGAGATTCCGACAGAAGTTGAACTGACGGTAAACAGCTCTTGGTCAACAGATAAAAGCAAAATTCTGTGGTTGCTGGAAATCTGAAGCAAAACAGAAAATGCTGGAAAAATCCAGCAGGTCCAGCAGCAACTGTGGAGAGAGAAACAGAGTTAACGTTTTGACTCTGTATGACCCTTCCTCAGAGCTCTGAAGAAGGGTCACACGGACTTGAAACGTTAACTCTGTTTCTCTCTCCACAGTTGTTGTTAGACCTGCTGAGCTTTTCCAGCATTTTCTGCTTTTGTTTTGGTCAACAGATATCATTCGCTGCCACTGTTGACGACAGGTCACCCTGCAGCCATATCTCCGTAATCCCGACTATATCATTCCTGTTTACATCTATTTGCGCAGTTAATTCATCCACTTTGTTGCGAGTGCTCCTCACATTAAGGCACAAAGCCTTAAGCTTTGTCTTTTTAACATTACTTGTCCCGTTCCCACTATTTTTCACTGAGGCCCTGTTTGATTCTTGCCCTTGATTTCTCCGCCTATCACTTTTCTTATCCCCCTTTCTGTCTTTTGTTCTTGTCCTTGATACTCCCAATTAATACTTTGCAGCTTTATGAATTGCCAGTGGTTTACCTGGAGAACCTGAAGAAACTAATAAAATAAAGTCAGATGGAACACAGGAATTCATGAATCAATTACATTAACAGGTGGGATTAAACAGGCAGGGAGCGACATTTAAAATCAGACATATGGTGAATGAGGCAAACACTGATAAATAAAGAGATATTGCAATGGACTGAGTAAAGTCTCATGTCAGCTGTAGCTCAGTTGGTCACACTTGTTCTACTAAGCCATAAGCCAGGATTTTTACCTTGTCGGGCATGTGTGGCAGGCGGGCTCAGGAGTGGTCGCGAAGCTGACCACTGCCCCCGATCGGGCCTCGACATTGATTTCATGCTGGCTGGCCAATTAACGACAAGCCAGCGAGAAACGCACACTGCAGCGCTCAGCGTTGCCCGGGTGGGGTTGGGAGGAGGGCGAGTGCTGAAGTCTGTGCAGGCGCGGGGGTGCGTGCAATAAAAGCCCCCTGAGGTACAGAGCTGCCTCAGGGAGCTGATGATTTATTACAATAAAAATAAAGAATTAAGAAATAAGGAAAACATGTTCCCTCATGTGGCTCTGAAATGAGTTTTAAAAGTTTTTATTTTTTTTTAAATCACTGGTTGAAATCACATCCTGCCCGTGGATGAGGTTTTGCCAAGAATGCAAAGGCCGCTTGGCCTATTTGCCCGCCCGCTAACTGAAAGAGTGGACGGGCAGCAAAAAATTTGAATTACTTTATTGATTAAGGGCCTTAATAGGCGGTTTAATTGTCGGCAGGTGCGCGTGTGCCCACTGAGCAAAATATCCTGAGAGTGCTCAATGAAGTCGGGCCCGACATCATCGTGCAATACTTTACTCCATTCTGATCGGGCACGCGCCTGCCCGATGAGAAAAAAATTCAGCCCATAAAGTTCTGGGTTCAATTAAAGTCCCACTCAGGCTTGAGCGCAAAATTCAAGGCCTACCGTGGTGTAGCGGTAATGTCACTGCGCTGCTAATTGAGAGCCCCAGGTTCATTTGATCAAAAACATATGTGATCCTGACAGGGTTAACGTTGAGAGGATGATCCCTCTTGTGGGAGAATCTAGTACTTGGGGTCACTGTTTTAAAAATAAGGGGTTATCCATTTTGGACAGAGATGAGGAGGATTTTTTTTCCCCTTAGAGGGCAGTGGGTCAAAAGGCAGTGGAAGCAGAGTCTTTGATTATTTTTAATGCAGAGCTAGATAGATTCTTGATGTTGATGAAAGGTTATTGGGGGTAGGCGGGAATGTGGAGTTGACAGTACAGTCAGATCATCCATGATCTCATTAGATGACAGAACAGGTTTGAAGGGCTAAGTGACCTACTCATGTGCCTAATTTGTATGTTTGTATATATGCTCATTTAGACGCCACTGTGCTGCGCTGTCAGATGCACCATCTTTTGGATAAGACATTAAATCAAAGTCCCATGTGTCTGCTCAGGTGGTTGTAAAAGATCCCATGGCACTATTCTGAAGAACAGCAGGGGAGGTCTCCCTGGTGTGCTGGTCAATATTTATCCCTCAGTCAAGATCACAAAAACAGATTATCTGGTCATGATCACATTGCTGTTTGTGTGAGCTTTCTATGTACAAAATGGCTGCTGCGTTTCCTATATTACATCTGTGACTAGGCTTCAATGGGTTTTCATTAGCTGTAAAGCACTTTGAGACACTTGATGGTTGTGAAAAGGGCTATATAAGTACAAGTCTTTCTTTTTTTAATCATAAAGAATCAGGATTGGGTTAATGAATTAAATAGTAAAATACGGTCTCTCACTTACCGAATGGAAGAACAACAGGCCTCATCTATATATATCTCTATATTATTTTCTAAAATCTTTTTAGGGATACATTTCCTCTCTAAAAACCATATTTCCTGCTGTAACTTGCTGAACAATATGTCAGGGTCAGAGGTGATTGGCATCCACTATATTTCTGCTCCTGCTCGCAGAGCTGGGTTAAGGAGTTTCAGGCCGATACTGTTCTCGTTAAATCTGGTATTTGAGGTAAACAATCTCAATCTAATTTAAAGTTTCCTGACAGGAAAACTCAATTCACAAAAAATGTTAGGTGGAATTGGAACTCAGAAACTCTTGCCATATTGCAGTTAATGGTCAAGAGCTTGCAACCACATTGTGTTTTCCAAAGGGGGAGATGTTGACATAACAATTTCTAGTGGTAACTTCTGGCACAGAGCTACAGTATAACTGAAACTTGTGATGGCAGAAAATAAGGTTTGTTAGAGCAAGTGTATGCCCAAGAAGTAAAAAAGTAGTAAAGACGTTTAGCCTTCCATGTGGTCAAGTGAGGCATCTGCAGGCTCCAATTTCCACATGAGATATATGGCCACCTAGAAAATTAGCAAAGGCTGTCTAACTGTTTCCAAAAGTAGCATAGCTGGAAAATGCAACTGGAAAAGCACATCTGGATATAAGCCTTGACTCAGGTGGTAGCACTCTCTTTCTAACTTGGAATGTTATAAGTTCAACCCCATCCGGAGACTTGAGCATGTCGTCTTCTTCAGATAGTATTCTTGATTATTCGGGTGTTGCCAAATGACAGCCAATGCCATAGTTTTGCTATGGGGCAGGGCAAAGAGGCAGGCTTAAAGCCTAGCTCTGCCGTAATGGGGATCAAACCCCACACAGTTGGTGTTATTCTGCACCACATGTTAGCTGTCAAGCCAGCAAGGTAACCACCCGCCATTAACCCCACTCCACCTTGAGTATATAAACTTGACAAATACTGCAGTGCACTACTGAGGAGAGCTGCACAGTTGAAGGTGCTGTCTTTTGGATAGGATATTAATCTGAAGCGAATATAAAAGATCCAATGGGAAGAGCATGAGAGTCCTCCTGGCATCTTGACCGACACTGGTCTCTCAAACAATATCACAAAGAACAAACTATCTGGTCATTTATCTCTATGCTGTGTGTTGGTCCTCCCTGAGCACAAATTGCCTTAAAAATACGACATTGGCTTTAGGCCACTTTGAGACATACCGAGGACTGGAAAAGCACTATATAAAATTAAGGGCTACCCTTCCTTATATATCAAGGCAACAGGGATTTAAGGAATAGGTTGAGATTACCAAGGATGAGGAGTACTCAGTGTTTAGGCTGATGAAAGAGAAGGGAGGAAGTTGTCATGGGGTTTTGGGAGAGTAAACAATGGGGGCTTTAAAAGGGATGTATGAGGACAGAAGAGAAGGGAGTGCTTCAAGGAGGCGAATGAGTAGGGGGAAGAAACCAGGGTTAGACTTGGTGATGGTGTGTTTGGAGTTGGAAAATGTACGGAAGTAATTAAGTCAGGAGGTGGGGGTGGGGGTTACAGGACCTGCGGAATCATTCTCGAGCCAGAGACAATGCATCAGGGGAAGGGTAGGAGGGGTGGATGGGGCAAATGAAGGGGGAGAAAAAATATTGTATCACTAAATGTGTTTAGCAGATGGCAAAATTGAAGACTAACATTGTACAAAAAAACATGAAGGATTCTTTGCTGAGAACTGATAGATGATATTTTGAAGGAAGGTTAAGATGAAATGTCAAATGAAGTTCATGGGGCTGCTGCCATCAGAGAATGCCATCATCTCATATAACTATTTATTGCTAATTGGCTACATCGCATTGAGACTATTAACTCCAATTATCACTATTCAAGAGTCGTGTTCATGCCCTTTAGTATATTGCATGGTTCATTTGGTAGAACTCTGGCCTCTGAGGCAGAAGGTAAAGCTTCAAGAGAAGAAGCTCCACTCCAGAGACTTCACTGCATAACCTTGGCTGACATGTCAGTGCTGATCTGAGGAGCACTGCACTGTCAGAGATGCGGTCTTTCAGGTTTGGAGAGGAACTTGCAGGTGGTAGTGTTCCCAAGCACCTGCTGCACTTGCTCTTTCTTGGTGGTAGAGGTCACATGTTTGGAAGGCGTTGTCAAAGGAGGCTTGGTGAGTTGCTGCAGTGCATCTTGTAGATGGCCAACCTGCTGCGTTGGTGGTGGAAGGAGTGCATGTTTAAGGTAGTGGGTGGGGTTCCAATGGACCAGGTTTCTTTGTCCTGGATGGTGTCAAGCTTCTTGGGTGTTGTTGGACCACACTCATCCAGGCAAGTGGAGGGTATTCCATCACACTCCTGATTTGTGCCTTGTGGACAAGCTTTGGGGAGTCAGGAAGTGAATTATTCAGAATTCCCAGCTTCTGACCTGCTCTTGTAGTCACAGTATTTATTTGGCTGGCAAATCTACGCAGCACACCCTCTAATTATAAGTATATCTTACATGCCAAGGGATCAGTGATAGAGAATAGGATTTCACATTGCTCACCACCTGCTGAGATACAAACAGTAGAGACGCAAAAACATTCCACTACTAGTTGCTAAGGGATTAAAAGAGGGAACGTTGATAAGGGAGAGATTACTGAAAACATTAATCCGGAACACTGCTCCAAGCTGCAGATATTACTGTTCAATTTTATTTTCTAAAATCTTGATTCGCACAATTTCTACCTAAAGGGGCTTGAAGGGTATGGGAACAAGCTGGATGAAGGTGATGAGGACAATGTGTTCGTATGGAGGGTAAATGCTGATGGACCAATAGCCTGTTGCAACCGTTATGCACATATATAGAAACAATAGCTTCCCCTTGTATACATTCCTTAACCTAGGAAAATGTCCAAGTTGCTTCACAGAAGAGCAATTAGACAAGAATTGAAACCAAGCTAAAAAAGGAGATAGTTGAAGGGATGGCTCAATGCACGATTAGAGAGATGAATTTTAAGGAAGGTACGAAGGGGGGAATGAAAAATGGTGGGGCAGAGAGGTTTACAAAGGGAATTCTAGAACTGAAGGCTTAAGCAGCTGAAAGCATGGTTGTTGAGGTAACAGGAGTGGGGATATACAAGACAGAGTTAAGGAATGTAGGGTAGTGTTGCAAGGCTGGAGAGGTTGCAGAGTTGGGAAAGGGCGAGGCCATGCAAAAGATTTGTACATAAAAATGAGCATTTTAAAATTGAGGCATTGGTGGACTAGAAAGCAATGAACAATGCTGCTGTATCTGCAATTCACCCAGGTCAACATAACTCTCCTGATGTCGAGTGTCCAAAACTCAACACAACTGTCCAGATGTGGGCCTGACCAAGTTACTCCTAATACCTACACAGCAACGCCAGCACAACCCACAACCTCCATTCAACAAAAATTTAATCCAATGTTTCCACTGTTGGGACAATGTAGAGAGGCTCTGCTGCCAGTGCCTCACTAGATGCTAGCACTGGTCATAGATGATGTTCCAACACTATAGCCCAAATGCTCAACATGCTCCCGATCAGGCAACACCTCATTTTTAAAATCCTCAGCCTTCTACGCTGAGACTACAGTGCCACACTGAGGAAAAGCCGTCTTTTGGATGAGACATAAAACCGACAGCCCCACCTGCCTTCTCAGGATTTAATGCGACTATTTAAAAGAGGACTTGGTCAACTTTACCTTTCAACCAACAGTTATCTTTTGATTATCCCTTAGACCATCAACACTTGTTATGAACCCGGAAGTATTGTGAACGGTGAGGGGCCTAGTATTAAACATTGAAAGGACATAGACAGGTTGGTGGAATGGGTAGACAAATGACAGGTGAAATTTAACGTAGAGAGGTGTGAAGTGATTGGTAGGACGAACATGGAGAGACAACATAAAATAAATAAAGGGCACAATTCTAAGGGGGTGCAGGAGCAGAGGGGCCTGGTGGTTTATGTAAATAAATCATTGAAGGTGGTCGAATGGGTTGAAAGGGTAGTTAATAGAGCATATGGAATGCTGGGCTTTATAAATAGGGGCATGGGGTACAAATTCAAGGAAACTACATTAAACCTAGGAGGTTGTGGTGTAGTGGTAATGTCACTGGCCTAGTAATTCAGAAGCCCAGGCATAATGCTATGAGGATAGGGGTTCAAATCCCTCCACAGCTGGCAGGATTTAAATTCTGTTAATACATCTGGAATGTAAAGCTAGTGTCAGTAATGGTGACCACTGAACTATCATCAATTGTCATAAAAACCCACCTGGTTCACTATTGTCCTTCAGGGAAGAAAACCTGCCATCCTTGCCTGGCTTGGTCTATATGTGACTCCAGATCCACAGCAATGTTGTTGATTCTTAGCTGCCCTCTGAAATGCCTAGTAAGCCATGCAGTTAGGGATAGGCAACAAATGCTGGCCTAACCCATGCCCATATCCCATGAAGGGATGAAAAGAAAAAAAGGCCAGCCTGCTGAAATTAAGTTCCCGCTCCATATTAAGTTCCCCGCCAGTGAGAAATTAGAGCGTTTGCTTTTACGACTGTATGTACGTGGCGAGTAGACTTCTTCCGTGATTAATAGCGAGTTGCTGCTGCATCGTCCTCTTTGGGGAGCATCTGTGAATGCCAGCGCACGCCTGAGACCGGGTGGTGGCAGTGCAGGTTGCGTGGAGGATGACCAAGGACATGAGGAAGGGTTAGCGGGGAAGAGCGGGGCACTGGCTGAGCAAAGGGCTAGCGCAGGCTGTCTGGGTGCCCTTTAAGTATGGCACCCGGACCTTCAACCCCATGAGGCAATGGTGGGGACAGTGGCCTCCAGCCTGCTCCACTGCGAGGTGAACAGCCCAAGATCAAACATGGTCAGCCATCCTGGACCACCCACCCCCGACCACACCTTGGAATGTTTTACTGTCAGATGTGTTATATAAATCCAAGTTGTTGTTTTTTTTGCCAGTAGGGCATTGCGGTGCCAGGGAAACATCATCAGATGTTCCCTTTTGAATAAAAAAAGACAATATTGAATGAATCTGTCTGCAAAATCTCCAGTTAGTGTCCTTCAGACACAACTGTACATTCCCTTTCTAAAAATGAACAACATCTACTTGTCTGCCAGTCTCTCTCCATATATAGGAACATGTCAGACTCCAGTCACTCAACAAGCACTGGTGCATGACTGGTGTGAAATTCTGCTTCTTGTGCAGTTGACACTGGCTGATGGGTAAAAGCTGGACACAGGCAGATAACAAAGGCTGTGTAGGAGATCATGTTGCTGCTTAAACAATCAGTGCTTGTAATACAGCCTGGGGCTAGGGTCGCTGGCAGAAGACTTGCAGCTCTGTGAGCCTCCGAACCTCAGTTCTTGGCCTACTCAGCGGTGAGATGTTTGGGTGACAGTTGGAGGCAGTGCTGAGTGCTTTTCTCCTTCTCCGGTTAAAGAGAAGACAAGGAGGCTGAAATCGAGACATTCTTGCAAATTCAAGGCTGAAAAAAAAAAGGAGTCAAGAGTGGTGGGATGAAAGCAGAAATTGTTAACGGCAACTTGCATTTATATAGCACCATGAACGTAGCTAAACTTCTCAACACACTTCACAGGAATGTTATCAGAAAAAAAGTTACCAAAATTTGACACCAAGCCACAGAAAGAAGTCATCATGACAGGTGATGAAAAGTTAAAAAGGGAGCTTGAAGGATTATCTTTATGGATTGGCAGACAAATAGACGTTGTTCATTTTTAGGAAGGGAATGTACAGTTGTGTCTGAAGGACACAAACTGAGGATTTTATGGACAGATTCATTCAATATTGTCTTTTTAATTCAAAAGAGGACATTTGATGAGGTTTCCCTGATGGAACAATGGCCTACTGGTAAAAAAACAATAACAACTTGGATTTATATAACACCTCTTACAGGAAGACATTCCAAGGTCGAGAGGCAGCAAGGATTAGGACTGAAATGACAGGCTTAAGGCCTAGACAGCTAAAGGCAAGAAGTCTGGAAATAATTAAACAGCATTTAAGTGTAGTGGAGAATCATAAGTTTGCATGTGGTACTAAAGTAGCTTTAGAAGGTCAATATTCAGCACCTCGGAGAACCATTTCCAGACAAGGAGATCCTTGAGTGTGACATTGCAGAAGGACATACGGAAGACCATTGCGTGCCATCGCTATGCACCTCACTCTCGCTTCGCCATGGTTTCATGGTTTTTCAAACACCTTCGTGGTTTGCAAATGGACCTAGCTCTCCAGCAGCCCCAGCAGGGAGGTGCAGCCAATTGAAGCCCCCACTGCCCTCTTAAGATGAATGGGAAAGATCCCGTGACATTATTTGTGAGGTGAGAATGGCTGCCCTTGACATCAAGGCAGCATTTGACAGAAGTGGGAACATGGAGCTCTAGCAAAACTGGAGTCAATGGGAATCAGGGGGAAAACACCCCATTGGTTGGAGTCATGCTTAGCACAAAAGTTGTGTTTGTTGGAAGTCAATCATCTCAGCTCCAGGGTATCACTGTAGGAGTTCCTCAGGGTCGTGTCCTAGGCCCAGTCATCTGCAACTGCGTCATCAATGACCTTCCCTCCATCATACAGTCAGAAGTGGAGATATTCGCTGATGATTGTAGGGTGTTCAGTGCCCGACTGATTCCTGGGATGGCAGGACTGACATATGAGGAGAGATTGAGTCGATTAGGATGATATTCGCTGGAGTTCAGAAGAATGAGGGGGGAATCTCATAGAAACCTATAAAATTCTAACAGGACTAGACAGGGTAGATGCAAGAAGGATGTTCCCGATGGTGGGGGAGTCCAGAACCAGGGGACACATTCTGAGGATACGGGGTAGACCATTTAGGACTGAGATGAGGAGAAATTTCTTCACCCAGAGAGTGGTGAGCCTGTGGAATTCACTACCACAGAAAATTGTTGAGACCAAAACATTGTATGTTTTCAAGAAGGAGTTAGATGTAGCTCTTGGGGTGAAAGGGATCAAAGGGTATGGGGAGAAAGCGGGAGCAGGCTATTGAGTTGGATGATCAGCCATGATCATAATGAATGGTGGAGCAGGCTCGAAGGGCCGAATGGCCTACTCCTGCTCCTAGTTTCTATGTTTCTATGTTTCTATTTGCAACTCCTCAGATATAGAATCCGTGCTTGCATACACCAAGGAGAAACATTCAGCCTTGGGCTGATAGATGGCAAGTAACATTCACGTCACACAAGTGCCAGGTAATGACCATCTCTAACAAAAAAGAATTTGGCCATCTACCCTTGATATTCAATAGTGTTATCATCACTGAATCCCCCACCATAAATGTCCTGGAGGTTACCATTGACCATTCCTTCACTATAGCTGGGTCAAATTCCTGGAACTCCCTTCCTAACAACACTATGGATATACCTACACCAGGTGGATTGCAGAGGTTCAAGAATGTAGCTCACCACCACCTTCTCAAGAGCAACTAGGGTTGGGCAACAAGCATTGTCCAGCGACACTCAGATCCCATGAATGGATATTAAAAAAAAGTTTCAAAACAGAGTAGGAGAATTCTCCAGTGTGACCAGGGAGCAATATGTATCCCTCAACCAACACCTAAAACAGATTATCTGGCCATTGTCCCATTGCTGTTGTGGGAGCTTGCTGTGCACAAATGTGGCTGCCACATTTCCTACATTGGAACTGTGATTACATTTCAGATGTACCTCAATGACTGTAAAGCACTTTGGGATGTCCTGAGGTCCTGAGAGATGCTATATAATTGCAAGCCTTTTCTTATACATTTATTTGACACCGTCACTCATTGGGGAGGTGGTAATGTGGATGAGTAATCCAGGGGCCCAGGCTAATGCTCTGGAAATATGGGTTCAAATCCCACCATGGCAGCTCGTGGAACTTAAATTCAATTAATAAATCTGGAATATATAGTGAGTCTCAGTAATGGTGACCGTGACAACTATCATGGATTGTTGTTAAAATCCTTCTCGTTCAGTCCTTTTGAGTAGAAAATCTGCCATCTTTACCTGGTCTGGCCTGTACATGTGACTCCAGGCCCACAGCAATGTGACAGTAATTGCCGTCTGAAATGACACAGCAATTCACACAATTCAAGGGTAATTAGGGATAGGCAACAAATGCTGGCCTTGCCAACAATGCCCACGTTCCATGACAGAATTAAGGAAGAAAAAGGACAATTTACATTTGCTAGTTTGTGATAGATAGATAGATTTACTAGTTTGTGACAGATAGACACATGGCAGCAGGATATCGTCACTATAATGGAAACCTGGCTTAAGGAGGGGCATGAATGTCAGCTCAACATCCCTCAATATAGAGTTTTCAGGCAGGGTAGGGAGAGGGATAAAAAATGGTGGCGGTGTAGCATCATTAGTTAAAGAATCAATTGCAGCTGTGAGGAGGGATGATATATTAAATGAAGCATCAAATGAGGCCACATGGATTAAGCTCAGAAATAAAAAAGGGGCAGCCACACTGCTAGGAGTGTACTATAAGCCCGCAAATAGTGGAAAGGAATTGGAAGACCAAATATGTAGACAGGTTTCTGAGTGCAGAAACAATAGGGCAGTAATCATTGGGGACATCAACTACCCTAATATCAACTGGGATACAAACAGTGGGAAGGGCACAGATGGCACAAGATTCTTGAACTGCATTCAAGAGAACTTTTTTAGCCTGCATGTAGCAAACCCAACGAGAGGGGGCGCAATTCTAGATTTACTCTTGAGCAATGAAGCTGGGCAAGTGGATGAAGTAGCAGTGGGGGACCATTTTTGAGATAGTGAGCATAATATAGTTAGATTTAGCATCATTATGGAAAAGGAGAAAGATATAACAGGAACAAAAGTTCTAAATTGGGGAAGACAAATTTTACAAAGCTGAGAGATGAGCTGGCAAGAGTGGACTAGATACATCTACTAGAAGAAAAAACGGTGTCAAATCAGTGGGAGGTATTCACAGAATCACAGAATCACAGAGTACAGAAGAGGCCCTTCGGAGGAATGTTTTCCTTTATTGGTCGAGATATTGAATACAAAAACAGGGATGTAATGCTGGAACAGTATAAAAGTCTGGATAGGCCACAGCTGGAACTTTGTGCACAGTTCTGGTCACCACATTACAGGAAGGGCATAATTGCTGTGGAGAGATTGCAGAGGAGATTTACAAGAATGTTACCAGGGCTTGAAAATTGCAGTTCTGAGTAGTGATTGGATAGGCTAGGGTTATTTTCCTTAGGCCAGAGGGGGTTAAGTGGTGACATAATTGAGGTGCATAAAATTATGAGCAGCCTAGATAGGGTGACAGGAAAGACTTATTTCCCCTAGCTGAGGGGTCTATTACCAGGGGGCATAGATTTAAGGTGATTGGTAGAAGGGTTAGAGGGGACATGAAGAAAAGCTTTTTCACCCAGAGGGTGGTGGGCGTCTGGGATTCACTGCCTGAGTTGGTGGTTGAAGCTGAAACACTCAACTCATTTAAAAGGCACCTGGATCTGCATCTGAAGCGCTGAAACCTGTTAGGCTATGGACCAGGTGCTGGAAAGCGGGATTAAAATGAGTGGCTAGTTTCTTTTTTCTCTTTTTGGTCAGCACAGACATGATGGGCTGAATAGCCTCTTTGTGCATCGTAACTTTTCTATGGTGATCATACCGACTGTATCATTAAGGTTTAGGTGGTGAGTATGGGAGACTCCAAGGATCGTTACAACAGCTGAGTTTGAGGTTTCAAGTGGATGTGAGCAATAAGATCAGTGGAATTTTGCCAGATCAAAACTTTTATAGGATCTAAGTGGCAATTGAGGCTTTTTCAATACCTTGGGTTAAGACTCCGTAAAACCTTGAATATTCGTGATTTTTTTTTAATTCATAGCATGTGCATATCTGAGCTTGGGCCAGCATTTGGCTTCTTCTTCTCTTAGGCAGTCCCTCGGGGTCGAGGATGACTTGCTCCCAGACTAAGAATGTGTTCTCAGGTGACTGAAGAGTCCAATGTGCGACCTAGAGTCTCTGTCACAGGTGGGGCAGACGCTGGAAGGGGGAACAGGTGGGTAGGGTGCCCGGGTTGCCAGGCGCTCCTTTCATCGTCGATGTTTGGCTTCAGCTAGCCTTTGGCGATGAGACTCGAGGTGTTCAGCTCCTTCCTGGATGCTTTCCCTCCACTTCCGGCAGTCTTGGGCCAGGGATTCCCAGGTGTCAGTGGGGCTATTGCGCTTTTTCAAGGAGGCTTTGAGGATGTCCTTGAAGTGTTTCCTCTGCCCTCCTTGGGCTCGCCTGGAGCTCCTAGTGGAACACATGTTTCAGGAGTCTCGTGTCAGGCATGATGTGGCCCACCCAGCAGAGCTGATCACGTGTGGTCAATGCTCCGATGCCAGGGACGTTGGCACGCCTATCCTGCCAATGGATTTGCAGGATCTTGCAGAGGCAATTCTGTTGGTACTTCTCTAGAGTTTTGAGGTGCCTGCTGTACATAATCCACGTCTCTGAGCCATATAGGAGGACGGGTATCACTACGGCCCTGTAGACCATGAGCTTGGTTTGAGGTCCTGGTCTTTGCCCATCCTTAGTTGTGAAGGTGGTGGTGAGCTGCCTTCTTGAACCGCTGCAGTCCATGTGGTGTAGGTGCACCCACAGTGCTGTTAGGGAGGGGGTTCCAGGGTTTTGACCCAGCGACAGTGAAGGAACGGATATATTTCCAAGTCAGGGTGGTGACTGGCTTGGAGGGGAACTTCTAGGGGGTGGTGTTCCCAAGTGTGTGAAAAGTTTTATAGGATCTAAGTGGCAATTGAGGCTTTTCCAATACCTTGGGTTAAGACTCTGTAAAACCTTTGCCCAGAAAAGCTGATTCACTGTTTATTATTCTTGAAGCTCAGTGAAATGCTCCCTGACTCATTAGTTGTCAAATTGAGTGCAAGTCAGGTTGTATGGGATAGAAATTTGGTGGCAACAGAGGTTATGATCTGAAATTGTTGGATTCAATGTTGAGTCCAGAGCGCGTGTTGCTTAAGCTTGCACTGAGCTTCATAGGCACAGTGCAGGAGGCTGCAGGGAGGTCAAAGTGGAGTGGGATGGAGAATTATAGTTGGAAGCAACCAGACACTCAGAGTCATGCTTACAGGTTGAACAGAAGTGTTCAGCAAAGTGATCACCCAGCCTGGTGTTTGGTCTCCTCAGTGTAGAGGAACCCATATTGTGTGCAGCATACAGTACAGTATACCAAGTTGAAAAAAGGTGCATGTAAAATGTTGGGCAGAATTTTTCCTTTGGCGCCCACCACTGGAGAAGTGGGTGGGGAACTGTGGGGATGTCCCGCAGCTATCTAACCCTCTGAGGAGCATTCATTGGCTGGAGGTGGGACTTCTGCCCCTCACTCGGGCCGAAGTCTTGCCTCAGAGAGCTGCTGGTCTACTGGGAGCATTGGCCACTGCTGGAACTATAACCACTCAGCAAAGTCAAAGTGCCAAAGCCCCAGTGTGGTAATCTGATGTGTAATATACTTCTAAAAAGAATGTTATAATGGAAAATTTCATGATCTTAGTATCCAATAGCAGAGTAACGCAGGCTACCTCTATAGTTAGTGGCCTGTAGTCAGTAATTAGTAGCAGCAGTAGTGTAGAGATAGAGTTTGAAGTGTAATCACATGTTTAGTTGCTGCTGTATCTTTGTAAATAAACACAGAGTTTCTACCTATGAAGTGTCTGCTACTCAACTCTATCATTAGTACCAAATCGACCACCCCTTACAACAAGCGTGCGAACAGGGTCACACAAACTGGTGACTAGGGTCCAACACCCAGCACATAGGAAAGTTCTGTTGTGGAAGGAGGGGAGGGGAGGCTTGGGGTGGGTGGGGGCTGAAAGGGTTGTGATTTAAAGGGCAGGTGGGGAGGGACTACCCAGGAAGGGCCTAGCCTTGTCAGGGGGCAAAGTGGTGGTGGGGGTGCACCCAATTTTGAAAGGGGGCCAGAATTGGTGGCATCCTCCCCCCACCTTATCCGCTCAAGGCCCAAGTAGGATAACCTGACAGGCCTGTCCCTGAACATCTCCCGCCAGCCTCGAAATTATAGACAGGCTGCGGGGGGGTTGCAGGAGAGTGGTGGGAAGGCCATTCAGGGAATTTTACTGGTCCCCCTGCCTGAAAACCCGTTAGCATGGGCCTGTAAAACTCTGCCCGCTGTTTCAGCTGGAAGGAGCGTGTGGGGCGCTGGACAGTTGGAAGAGAAGAGGAGGCGAAAGGCCATACTTGCCCTTTCACAGTCAGGAGTGGGGACTTTGACTGATTTCCCTCTCCTCCTGAAACACCACTTACTGCAGTTCACAAAAATAAAGGGTTTTTTTGTCTGTATGTCACAAGTACATTCTACCATTTTCAACTGAGGTTTTAGGAATCCTATTGCTGAATCCTTTTGAACTGTTTACTTTGAAGGCAAAGTCCTAATAAATGAAGGACTACATTTACAGGGTACTCTGTTGATTCTCTCAGAAATATGCTCCAGCTCTTCATATACATTGAATTATCTTCGAATGCCACAATGGTAAACGAGCAGGCTCCACCTGAAGCACGACACTGAGAACCACTAGTACAAATCGGGGAATCTTATAGAATTCATCCACATTGAGCCTAGAATAAACCCCAGAATTCAGTGTAAACAAGGCATAACATCATCGTCATAAAAGTTGGACAGGATCAGTCATGTGCACAGGTCTGGTGTTGTGAGATTAACCTGCTGCTTCTGATGATGGCTAATTGTATTATTCTGGTATGTATTATATTATATCACTGCCACTGTAGTCCAGTGCCGTCATTTTGGCCCCATTATTCGTGACCCCAACCCACCCCCAACCGTTGCACCCTTTATTCAGACAGGCACGTTAGGTTACGTTAGGAACAGAAGTTTTGTTTATTTAGCCCCACGGGTCTTCCCCGTCATTCAGTTAAATTGTGGCTCATCTGCACCATCTGCCTTTACTCCACATTCTCTGCCTGGCTGGTTTGTTATTATCGTTGTGGGTCTGAGCTGAGATTGACCTTGGTCAGCATCGATTGTGACTGCTGGGTGCGAGGCTGTTGATAAACTACCTTTTATAAAACACTCTTCTAACAACATACACGATCAGGCTTAGCATGAGGCCTCACGCAGAATCATCCCTCAGTATATTCTGTTGTCATGTGATCTTACGTCACTGAAGATGCAGACTGTCTATTTCATATTTAACATTAACCTTTTACACTACACCTGGGGCTCAGATAGCTGAATCTGATGGGCCAGAATTTCAGTTCAACAGGTATAGGAAGAGTAGTATGGGTATGGCTGCCTGTCTGCTGACAGATTCGAGGATCAGAGGGAAGGAGATAGTAGCCAGCATTCTGGCTTCCCTCTTTTCTTGTAATCAGGCTCCTGCAAATCTTATAATCTGACACCCTCAGTGATGAGAAAAGTTAGGAAGGAGAGCCAGTTATTCCCCCCCCCCCGCCAGCTTCATTTCCAGGGATGGAGTAAATACTTCAGATGCATCTACTGCACTCCGGCACAGGCTCTTTTCCAGACTTTAGGGAAGGTCTGAAAATCCTGAGGTGACAAAAAATGAGGCAGAAACCCTTTGATCCTTTTCCTTGAGTGCCCATCAGTCGCTGCATTGTGCAATATAATTCTTTCCTAGTGATGTTAACCTTGTTGGCGTCAACTTGTTGAGTTTGAGAAGTGTCAACTTGGCTCAGTGGGTAGCATATTCACCTCCGAGCCAGAAGGCTAAACAGACTGGGCTTGTTTCCACTGGAGTTTAGATGAGTGAAGGGTGACTTGGTTGAAGTATATAAGATTCTGAACAGTATTGACAAGGTGGATGTCGAAAGGATGTTTCCTCTGGTGGGTGAGTCCAGAGCTAGGGGTGGGGTCATCGTTTTAAAATGAGGGGTTACCCTTTTAGGACAGAGATGAGGAGAATTTTTTTCTCTCAGAGGGTTGTGTGACTTTGGAATTCTCTGCCTCAGGAGGCGGTGGAGGTGTGGTCACTGAATATTTTTAAGGCAGAGCTTGATAGATTCTTGTTAGGCAAGGGAATCAAAGGTTATTGGGGGTAGATGGGAATGTGAAATTCAAAACACAAACAGCTCAGCCATGGTCTTATTGAATGGTGGAGCAGGCTCAAGGAGCTGAATGGCCTACTTATGCTCCTATTTCATATGTTCGTATGTTTGTAAGGTTTTGGTTTCGACTCAGGAGCCGAATAGTGAACTCAGGCTATTACTCCGGCGAGTAACTGCAAAATTGCTGCTTTTGGATGAAATCTTCCATCGGCCTCCCCAGGTCAACATTAAAGATCCCATAGCAATATTTAAAAAGCAGGTTGTTTTTCCATATTCCTCCCTCAATCAACATGACAAAGATTAGTATCTTTTTTGCTGTTGCTGGCACAGATTGACTACTTGGTCTGCCGACATATAATCATAGAATCATACAGCATAGAAGGAGACCATTTGGCCCATCATTATGGTGCCCCAATGTTCCAGTTTTGCCGGGACAGTCCCGGTTTCTCATTAAACGCCCCGGTGTCCCGTAAATTTGCTCAATACGGCTCAAATGCCCTGGTTTGCGGCTTTTTCCTCTTACATGAACCGAAGGTTTCCATCAGAATTTCACCTTTTTGCATGGCGTCAGCGCCTCGCCTCTTCTCTTCACTTTGTCTCCCCTCCCCTTTACCACATGCTCCATCTACTGTCGGCAAATCCAAAAAAGCACTAGGAATTGGAATGCCGCTCACACACCGACTGTTCAGCAGCTGCGCCGGGACGCGCCCGCATGCGCCGAAACCCTTCTCACTGGCACCCAGAGCCGGGAGTGAATTTGTTTTCTCAAAATGGCCCTCAATGGGACAGCTCTAATTGTGAAACTTTTGTGTCTGTTTTCCGGCACCGTCTTCGGCTGCATTAACTTTATTTATACCCCATCCCTTATATCTTCCCCCACGAGAAATTACCTTGTTTCCTTCTCGAAATGCTTTTACTTCCCCAAAAATCGACACCTGACGACCACCATCCCGCCCACAAGGTGAATACCCTTTTCCAATTGGTCAGTTGGAGCCTGTTGGCATGTTCCGTGTGGCCCTGCAACCTGTCAATCACTTACCGGAAGTAATGGCTGCAGTTGAACTTGTTAAAGAGAGCAGGCCAAGTTTGGTCTGTGGGCAATTCATGCCCTCCTAGCATTTCCATTGCCATCCAATTTAATAAACAGTGATGGTAGACCTGGCTTGTTTTTAAGATAAATATCCTTTTTAGGGCTTTAATTATTAGAGGCACATTGTCTCTCTGAGGTTGCCGGTGGATGTGAGGGTGATTGACAGTGGTAAGGGGCAATCACAAAGGTCCAAATGCAGCACAGTGCCATGACAGACAACTAGGTAACCAATGAGATCCAAGAATCAAGGGGCACGTTCAACCAGTGTCTTAATAGAGTTGGCAGTTTGGGCTGGACATATTCCGGAAGATGCCATCACATGACCTCCCACCTTAAACTGTCTCTCCCCCAGACTCCTGCCATTGGTTCCTATTGGATCCTAGTCAGCATTGGATCTTGTTGGCACGCTTGTTGTAAGTGGTGGCCGATTTGGTACTAATGATAGAGTTGAGTAGCAGACACTTCATAGATAGAAACTCTGTTTATTTACAAAGGTACGCAGCAGCAAGTAAACATGTGCTAACACTTCAAACTCTGTCTCTACACTCCTGCTGTTACTAAGTACTGACTACAGGCTACTAACTATAGAGGTAGCCCACGCTACTCTGCCATTGGACACTAAGATTATGCAATCTTCCATTATAACATTCTTCTTAAAAGTATATTATACATCAGATTACCACATCCCTCCCTCTTTACTCAGAAATACATTTTATATTTACAATTTTCTCAAAATATCAAATTATTTACACAGATAAGTAATTTACAAATTTAGTCTTTCTGTTGGTTTCCTTATGCCTCAGCTCTACAACTTCAGATGCCTTGTCAGGAATCTCCTTTTCCGGAGTTGTCTGAACATCAGGTACTTCGGTGGGCTCCTGCACATCTGTATCCTCCAATCTTGAAGTAGCAACAGATGTGCCTTAACTGGGTTGAATTCTCTCAGTAGGAAACGCCGAACTGGCTGCAAACGCTGGTGGAATCATTTCTTGGTGCATAGTTTTTCTCTTCCTTAGATGATTCACATGTCTCCGTATGACTTGGCCCTCCACCTTCACGAGGTAAGACAGAGGTCCAGTCGCTGCACTTATTTCACCCGGTAACCACTCTGGTCCCTCTCCAAAGTTCTTCACCATTTCTCCCACATTAAATTTCTTCTCCCAACTATGTCAGTCGTGTCTAGTTTCTGACTTCCCTGACTCCCTTCCACCTTCCCCACCAAATTTAGCTTAAGTTCAATCTGGTCCTGAGATGACGTTTCGTCAATAACTCCGCAGGTGTGACACCTGTTGTTGTGTGAGGGGTGGTCCTGTAATGAAAAAGAAAGTGTGCTAGCTTGGTTGCTAAGGAACCTCCAGTTAATTTCTTCATGCCAGCCTTGAATGTTTGAACCGGCCTTCCATCCAGTCCATTTGAGGGAGGGTGGTACGGTAAAGTTTTCACATGAGTGATACAGTTGAGGCTGATAAACCACTGAAAGTCAGCACTCGTAAATGCCATGCTGTTATCAGAAATGGTCAATTCTGGTAGTCCGTTAATGGCAAAACTTTCACATAACTTCTCAATTGTAGCAGAAGACATTAATTAGTGATATCACCTCATATATGTCCATCCATTTTGAGTGGGCATCAATAATAAGCAGAAACATTGTTCCCGTGAAAGGTCCCACATAGTCAATGTGTAACCGCACCCATGGTCTTCCTGGCCATTGCCAAAGGTGTAGTGGAGCTGTTGAAGGTAACTTTTGCAGTTGCTGACATTGCACACAATTCTTCACTAAACTCTCTATTTCACCATTCACCAGGCCAGAATAGGTTGCTGTGTGCAATGGTCTTCATTTGGGATATTTCTGGATGTGCACTGTGAATTCAATTAGCAATGGCTCTCTACCCTTTGGAGGTACTATCACTCGTGCTCCTCACAGTAAGATGGCTGGTTATTTAATTATTTAATGAAGTACGGTTTCATTTAATCAGATACAGGCTCTTGTGACCAACCATGAAGTTTTTGTCCTCGTACTTATGATAGGACTGGGTCCTCTCTTGTCCAGTCTCTAATCTGTGGAGTGCATACTGGTGAGGAATCAAAGAAATAAAATACAAAATACAAAATAAGTACTTGTGGAACTGGGACTTCCACATCCTTTTCCTGTAAGGCAAACAATTATGTGCATTTGCAATTTGACTACCTGTCCTATGTATGAAAGTGTACTCGAATGCTACCAGGATTAAAGCCCATCATTGTATTCTTGCTGATGCTATGGGTGGTATAGCCTTGTCCTTGCTGAACAATCCTAGCAATGGTTTGTGGTCTGAAACGATTGTAAAATGGCTGCTGTGTATGTACTGGTGAAATTTCTTAACACTAAAGATGATTGATAGGCCTTCTTTTTCTAACTGTGAGTATCTCTTTTCCACTGCTGTGAGCGTTCTTGATACGTAACCAATAGGCCATTCCGTGCCATTGTCCATCCAATGGGAGAGCACTGCTCCCACTCCGTAGGGAGATGCATCACAAGTCAATACTAGTTCTTTCCTCTGGTCATAAGGTATTAATAGGTTGGACGAGTGCAGCAGTTGTTTGACCTTCTTGAAAGTTTCTTTCTGGGAGGCATTATCTAACTCTAATTGTTGATAAGCATGACTGATATCAAGCTTCGTGTAGGTGTGTTCCACCTGTCAGCTTGACATACAGGTCTTCAATTTTTGGTATGGGGTGTTTGCCTAGCTTAGCTACTTTATTAACCGTCACTTTATAGTCTCCACAAATACGGATACTCTGATAGAGTTTAAGGACGGGGGTCAATGGGCACTGCCCATTCTGAGAACTGCACAGGTTATATAATGCCCTGTTTTTCTAGTCTGTCCAATTTGGTGTCAGCCTTTTCTCTCACTGCATAAGGTACTGGTCTGACCTTCAAGAATCAGGGAGCGGCCTCTGGATCCACATTCAATTTTGCCTGCAGTCCCTGCTTCTTCCAATTTCATTCCTGAAGACTGTGACGTACTTTTGTCCCTGAAGACTGTGGCAAAATTTTGTAGTAGCATTGGTAACCCACTTGCTCTCAGTTGGAAAATTTCAACCCATTGCAACTTGATCACTTTTCGACAGTTTTGCCCTGGGTGGCTTGGCCACTCGCCTGCTACCAACATCAAGGGTAGATTTACTGATTGGCTTCCATAATTAATAGTTATTTTACTTATGCCTTTGGCCTGGATGTCTTCACCCGTGTATGTTTTAAATTGGGCAGTTGTTTCTTCCAAATTTAATTGATGTTCCCCATTATCCAGATATTTGTAGGCATGGGGAGCTTTGAGGAGGTGATCTTCTTCTTATCGTGTCCACGGACAGTCTATATATGGCGCGGCCAGAACTGGATACATTTTTGCGCCTTGTTGTTAAATTCGGCAAGATCTGCAACAGTGGAGAGGAGGTGTTGGCATAGTGGTATTGTTTATTCACAAAGGTACTCAGCCGGAACTAAACATGTGCTAACACTTCAAACCCTATCTCTATTCTACTGCTGCTGTTAACTACTGACTACAGACTACTAACTACAGAGGTAGCCCACGCTACTCTGCTATTGGATACTAAGACCATGTGAACTTCCATTATAACGTTCTTCTTAAAGGCATATTACACATCAGATTACCACAGTTCCCCAATACGTGCATCATCACGGAGCCTGCCCGAGACTTTTCAATGTGTCCCGGTTTTGACTTTAGAAAATCTGGCCACCCTACCCATCATGCCTGTGCCAGCTTTTTGAAAGAATTATCCAGTTCATCCTACATGCCTTCCCTTTCCCATTGCCCTGCAGTTTTTTTCTTTTCAAGTATATTCCTAATTCCCTTTTGCAAGAAACTATTGAATCTATCTCATTACCATTTCAGGCAGCGTGTTCCAGACCATGACAACATGCTGCGTATAAAAAAACAACTCCTCATCTATCTCCTGGGTCTTTTGCCAATTATCTGTTCCCTCTGGTTCCTCTGTTATCATCGTGTGGATCTTAGCTGAGGTTGCCCTTGTTCAGGATCAATAGAAGCTGTTGGAGACAAAGCTGTTGGTAAATCTTACCTTTAATGAAGCATTCTTCTAACTGTTTATTGGTTGAGGTTTACATAGGATGAACTGGATAATCCTTTCATAAAGCCGACACAGGCATGATGGGTAGGGTGATTTTCAAAAGTCCAAACCGGGACACGTTGAAAAGTCTTGGGCAGGCTCCGTGATGATGCACGTATTGGGGAACTGTGTTAATCTGATGTGTAATATGCCTTTAAGAAGAATGTTATAATGGAAGTTCACATGATCTTACTATCCAATAGCAGAGTAGCGTGGGCTACCTCTATAGTTAGTACTCGACAGTCTGTAGTCAGTAGCAGCAGTAGTATAGAGATAGAATTTGAAGTGTTAGCACATGTTTAGTTGCTGCTGGGCACCTTTGTACATAAACAGGACATGCTCTGTTGTCATGTGACCTTACATCACTGATGATGTAGACTGTCTATTTACATATTTAACACTAACCTATGACATGTACTACAGTTAAGGGGGAAACAATTTCTACCTATCTCCTCTATTATAACCCCTCACAATTTTGAATACCTCTATCAAAGTTCCTCTTAATCTTCTCTGTTCTAAAGAGAAAAAAGCAATTACTTTAATCTCTTCACATGACTGCCTCTGGTGCCATTCTAGTAAATCTTCTCTGCACCCTGTCCAATTCCTTGGCATCCTTCCTATAATGTGGTGCTTAGAATTGAACACAATCCTCCGGATGAGGTCCAACCAGTCTATCCTCTATTTGTACAGCCATGGATACCCAAATACTTGCTTTTAAGAGACTTGTCCTGCCTCCTTCAAAAATAATCCCCTACATCGAGTGCCTCATGTGGCTTCAATGGCAGACGCAGGTACAAACTATACTTGTTTTTCTTTTTCTTCATTATAGCCTCACGCACCAAATATGCCACAGCTGTTTTAAGAAGCAAGCTAAACTCCAACGCTGTGGACAGTGCAAGTTTGCCCACTACTGCGACAGGACCTGCCAGAAAGCAGCGTGGTCGGAGCACAAGAACGAGTGCTTGGCCATCAGGAACTATGGCAAGCCCACCAGTGAGACCATCAGGTGAGCCAGCACTGCTCCCTTCCACTTTGCAGGACCTACACCCACTCCTTGAATGAGCAAAGTAGATGAAGCAAACTGGCTGGGTGATTAGAGATGGATGGGGATGGGAGAAGCGGTGATCGTGTGGGTTAAATATGTGGCCAAAGGCTTAGCTTAGATACCCAGAAGTATTGCTTACCATGGAGAATGATCACCACCTAGTTACTGAATGGTGCACTCAGGTATGGATTCCCAGCAGACCCTCAAAACAGAGGGGCCCTAAGTCCCCGAGAGAGGTGGAAATTTCCAGTTAAATTGGACAAAAAGGATAGTGAGGCTAGTTATTCCGGAGCTTGCTCGATTTCCTTAAGAGGCTGGGGAGGAGCTTCCCAGGACTTTTCCTCAGATGGGTTGTATTTTTTTTCCCTGTGTTTCTTTATTTTGCGCCTTGAGGAAATGGTATGAGTTGCTCGATGGCCCATCGTCTAAATGGGTCAGGCTTGAAGCACCACTCGATCGTCGCCTAATCTTTTATATGTTCATATCGAAAGCTCTGGGATGGAATTGGTCTTCACCAGGATGTTGCCTAGGCTGGAGCGTTTCAGCTATGAAGAGAGACTGGATAGGCTAGGGTTGTTTTCCTTAGAGCAAAGAAGGCTGAGGAGGTATACAAAATTATGAGGGGCATAGATAGGGTAGATAGGAAGAAACTTTTGCCCTTAGCGAAGGTGTTAATAACCAGAGGGCATAGATTTAAGGTAAGGGGCAGGAGCTTTAGAGGGGATTTGAGGAAAAACTTTTTCATCCAGAGGGTGGTTGAAATCTGGAACACACTGCCTGAGGGGGTGGTAGAGGCAGGAATCCTCACAACATTTAAGAAATATTTAGATGAGCACTTGAAACGCCATAGAATACAGGGCTACAGGCCAAGTGCTGGAAAATGGGATTGGAACAGATAGTTGCTTGATGGCCGGCACGGACACAATGGGCCGAAGGGCCTCTTTCTGTGCTGTATAACTGAATGACTCTATGAACCTATGACTAAGTTCGTGTCGTTGTCCTCAGAGCAAAGAAAAGATTTAATGAAGGGTGTTAAAAATTACGAAGGGTTTTGGTAGAGTAAATAAGGTGGAACTGTTTCCTGTGTTGATAACCTGAGGGCATCGATTTAAGATAATTGATAAAAGAATCAGAAGAGAGGAGAAGATTTCCTTTGACACGATGAGTTGTTAAGGGTGGTGGAAGCAGATTCAACAGTAACTTTCAAAAGGCAACTGGATAAATACACTTGAAACGTTTTCTGGGGTATGGGAAAAGAGCAGAGGCTAGGACAATTTGGATCGCTCTTTCAAATCGCCTGATGGACCTGCTGTGTGACTCAATGATTTATGCTTTTGTGCCGCTCTCAGACTGGCTTCCCGTATCTTGTGGCGGATGGCGAGAGAGGGGGACGTTGTCTCTGAAGACCGCCTCTCATCCCTCAAGGACCTCCAGGACCATGTGGATGACCTTAGCGAGGAAGAGAAGACACAGCTCGCTTCAGATGTTGAAGTTTTGCGCAAATACTGGCACTCGAACAATCAGCACTTTGACAGTCAATCCATATCCCATATATTTGGAGTGGTAAGCTGTGTAGAATCAATGATCTCATCCTGTTAAACAAGTATCCTTCTAAAAAATACCTTACAAGGATAGTGCTAGTAACTCACTCACGTTATGCTGTGGTAATTTGAAGTTACATTGATTGGTAAATTGAAATTTGATATTCAAATCACTGGGTTTTTTTCAATTCTCATCATCAATGCAATGGATTCCCCCTCTCACTTTTCGCCTCTCGAATCTGCGCTTACACCTAGTTTATGTTGACGAGGTGATTATAATGTTCTGACATGAGGAAAACCTTTTGTACACAATGAGTGGGATTTACCTGATTGAAGCAAATTCAGTGGTAGTCTTTAAAGGGCAATTGGAAAAATACATGAAAGCGCTCCCAGAGGGGATATGCCACACTACAGATTAGCATAATTTGACATGAGATAATCTCACATAGAGGGGCGACAGCGCCCGGTGGAGGAGATTGAAATAGTAATCTGATGCAAGAGGGCCTCTTGGGAAGTTGGGCTAAAATTCCTTGCGTTGAGAGCTGGATCCGGTTCCGGCAGTGTAAGTAGTTCTGTAGATGCAGAATTTCCTGGTGCATTCATAATGTGACCAAGCAGGGCCATCATCAAACTGTAAATTTTTCCAATATGCCTATGGCAGGTGGTAAGAGTGGGGGGGGCAGCATGCATGATGTGGAGTGGTGCCCCTCAATCTAAAGCCTCTGGTGACAGATTGCTGACCTGTTCCAGGAAAAAAAACTAGTCGTGCAAACAGGGATAAACACATGCTTTGCCTGCCTCATATATCACTGAACAAGGGAAAGGAAGAAAGAAAAGGGTGTTGCTGCAGCCATTAAAGGTGGCCACTGAGATCACTCTGCTTTGGTGTCAAACTCAGCCT
Organism: Cetorhinus maximus; assembly: GCF_964194155.1. Lineage (NCBI taxonomy): Eukaryota > Metazoa > Chordata > Chondrichthyes > Lamniformes > Cetorhinidae > Cetorhinus > Cetorhinus maximus. The sequence continues at coordinate 232,060,595 of NC_135879.1, read as the reverse complement.
TAAAGTAAAACAAAATCAAAGTGCTTTCTAGACATTGTGAAAACTGAGCTCAAACCCTTTTTTTGTCATCGTGTGTGGGGCTTCATGCGCGTCGGAAACATAGAAAATTTATGGCACAGAAAGAGGCAAATCGGCCTATCATGCTGGCACTGGCTGAGAAAAATCTCTCCAGCCTACTCGGCTGTCCAGCTCCTGGTCCAAAGCTCTGCAAGGTATAGTACGGCACTTCAAGTGCCTATTCAAGTATTGTTTTAAGTGTTAACTGAATACTGTGCGCATTATTGTGTGGCTGCACAAACCACTGATGAAAGTGGGAGGCGGGGAGAAGCTGGTTTGTTTTCACAACACAAAACAGCGTAAGTCATAAATTGTGCCCTTCCAGGAAATTCTGGGCTCACACATATGGACTTAGACACGATACGATGATTGGAAAATAATATTGATTGTTACAGAATTGAAGCCTATTTGCCAGTCCCAAAATTCAAAATGAATTAACACAGCCTTCCTGCCTTCCTCAATTGTTTCTTTTGAATTTACCACCGGTAATAATCCAACTTCCTCTTAAATGCCTTGATTGAATCTGCCTCCGCTGCATTCTCAGGCAGTGCACTCCAGACCCTAACCACCTGTTGCGTGAAAAAGTTTTTCTTCCTGTCTCCGTTGCTTCTTTTGCCAATTACTTTAATTTTATGCCCTCTCATTCTCGACCCGTGGATTGAAAGGGCTTTCCTGTAGCCCATTTTCCACCAAGTCAAGATCTACTTCTTTATGCACAATAATGAAATCTAAATTTGAGCAACAGGAGAAGCTAGCCGTTTCACGCTGCTACTATGCAGCAGCAACACGAGTGGTGTTCACCACTAATAGGATGCTGCTGTCAAGCCAGAAAGGTGTTCTGCCTATCACACAAACGAGTCATCTGGCTTATGAATTTCAGGGCCAGTGTGATGCCAGGTGTGTAGGTCATATGTTCCAATGAATGGCGGATTGTATCAAACAACACGTCCCTTCGGCTGTTCGCAACAGGCAAAGTACCGACTGTACCCATGCTTGCAAAAATCAATACATAGTGTCCAATATTAGATGTGATTCCATGACTGGACAACACTTGCTAAACAATCCTGATTGTGCAAAGAATTACACTGACAGCCAATTTAAGATTTTCAGTCAGATTCACAATGACTTACACATGCTATAAGCTACATAGATTCACATACAGGGACATGTTCTTTGAAGACAGAAGGAGCGTGTCCATGCATTGCACCTTTTTTAACTAAACAAAAGCTTGGGGGCAGCCATTCCCTGGTTCATTCCCCGTAACCTTGACCAATCAGAGTTGACCTGCCTGGTTTGAATTTAAACTTAAGCTTGGCAGTTAACTCTTCCCTGGTGCATTCTCCTTGGCAATGCCTCTACCAATCACAGTCCACTTGCCAAATGATCAGCACTCTCTCCTCATGCAGTATAAATTGTTGTTCTCTTTAGATTTGGTCTTCTTGAGAATCTGTTCTTATGAGTGCAAGACAAAAAGTTTTGACAGCGTGTCTCCTTTTCTTCAGCAATACTCAAGTTCTGTACTTCCAAATGACTATTTAAATCTAAACTATTTATTCTGAATTTGTGTCTTTGTTCCCCATTAACAGAGTAAATCACATTATTAGGGCTAAAATATTTGGAAAGTGTGACAATAAGGCTTCTCCTCAGCACCTTGTTTCCAGTACAAACATTCATTAAATTCAAACCTCATTAGTTTCTGCTTGCGATACACCAGCAGGACATATAATGACCCAAATGCTTTGAAAAAGTGATTCAGAACAGACTGTTCAGTTGCCCTAATGGGTCAGTTCTTGATGGATCAGGGAGGTCAGCAACTGCAACTGACATTAGCACTCCTGGGTTAGGGGAGTGCCGGAGGGTGGTGGGCGGTGTGGAGACAGGAATATTGTCCCAGCTCTTGATCATATTGTCTTGACTCTTGATGGAATATATAAGGAGATGAACTGACTTGCCCTCCAACTGGGCTGAATACTCTGCCGACAATTCTGGTCTCATCCTATGGTTAACGGGTGACCATTTGGGCGAGGCACAAAGGGAGCTGTGGAACTGTGCCCCAAGAAAGAGTGAACCTGTGATCAAGCCCAATATAAATACATTGAAAGGGAAGCCAGATAAGTACATGAGAGAGAAAGGAACCAAATGACGTGTTGCTAGGAAGAGGTCAAGTAAAATAGGGGAAGGCTTGTGTGGAGTGTAAGAGGCAGCACAGATCTGTTGGGCTGAATGGCCAGCGTTTGTGCTGTAAATACAATGTAATGTTCCGTTGGAGAGGAGGAGGTTATTTCTGAGCAGTTACATGCCATAGATATGTGTTCACTGGAGTAAAAACAAAATACTGCGGATGTTGGAGATCTGAAATAAAAACTGAAAATGCTGGAAAAACTCAGCAGGTCTGACAGCCTCTGTAGGGAGTGAAACAGGGTTAATGTTTCAAGTCCAATATGACTCTTCTTCAGAATTCTCCGTTGTCCACTGGGATGGCTGCTACAATTTAATTCACATCGGACTGTTATGGCTGGTCGGGACAGATGAATTTCACCCCCATCAAAATTAGGGGCTGGACGGAAGGATGAAAAATCTTTAAATGCTTGTACATCCATTATGAAATTCATCCCAGAATAGATCTTTCTTCAGTGGAGTCTAAGCAGAACCATGCGGAGTGATTTCTACGGAGCCAGAATATTGTGAATGTTCCAATGTTGACCAAAACAGGACATCCAGCTGTACCCGAGAGGCATTTTCACACTGGAGTTATTTAACAAGTCATCATTCTCCCTCTGTTAGCACCTTCCCCGAAAATGAAAATAGCCATACATTCTGGGAATTGATGGCATTGCAGACCAAAGAAAGGGATGAACTCACAATCTTACAGTGCCTTTCATGACTTCAGGATATCTTAGAGTGTGCTAAAGCCAGTGAAGCACTTCTTAAGTGTAGCCTTTATTGTCGTGCAGTCAGCTAGTGCACAGCAAGCTCCCACAGGCAACAATGTGACCAGATCATTTGCTTTTGTGGTGTTGAGGGATAAATATTGGCTCATTCATTGAGCTCCAGTATACAGGTGACACTTGTGTGCACTCAGTTTTGATCAAGGGGGAGATGGCGGGGTAGCGGTAATGTCATGGGATGGATCACCTAGAGGTCCAGGCTCTGGCAGCATAGGTTCAAATCTGATCACAGTAGTTGGTGGAATTAAAATTCAGTTAATAAATCTGGAATATAAAGCTAGTCTCAGTAATGGTGACCATGACAACTATCATTGATTGTCATAAAAACCCACCTGGTTCCCTAATGTCCTTTAGGGGAGGAAATCTGCTGCCCTTACCTGGTCTTGCCTACATGTGACTCCAGACTCACAGCAATGTGGTTGACTCTTAAATGTCCCCTGAAATCACCTAGCAAGCCACTAAATTCACAAATAATTAGGGATGGGCAACAAATGCTGGCCTTGCCAGTGACACCCACATCCCATGGAAGAATAAAAAAGAAACTAAGCTTCAGGTCATTGTCAACTGTTTCCCTGAAGCATGTGAGAAAATGGGCCTTTCACTAAGCACCTGGAAAATTAAGGTCCACTTCCAAATAGCTCCCATTGCAAAACATCTCCCCGTTCAATATCAGATCAACAGCAAGATCCTGGAAAATGCAGAATATTTCCTGTATCTTGGGAGTCTCCTCTTGACATAGACGACAACATTCAAAACTCCAATGTACCAGCTCAGCCTTTAACCAACTGAGGAAAAGAGTATTTGAGGACCAGAGTCTCAAACCTCAGACTTAAGTCATGGTTTACCGGGCAGCAGTGATCCCCGTGCTCCTATGTGCTTCGAAGGTTTGGACAACCCACAGCAGGCACCTCAAAGCACTAGAGAAGTCCCAGCAGTGGTGCCTTCACAAATCTGAAGGAAAGAAAGGCAGTCCAAGAGCAGCCTCCTCTCTCAAACCAATATGCCCAGCATTGAGGTGCTAGTCACTCAAAACCAGCCCCGCTGTGTGGGACATGTCGTTCATAAGCCTGACGCCAGACTCCTGAAGCAACTGCTCCACTCAGAACTCGATTGTAGCAGGAAACTCCCAGGAGGATGGTGGAAATGCTTTAGGGATGTCCTCAAAGCTTTCCTGAAGTGATCAAACGTCCTCACTGACTCCTGGGAGAGCTTGGCTTGAGACCGACCGAAATGGAGAAGATTCATTCAGGAAGGCACTGGAAATATCAAGAGATTTTGTCAGGAACATGTTGAGGCATTGGAAAGGGCACATAAACCTCCAGACAACTCATCTAACCAACACTCCAAGCGCCACCTGTCCCACATGTAGCAGAGTCTGCAGATCAGACATTGGACTTATCAGCCATCTCAGAACCCATTGAACCAGAGCAGAATCAAGTCATCCTCAATCCTGAGGGACTGCCTACGAAGGAGAAATATTGGCCAGGGCACCAGGGACAACTGCCCTGCCTCTCCTCAGATAGCATCATGTGATCTTTTAGATGCACCTGAGAGGGCTGGTGAGGACACTGCACCCTCCGAGCTGCACTGGGGTCTTGGCCTGGATTTTACACTCAAGTTTCTGGGGTGGGACTTAAACCCCCAACTTTCTGACTCAGAGGCAAGAGTGCTGCTCCACTGAGCCACAGCTGACACCAACAAAAATGTGGATTTACAAATGTTCCATTGGGCTGAGGTGTCTGTAAGGCAAGTAAGTTGATGGGACTGGTCTCACACACTTACTCCTTGGGTTTCGCAAATTATACAGCAAGTCCCAGAATATCTGTCCAGACTGACTTTTGACACTGAATGGAAAAGGAGAAGTGGAGTGAAGCATCGCACCTGCTATGCCTAAACAGAAACGGAAACCATTCGTCTATGAGCTCTCATTATTAATTTCCTTACCAAATGCTATGCAGCTGACCACCCTGCAGCCGCCCTCTCCAAAAAAGGACTAGGGTAACAATATTGTGGGAACGCCGTCACCTCCGATTCCTCTTCCGAGTCACATGCCATCCTGAATTGGGACACTGTTGTAGCTTCGTCACTATTGAGCCAGAATGCTGGAGTACTCCTACCTCACATCACGGTGGGAGCACCATCACCTTCAAGGAGAAGACCGAGCCCTACCGCCTCAGGGCAACAGGTGGCAGCATTTCCTGCATCACGCACATTCTACGGAGGGAACCAGAGGAGATGAGGAGGAATGTTTTTGCGCTGTTAGTTTGTTGTGATCAGCAATGCGCTGCCTGAAAGAGCAGTGGAAGCAGATTCAAGAATAATTTCCAAATGGGAACCGGATATACACTTGAAAAGGAAGAATTAGCAGGGCAAGAGCAGGGGGCATGGAGATCATTGAACGGATCTTTCGTAGAGTCAGTATAGACACGATAGGCCGAATGGCCTCCTTCTCTGCTGTAAGATCCTATGAATGAATAAAACAGCTTCAATTATTTTTGGACAGTGTTGGAATGAAGAGCCACTCAAAACTAACTGATTCTCCATGATGCTGTCCCTGTCTGAGTTCAGACCCTGGAAAATATTTGCGCTGGTTAGCTGCTAAGGTAACCTATCGTTACTCAGGTACTCTATGTGAGGAAACAGATTGTACAGGGAGTTAAATAATGAGAAAATTGCTATGACTAGGTCATCAAGATCGGAAAAAAGAAGCAGGAATCAAATGCTTTACATTATATAGAATGACATAGACTATACAGCGCTGACACAGGCCATTTGGCCCATTAGTCTGTGCTGAGTTTAATACTTCATGCAAGTCTCCTCTCAAATCATTTAGCTCACTTCAGCCTTTCAGCACATCTGTCAACTTCCTTTTCTTTAATGTACAGTAAGTCCCCACTTAACATTAACTCAGCCAACATTGTTTGGCTTTAACCTCATTCATATATATATATATATATATATCTATATGTATATATATATATATATTCAACATTGCAGCTTTCACTACAATGCCCTTTGTCACAAGCTTCCTATTCTAAAGCATGCACATCCCACATGCACACACGGCACTTTCTGACACTTTGCCCGGAGCCATGGGGGTCAGTGCACCACCCCTGGGGACCTCTCCTTTTGCTCCTCTTCCCTCCGCTCCTGCCCTCGTTCTCACTCCCACCCTCAGTCATAAGAGCACAAGAGTAAGGAGCGAGAGTGCCCTCGAGCCTGCTCCGCCATTCAATAAGATCACAGCTGATCTGGTTGTGGTCTCAACTCCACTTTCCGGCCTGCCCCCCGCATAACCCTTGACTCATTTGTTGATCAAAAATCTGTTTAACTCTGCCTTGAATAAATCCAATGACCCAGCCTCCACTGCTTTCTGGGGAAGAGAATTCCACAGGATAATGACTCCCTTGAGAGAAAACAATTCTCCTCATCTCCATCTTAAAAGGAAGACCTCTTACTCTTAAACTGTGCCCCCTAGTTCTAGAGCTCTGCACAAGCAGGGGAAACAACCTCTCAGTATCCGCCATGCAAGTTCCCTCAGTATCTTACATGTTTCAATAAGATCACGGCTCAGTCCTCCAAACTCCAATGGGTATAGACCTAACCTGCTCAACCTCTTTACTTCTGTTTCCAAACCCCACCCCATTCACACCTTTAAAGCCCCCGCTGCCTGTTACTGCCACTGGGGACCTCTTCAGCTGCTCCCAACACCGACCAACTTGAGCCATGAAAATGAAGTCCGGTCAATCTAAAACCAGGCAGCTGATGAGTGTAATTTTTTTTTTTACATTTATTTACATTCCTATTGTATTTCTTTTATATTTTTACATTTATTTTATTTTAGAGACTATTTCATTTATGAAATTTGGCATTCAGGAAGGTTCAGCATTTCAACTTATAATGTTTTAATGTTCGTTTCTGATGAGAAAGGTCCTAAAAAAAAACTAACTACAGCATTTCTTTGATATTTAGTGATTTATTTTAGTACACAAGTTATGTCAGCGAGGAGTTACACAACACTGCACACGTGCGGTACAGCACTTCAACATGTACACTTTTTATTTTCTGTGTGAGAAATGTCCACAAGTACCTAATTCTGGTTTTCGCATTGATTCCTACAGGAACCGATGACTCACTTAAAGTCGATCCACTTAAAGTTGTAATTTTAAGGAATGCAAACACAACAACACTGTAAGTGAAAACATAACGGCCCAGAATGTCCATTCCCTAGGGGGTCGTGCCCCAGAGGTCCCCCAGAAGATACGCCCAGACATCCCCACTTAAGGACTGCACAAGAATTGCCCCGGAAGTTTAAACTTCCAATAGGCAATTACCCTACGCCTGGAACCATCCAATACTCCGGCTCCCTTAGCAGAACAGTTACCCAGGAAAAGTTGGAAGAATTAAAACCACTTCTAATTCATTGACCTCCCTGACCCCACACTGGAAATCCTCCGAATACCACCCCCCCCACCACCCCTGACTCGCCTTCCAACACCCCCAAATACCCCCTGACTACAGCCCACCCCCAACTGCCCCCACCCCCCAACTACACTCTCGGCCACTCGACTACCCCCCACCCCTCCGACTACCCTCCTGAACCCCCCCCACAACTACCACCGACTACTCGCCCACCCCCTGACTACCCTCTCAAACCCCCGGCTATACCCACCCCCAACCACCCCCTACTCCCCAATTTCCCCCCACCCCACCCTCCGACTACCCCCCTGCCCAACTGCCTTCCAGACAGCTCGACTAACCCTCACCTGCAGACTGCCTTCCCGAATCCCTGATTAACCCCTCACCGCCCCCTCTCCCATCCCGACTACACTTGCAACCACCCTACCGGCAGCTGACTAACCCCCCACCCTTCCCAGCTACCTTCCCCATGCCCCCTGACTACCCCCACCCTCTCCGACTACTCCCACAACCCATCCTCCCCCCGTGATCCATCCTGCCCGCCGCCCACCCGATCCATCCTACCCACCAACCACCCCCCCCACCCCCGCCACCATTATATCCACTTACCTTACACGCTTACCCTCTTCCTGACTTCTCAAAGTGACATTCAAAAAGGAACTTTTAAACTTAACTGGTTTACGGCAGCTTGTGCCGTGAAAATCAGGCCTGGTTTCCTTTCCCCTGACACTGCTGCCCAGCGCTGGAAAGGCCCGGGTAACAGGAACGCTGCACATTTCTCACCGGGCCTGGGTCGGAAGGTCAGGCGAGAGATGTGCAGCTCCCGACTAAGGGAAGTGAGAAGGAGCGGAGTGGCAATCTGACTGTGATTTTCACTCCTCCGAACCGCTGACCCAAAGCGATGGCTCGTTTCTCTTTCGAAAGCTTCTAAACTTTTCTTACAGACACTTCCTGCTCCTCATTCTAACTACACTCTGAGTGAAGAAATTTCTCCTTACTTCCCTGTTGGATTTATTAGTAACTATCCAGCATCATTGGCCCCCCAGTTTTGAATTCTATCACAAATGGAAGCATTATTTCCACATCTACCCTAAGTTTGGTTTATTTCCTTGCACAGTTGCCTACATTACAACAGTGTCTATCTTTCAAAAGAACTTCCTTGTTTGTGAGACACTTTTTAACATCCTGAGGGTGTGTGAGGTGCTTTACAAACACAAGTTTAAATAGTTACAATTTTGACACTTGGAAATGTGCAAGCTGGGCCTGAGACATTTTATAATGTTAAAACACAAAAATTCACTGTAACCCTAAGCAATCACAATGTTAGTCATCTAACTTGAGTACCAGAGATCTGATGGCATGAAAGGTTATCACCTGGCAGCTACCTGTACTATGGGCCGGATTTTCGCTACTGAGTGGGTAGCTCGAATCAGGAAATCTCTTGACTCAGCAGACCAACCTTGAATTAACAGCCCCCATTAGACCCAGTTTTCACTCCTGGGGAGGCTGAAGCTCTATTGATTCGGGCCTGCTGACCTCTAAAGCAGATCCTAGAATACCACAGGGGAGGGCGAGTGCTAAGACAGGGTAGTTAGAGGGCCTGCTTTGGTTCTCTGGCTCTTCACCCTAGTTGTTTTAGAAGATGTTAGGCCCTCTACCCCTCACCCTTCACACCCCTCACCTCACCTCACACACCCACCCCTCATGCCCCCCTCACACGACCCATGGCCCCTCTATGTGAACGCATGCCTCTCACCCACTCCCCTACACCCCTCATAACCCCCATGATCCCTCCATGCCAACTTATTGCCCGCAACCAACACTCCATACCCCCTATACCTCCATGTCATCTCCATAGATACTCACTCAGTATCCACCTTGGGCAGACGTCAGGCTCATGTGGAGATGGAAAAGAAACTAAACTTCTCACAATCTAACATAGCTCTCACTCATACAAAATTGATAGCATAAAACAACTCCTATTCATAAAACCCATTCAAAGTTTTTATATCTCCTCATGTGGCCAATCTCTTATAAAAAAACACATAATCTTCTATTTAGTCCCCACATCAAAGTCAATTAATCCTTTAATAGCCTCTTTAAACTGTCAATCAAACAGTGAACTCAGAAACCTCTGCTGAGATAGTTTTGGATTTTGAAACTCAGCTAAGCATTCATAATGGCATAATAACAGCCCATAAGACCATAAGACATAGGAGCAGAAATTAGGCCATTCAGCCCATCGGGTCTGGTCCGCCATTCAATCATGTCTGATAAGTTTCTCAACCCCATTCTCCCGCCTTCTCCCCGTAACCTTTGATCCCCTTACCAATCAAGAACCTATCTATCTCCGACTTAAATACACTTAATGACCTGGCCTCCACAGCCTCCTGTGGCAATGAATTCCATAGATTCACCACTCTCTTGCTAAAGAAGTTTCTCCTCATCTCTGTTCTAAAAGGTCTTCCCTTTACTCTGAAGCTGTGCCCTCGGGTCCTAGTCTCTCCTACTAATGGAAACATCTTCCCCATGTCCACTCTATCCAGGCCTTTCAGTATTCTGTAAGTTTCAATCAGATCCCCCCTCATCCTTCTAAGCTCCATCAAGTATAGACCCAGAGTCCTCAAACGTTCCTCATATGTTAAGCCTTTCATTCCTGGGATTGTTCTCGTGAACCTCCTCTGGACCCTCTCCAGGGCCAGCACATCCTTCCTGAGATACGGGGCCCAGAATTGCTCAGAATATTCTAAATGTGGTCTGACCAGAGCCTTATAAAGCCTCAGCAGCACATCCCTGCTTTTATATTCTAGTCCTCTCCAAATAAATGCCAACATTGCATTTGCCTTCCTAACTATCGACTCAACCTGCAAGTTAACCTTAAGAGAATCCTGGACTAGGACTCCCAAGTCCCTTTGCACTCCAGATTTCTGAATTCTCTCCCCATTTAGAAAATAGTCTATGCCTCTATTCTTCCTACCAAAGTGCATGACCTCACACTTTCCCACGTTGTATTCCATCTGCCACTTCTTTGCCCATTCTCCTAACCTGTCCAAATCCTTCTGCAGCCTCCCCACCTCCTCAATACTACCTGTCCCTCCACCTATCTTTGTATCATCTGCAAACTTAGCCAGCATGCCCTCAGCTCCTTCATCTAGATCACTAATATATAAAGTGAAAAGTTGTGGTCCCAATACTGACCCCTGCGGAACTCCACTAGTCACCGGCCGCCATCCTGAGAAGGACCCCCTTATCCCCACTCTCTGCCTCCTGCCAGACAGCCAATCTTCTATCCATGCTAGTACCTTGTCTCTGACACCATGGGCTCTTATCTTACTGAGCAGCCTCCTGTGCGGCACCTTGTCAAAGGCCTTCAGTCCTTGGGAAATATCAACAAAGAACTCTATTGAAACTGCATGCCCAGATGGTAATTTTTTTTTCCAATCTTTACCAGAAGGCATGTCGACCAGTTCAATGCACAATGGGTTTTTTTTTTAACTCCCACTGATAGCTTAAGCCTTTTTATTCAAATTTAAGGAGCAGGGGATTTAAAATATTTCAAACCAAGGCACTTAATTAGAACTTCTCCACCCTTCAAGATTGTCTGCTCCATCAATTTGTGACTCCCACAATGCACTTAAGGTGCTTGGAACAACCACAATGGGGTCTGTTTGAAGTCAGCACTAAGTTCAAATGGCCATGCTGAGTTTAGGTTTCTGTCTTGTGTGAATCATGATCCACCCCTTCCCCTGCTGGTTAAAATTCGATTTTTCAGAAATGCGTCTTCCACATCCAGGTCCCGTCGGTGAAAATCTGATGGTATATGTATACTCTGAACTCCCCAGACCAAAACATGCACTTGAAGCTGTTTCAGCCCTTAGAAACATGGGTGGACAGTGGGGGTTGGAGACATTCACATTGCTGTGCCTGAGACTCACGAATACAATCTAGACTGACACTCCAGTAATTGAGTGAATGCTGCATTGTCGGAAATGCAGTCTTTCAGTTCACAAGTGAAACCAAAATCTGTGTCTGGATGTAAAACAGGATTTAATTTAAGTAACAAGAAATATCCCAAAAATTGCTGTAAATCAGGAAATGGAAGGGAGGGAGGAACTCAAGGAAATTACAGTCGCCAGGCAAGTGGTACTGAGAAAATTGTTGGGGCTGCGGGCTGACAAGTCCCCGGGTCCAGATAGACTTCATCCTAGGGTCTGAAATGAAATGGCTAGTGAAATAGTTGATGCATTGGTTTAATTTTCCAAAATTCCCTAGATTCAGTGAAGGTTCCATTAGATTGAAAAAATGGCAATTGTAACTCTTTTATTCAAAAGGGGAAAAAACATAAAAGAAGAAACTACAGTTCAGTTAGCTTAGTATCTGTCATAGGGAAAATGTTGGAAGCCATTATTAAAGAAGTTATAGCAGAGCACTTAGAACAATTCAATGTAATCAGGCAAAATCAACATGGTTTTGTGAGAGGGAAATTATGTTCAATCAATTTATTGGAGTTCTTTGAAGAAATAACATGTGCTGTAGATAAAGGGGAACCAGTGGATGTACTGTACTTAGATTTCCAGAAGGCATTTGATAAGGTGCCACATCACATTGCAAGAAATAAAAACTCATGGTGTAGGGGGTAACATATTGGCATTTTCTGGTTGGCAAGATGTAATGAGTGGTGTGCCACAGAGATCAGTGCTGGGGCCTCAACTTTTTACAATTTATATAAATGATTTGGATGAAGGGTCTGAAGGTATGGCTGCTAAATTTGCTGATGACACAAAGATAGGTGAGAAAGTAAATTGTGAAGAGGACATAAGGAGACTACAAAGGGATTTAGATAGGTTAAGTGAGTGGGCAAAGATTTGGCAAATGAAGTATAATGTGGGAAAGTGTGAAATTGCTCATTTTGGCAGGAAGAATAAAAAAGATACACATTATCTAAATGGTGAGAGATTGCAGAGCTCTGAGATTCAGAGGGATCATGGTGTTCTAGCTCATGAATCGCAAAAGATTAGTATGCAAGTACAGCAAGTAATTAAGAAGTAATAGAATGTTAGCATTTATTGTGAGGGGAATTGAATACAAATGTAGGGAGGTTATGCTTCAGTTATACAGGGCGTTAGTGAGCCCACATCTGGAGTACTGTGTACAGTATTGGTCACATTATTTAAGGAAGGATGTAAGTGCATTGGAAGCAGTTCAGAGAAGGTTTACTAGACTAATACCTGGAATGGCTGGGTTGTCTTATGAGGAAAGGCTGGACAGATTAAGCTTGTATCCACTGGAGTTTAGAAGAGTAAGAGGCGACTTGATTAAAACATATAAGATCCTGAGGGGACTTGACAGGGTGGGTGTGGAAAGAATGTTTCCTCATGGGAGAATCTAGAACTAGGGGTCACTGTTTAAAATTAGGGGTCACCCATTTAGGACAGAGATGAGGAGAATTTTTTTCTCTGAGGATTATGAGTCTTCGGAACTCTCTTCCTCAAAAGGCAGTGGGAGCAGAGTCTTTGAATAGTTTTGAGGCAGAGGTGGATAGATTCTTGATTAACAAGGGGGTGAAAGGTTATTGGGGGTAGGTGGGAATGTGGGGTTGAGGTTACAGTCAGATCAGCCATGATCTTATTGAATGGCAGAGCAGCCTACTCCTAGTTCATATGTTCATATGTTCATCTGTTTAAAAAAAAAACACTCATGTTTTTAATTCTCCAGATAAACTGCAATGGTTTTACAATCAGTGACCAACGTGGGTTGCAAGCTGTGGGTGTCGGATTATTTCCAAACCTGTGCCTTGTGAATCATGATTGCTGGCCAAACTGCACGGTTATATTGAACAATGGCAAGTAAGTAAAAAAAATAGGATAATTAGAATGAAGGGGTAATTATAGTTGCATGAGCATTATTTTTCTGGGGAGGGTGAATGCAAATTGGTGAGTCAAATGTAACATGATTTTTACTGATTATATATTAGACTGCTGCTGTATTATGTTTTACTTGGCATTAACAAATAGTAGTAAGTGAATTGCAGGATTATAAGAACACTAGTTGGCCATTCAGCTCTCTTCTGTTGTTCAGTTAAATCATGGCTGATGTGTATTTCGATCCTCCCAAATTGCCATAACCCCTAATAATCTTGCTCAGTTCTCTGAACCTAAGACAGGTCCAACCCAGAGCACCACAACCAGGGCAAGGAGGCAGGTCCCAAATCCATCCCAGCCAGAACAGGGATCAAACCCATGCTGCTGGCATCAATCTGATCCACATCAGCCATCCAGCTGATTCAATTCACAACCTGCCACCCTGTCTCAGGAGGTAGCACTCTTCCCTCAAAGTCAAAAGGCTGTGGGTTCAACTCCCGCACCAGAGAGTTAAGCATGAAATCTAAGCCGACATTGAGGGGGTGCTGCACTGTTAGAATGTCTGTGTTTCGGATGAAATGTTAAACCGTGGACCTAAAGGAATCCATGCACTATTTTGAAGAAGATCACAGGAGTTTATGCCTAGCATTGTGGAAAATATTTATGCCTCAACCAATATCACTGAAAAAAAGTCATCTGGTTTTATACCATTGCTGTTTGTGGGAGCTTCACCTGTACAAATGGCTATGGTGTTTCCTAAATTACAGCAGGAACTAGCGTTTAAAAGTACTTCATTGACTTTAAAGCATTTTGAGACATCATTAACAGGTGCTGTACATATGCAGGACTCTTTTCTTTCCTATGAGCTGTTGTTAACTAGCTCCTGTCATTGTTCATAAGGAAAAGGCGATGGAGAAGTGGTATTGTCATTGGACTAGTAATCCAGAGACCCAGGGTAGTCCCGCCATGGCAGATGGTGGAATTTGAATTCAATTTTAAAAAATCTGGAATTAGAAGTCTAATGATGATCACGGAATCATTGTCGATTGTTGTAAAAACCCATCAGGTTCACTAATGTCCTTCAGGGAAGGAAATCTGCCGTCCTTACCTGGTCTGGCCTACATATGGCGCAAGACAATGTGGTTGACAAGGGCAGTTAGGGATGGGCAATAAATACTGGCCTAGCCAGCGATGCCCACATCCCCCATGAATGAATTTTTAAAAAAGGCTGTCAATAGGACAAATAAAAATAGGCCCAAAGTGAATAGCTAAGGAGGAGTGTAGAAGTTCCACTGGCATAACAATGGGACCTTATTGAAATGGGAAAGGATCCTCCCTCCATTTCAGCTTTGTTGGGCTCACAGACAGCCTGTGTGACACGTCTGCCTGCTTCCCACAAAGAGGCATGCTGGCTGTAACAGAGTTGCACCTTGTGGGATTCCTGGGGTAGCCTAGAGTCACTCACACTAAACAAGTCCTACATAGGTCATAGCTTTTTACCTTTGGGGGCATCACAGTTTTTGCTTTTAATTCATTCCTGGGATAGGGGTGTCACTGGCAAGGTCAGTATTTGTTGCCCATCCCTAATTGCCCTCGAGAAGGTGGTGGTGAGCCGCCTTCTTGAACTGCTGTGGTCCATGTGGTGCGGGTACACACATAGTGCTGTTAGGGAGGGAGTTCCAGGATTTTGACCCAGCGACAGTGAAGGAACGACGATATATTTCCAAGTCAGGATGGTGTGTGGCTTGGAGGGAACTTGCAGGTGGTGGCGTTCCCATGTATCTGCTGCCCTTGTTCTTTCTAGGTGGTAGAGGTTGTGGGTTTAGAAGGCGCTGTCGAAGGTGCTATGTACATCCTGTCCTGATGTTTTTTTCATTCAGCATTTTCATACGGGGGTCACAGAATAATTGCTGCGAATACTGAGGCCCTATTCTAGGTGTTATATTGGTGAGCTCAGCAAACTCAGCCAATAGAAATGATGAGTCCTCAGGGGTTCTCCTGATCTATGGGATACAGTAGCACACCACTCAGTGTTCATTTAATCACATAGACTTCGCCCGAATCACCGGTAAATTACACCACCTTCCCTCATTCCATGAGACAGTCAACTGGGGAACTTGAAAATATGTAAGGCTGTGGGGGGGAGGGGGGGGGGGAGGTGTGAAAACATGTAAGGCTGTGGGGGGGTGGCGGGGGGGGGGTGCGTTGAACAGGTGGGTAAGGCCTTTCAGCTGTCAAAATGTCAACTTTGACCTCCTAGCTGGCTAAAACGTCTGTTGGTGATGTGGGTAAAAGTGAGCTGGCTCAGTAGTGATAGAGCACTGGACTGGGGCCTAATAAGCTCAAGTTTCAAATACGAACAGGATCATTTATTCCTCTGAGGTGAAACAGGACCTTTCTGAAGTATTTGTCACCTTGTTACTGTACTTGGCTAACAAGGCTGACGACCAAGCGAGACAGGCCAAGCTGCTATTGGGTGGAGACAAGATAGGTTGCTCAATGGGGGCAGATATTGCCGAGAAGATAAAACCCAACTTCTATATTAGATTGACATCAGTTCTATTTATTCACAGTTTGTATCAATCTGGGTATTGATGTTTATCATTCTAATGCTCCCCTGGACCACTAGTCTCCACAAACCCGAGCTCATTTCAAGCCTGTATCCTAACTCGCAACAAGCCCCCTTCACCCTTCATCCCTTTTGCTTGCTGACCGACATTGGCTCCCGTTTTTGCAGGGCCCCATCTTTAAAATTCTTGTCCCTGTTTTCAAATCCCTCCTCGAGCCCTATGACACCACCCCACCCCCATCCCTAGATTTTTGCCTTCCTCCAATTCTAGCCTCTTGAGCAGCCACAATTTTAATCGTCGCATTATTGGCGAACATGTGCTCAGCTGCCTAGGCCAAAAACTGTGAAATTCCCTCCCTAAATCTCTCCACCTCTCTCCCCCTTAAAAACCTATCTCTCTGACTAAGCATTTGGTCACCTCTTCTAGTATCTCTTCATGTGGCTCAAGGTCAAATCTTGTTTGATAATCGCTCCTGTGAAGCACCTTGGGACATTTTAGTACCTTTATGGCGATTCTATTAAATGTTGTTGAGCGCGATTTATTTCTTTCTGTTTTTGTTGTGAAATGTAGTTTTTTAATTTTGTTTTACAGTCGTTCTGCAGTTAATTCAATGTTTCACACACAGATGAGGTGGGTTGCACTGCGATTGATGCCAATTTTTTTTTCCCTTCCTCTTCCTGTTTGACATTAACTCTGCACAGTGTTCACTATAGATAGGAGATGTAACGATTTCTGCTTCTTCTGAGCTTAATCCTTCCAATTAAAAAAAAAACCCCGAAAAAGTAGCAAGAAATGAGCATGTGATCAAGGTGCAGATCAAAACAAAACAATAATGATAACACTTCTCAAAGTGGTGATATTGGACAGCAGGACAGTCAGCATCTGAAGTAGAGAAAGATCTTAATGTTTGATATGAGACGTGCAACAGATTGGAGAAGCTCATTGAAGGAGTTGACTGAAGCAAAGGGGATAATTTTAACCCCCACCCTCACCCCCCACCCCCCAACCCCTCCCCCCCACAAACAGGTAGGATAGGATTAGATAGGAAGCAAAAATCTTCAAACCTGAACACTTCTGGTTTTAACGGAGACATGCTGAGGGGCAGGCTACCAATTCACTCTCAGGAGGAGGCAGGTTGGTCAGTGAAACATTTTAGGAAGGCTGTGTGCCTTCATTTTAACATGCTTTCTATTTTTGACTTATGCTTCCCAGGCGTTTGGAAATCCAGCAGGTAAAAAGAGGCGAGAAAGACTGGGTCTATTAGCTAAGTGCCTTTTAGGCACTGCTTGTGGGCCAAGAGGAGAAGGAGAGCTACCTACAGACCCAACAAGCAAACCTGTAAACTTCCCTTTCCTTAGCAACCTCTATGATCTCCCCCAGTCTCCCCTGATGAGCCCACTTCTGAGCTCCCCCTTCCCCTGCACTGCCATCTCTCCCATCGATATCCCCTGTAATCTGTCACCTTTCTCAACATGCAATCCAAGCACACCCAATCAAGATCTACTGCCCCACAGCCACGTTTGACTCCTCCACAATTACTACCCTCAACCATGTTCTGCCTTCCCCATAATAACCATTTCCCAACTACACTCTACCCCTTCACAATTACTGACAACATCAACCATGCTTAACTCCCCTCACAATTCCCAAACCCCATCCCCACTTGTTCCCCCTCACAATTACCAACCCCCAACTACACTGTACCCATCCACAAGCACCAACCTCTCACAACCACACTCTCACCCCTTGCAATTTTTGACGCCCCTCCAACCCTATTCTACTCTCCCATCATGGTCGAAACACCTTTCCCATGATTACTCCCTTCACCCCTGCCAACCACCACTCAAGCTCCCTGTCCCTGGGCTGAAGCCTTGCCCCCTAGGTACTTCCTATTTGATAGGCAGCCAAGCCTGTCAGTCAAGCTGGCTCTTGGATGGGTAACCCCACAAATCCTGGAGATATAATGCTAACCTCTGGGTTTCTCAATCGTAGCTCTTCCCCACCTGCTGCAAATCCCCACCCCAGCATATATGTATAGGGCCAATGAAGTGGAGGGGAGAACAACAGGTAAAGGTCCAGAGCTTAGCCGCATTATGAGTTTACTAATGTACTTACATTGAATGCGGAGCAAATAAAAGATTGGGAAAGACCAGTGCCAGGACAGAGTTGGATTGTTGTGTACAGTTTGGGTGCAATCATTATGGGAAGAGTACAGAATGCAGATTCTTTTGGTTGGTGCCAGGGATGGGAAGCTTTGGTTGATAGAGTGCGAAAGCAAGAAAGCTTTGCCAATCCTTAATAAAATTACTGGTTAGGGGTCCGCTGGATTATTGTGTCCAGTTCTGGGCACCACACCAATGTTCCCTTTAAACCATATGGCTGCACAGCAACCTGAGCAGGATTGGACCAAACTCTCTAGTTCCCACGCAGGCCGTGAATAAGACAGTCCCTTTAAGATACCGTGCATATGCAACAGCACAAAAAAATATAAAGGTGCTGTGCACTTAAACTGCCCGTGCACTCCAAAAAAACAAAATGAGAGGGTACCATGCTGCAAGGAAGGATGTTAAGACTTTAGCGAGGGTGATAAAGAGATTTGCTAGAGAGGTAGCAAGGAAGAGGGGTTTCAGTTACATGGAGGAATTGAGATTATTGTCCTTAGAGCAGAGAAGGTTCAGACGAGGTTTAATTGAGGTGTTCAAAATCATGAATGATTAGGATAGAGTAAATAAGGAGAAACTGCCTCCATTGGCAGAAGAGTCAGAGGACTTAAGATTTAAGATGGTTGACAAAAGAACCAGAGGCAACAAGAGGAAACTTTCCTTTTAATGCAGCAAGCTGTTGTGATCTAGAATTCCTGAAAGAGTGGTGGAAGCAGGTCCATTCATAACAATTTAAAAGAGAATTTGGGTAAACACTTGAATAGAGAAAAATAAATGCTGGGCTATGGGGAAAGAGCACGGGACTGGCACTAATTGGTTAGTTCTACCAAAGAGCCAGCATGGGTACAATGGGCCAAATACCCATTCTATGATTAGGGCAGATTTGAGATACTGAGGGTTAGTTGTAACCTAACCCTCCTGGGTGGTCGATTCTATTTCCAACCTGCCTGATTTTACATGACATTGAACGTGAAGTTGGGCAGAGTTTCAAAGGGACGGGTAGGGGTTGCATAAAGAGTCAGTCAGTCCAATCCAGCTAGTTTTCTACCAGGCAGTTAGTGCCAGGGCCAGGGAGCAGAGAAGGCTAAGAAGAACTTTAATAGATATTTTAAAATCTATTGAAAGTTTTGTTGGAATGAATAGGTGCCGGCTATTCCCTCTGATTCAGTCAATGTTGGGAGATTGAGTTGTCAGAGGAGGTTCACGAGAACGATCCCAGGAATGAAAGGCTTAACATATGAGGAACGTTTGAGGACTCTGAGTCTATACTTGATGGAGTTTAGAAGGATGAGGGGGGATCTGATTGAAACTTACAGAATACTGAAAGGCCTGGATAGAGTGGACGTGGGGAAGATGTTTCCATTAGTAGGAGAGACTAGGACCCGAGGGCACAGCCTCAGAGTAAAGGGAAGACCTTTTAGAACAGAGATGAGGAGAAACTTCTTTAGCCAGAGAGTGGTGAATCTATGGAGTTCGTTGCCACAGAAGGCTGTGGAGGCCAGGTCATTGAGTGTATTTAAGACCAAGATAGATAGGTTCTTGATTGGTAAGGGGATCAAAGGTTACGGGGAGAAGGCGGGAGAATGGGGTTGAGAAACTTATCAGCCATGATTGAACGGCGGAGCAGACTCGATGGGCCGAATGGCCTAATTTCTGCTCCTATGTCTTATGGTCTATGGTCTTATGGTCTTTTGCAATAGGAAATGCTTGAGGCGGATATCATTAGATCAAAGGTAGAAGTGGAAAAATGTTTCAAGCAGAGGAAGGTGTAGGGTTATGGGGTGAGAGGTGCAGTGTGACTTATTTTGGTTCCTTCTAGCACAGATACAATGGGCCGAAGGCACTCTTGGTTGTAAATGTCTGTGGTAGCATACCATCATCTGAGGTAGATGATTGTTTAAATATCATTAAAATAGTTTTTGAGCCCTATCTTTCCAATTCAGATGTTGACAGTAATGTATGTTCAGTATATATGTTGAAACTCTGTTTTTAATCCCACTCCTGTCCGCCAAGAGAGAATGATAGGATTAACATTTTGTGTGGGACCAAAACATTAACACTCCAAAAATTAACCTATCTTATCCTTTTAAATGCTAACCGACCTTGTCTGTAGTAATTTCTAGTCCTTTATGGAAAAATAAAAGAATCGTTGCATCCAGGTTGCCAAATAAACCCACAATGTCTCACTCTTCATCCATCCTCACCACTGACAAATGCCCAGCTTGTTAACAGGGTATTGGGGTGTTCTGGACCACACGTACATACATGTCTTGGTCACTTGGTTGTTTGTGTCAGCATGCAGACAGCATCATGTATTCTTTGGTACATGGCACAGTACATGAAAGGTGCCACATAAATGCAAGTTCTCTTAACTTTGAAAGCACAATGTAAGTGGACCTTGTGCAGATAATCTCGACTGGCACTCCATCGTGTGGAGGTAACACTTTGTTTGGGACAGGTGGCTGCCTTCACAGGAGGTATTAATGTTGAGTTCTGCCCCAGGCGTCTGAGGAGGAAGTTTACATGAGGTCGGTAGAGATCAGTTTCAGGCCAGCCGACCCAGAGGAAGGTTTAATCAGGTGCGATCGAGAAATGAGCCGCATTTTAGGGAGCCCATCTCACAACAAGCCAAATGCAGGTGGATTGCTCTTTCAGAGAGCCAGTGCAGACTCAATGGGCTGAATGGCCTTCTGCACTGTAAAGATACTATGATACTGTGTGATGCCTCCCATAGCTAATCTTTATTCATTTCTCTCCTCGACTGTTTTGACCTCTGCTTGTGTATATTTGGAGGGAATCATCAGAACCTGCTTTTCTTATTGATTCGCAGTCACAAAAGTGAACTTCATCCTTTCGAGCCTACATGCAAATCGCTGGAGCAACTTAATATGAGGCCGTTGTTAAGTCTTCTCGGACCGTTAGCATTTTTTAAACGAACAGGCTTTTATTTTTACATTCGCCAAAAGAAGTAAGGGTGAACAAATAGGAATGGAAATTTCTACCATTTTAAACTGTCAATTGTCCAGGAAAAGCACGATTACTGTGAAATTCTGAAAACTGCGTTCATTGGCCTCTTTCCTCCTTTTTTGATGATTTCTTTGACCTGTCCCTACACCCGCAAAGGTGAGACCTGTCAGACCTAGGAAATGAAACACCCATTGTGGGGTTTCCAGTACCAGTCTGAAATATACCCAGTCGAGGAGGCATGGGAACACAATGGTTATTTAACTGGACTAGTATTCCGGAGCACGGGACTAATGTTTTGGAGACATAAGTTCACATCCCGCCACAGTATCTGGGGAATTTCACTTTAATGAATTAAATAAAATCCGGAATTAAATTATTCTGGTATCAGTAGTAATGACCATAAAACTATTGGATTGTCTTCAACTCATCTGGTTTACTCATGTCCTTTAGGAAATAAAATCTTCCAACCTTACCTGGTCTAGCCTGCTTTTGATTCCACTCTCATAGAAATAGGGTTAACTCCTAAATGCCCTCAGAAATAACCTAGCAAGTCACTTAGTTGTATCCAAGAAGGTGGCTCACCACAACCCTCTTGTGAGATGGGAAATAAATGTTGGCCTTTCCAGCAATACTCTCACCCTGTGAATGAACAAAGGAAAAAAAAAGTACCTTAGGATGTTTCACTATGACAAAGGTGCTATATAAATACAGGTTGTTGTTGAGTAAATCACTCTGTTGGGTCCCGTCAATGTGTCTCAAAATGAATCTCAGAAGAGGACTAAACTACAATGACACAGTGCAGTTCCGTGCCTGTCCCAGCTCATTGGTAGAGGTATATGATTTGTTCCTCTCGCCTGTTTTGTCATTGCCCTGCATTTGTCTCATTCAAGGACTTATTCTTTTTCCTTTCGAAAGATACTACTGAGTCTGCTTCCAATGCCCTTTCATGTCAGTACAATGCTTAATTAAGTTGAACTGATTTTAGTTCCCTCAACAGCCACCTCATATGTTGGATCTGCTCTGTTTTTTGTCCACTGCACTTTTTCCTGTGAAATCTGGGTTGAAGTTGGCAAAACATTGGGGATACTTACAACTAGCAGAGTCACAAGAGCAAATATTGTAGATGCAACCCTGTGTCAGTTGTGGCTGGGTGTCATGGTTGTCAGTTCAGGTCCCATACCAGAGATTTGAACACACAATATACACTGACACCACAGTGCAGTATTGAGAGAGGTGTAAAAAATCCCATGGAACAATTTTCAGGAGATAAATCATCTGGCCAACATACATTCCTCAATCAACATTTAAAATGCATGATCATTTCATTGCTGTTTGTGGCACGTTACTCTATGCAAATTGGGTGCTGCGTTTCCTTCATTACATCAGTGATCTTCAAAAGTACTTCACTGGTTGTGAAGCGCTTTTGGATGTCATGAGGTCATGGAAGTGGCTATATAAATGCAAGTGACCAACATTTATCTCCTTCCATCATAGTTACATATTTGTTGACTGCTTTTCCTTTGCATTTCCAAAATACCTGTTGCCTGTATTTAATTATATTTTTTTCCAAAAATATACTTTATTAATAAAATTTGTAAAAGTACGTTATAAAACACTTCAACTTGAAAATTACAGAAGGTGCAATAAAATTTGACTTGTCTCCATTCGATGTGTTCCACTCCTAGGTGTCTCTGTACAATTGTAATATTGATATTTACAATATACCTTCCATGTCAGGCATAGAGCATGAGGACAAAACATTTCAAATTGAAAAATTACAGAAAGTGCAATAGAATTCAGCCTTTCTCTATACAGCATGTTCCTCTCTGAGGTGCCTCAATGCAATTTCAATACTCCTAATATTCGCAATGTGCATTCCATGACAAGCATACTGACCAAAGGGTTCTACAAACTTTCTAGCCCTTCAGTGAACTATGGCTGAAAGGTCTTAGACAGGGACCTCCCTGTATTTAATTGTATTGGGAGTGCAAATTTGACCCCCAAAAACAGATCTGATTGAAGGTGGATTGCACCAACCTGTCAGCAACCGCTAGCAGCTGCATTAGGGTGATCCTTCCTCCAGGAAGCTATATAATTTTATAGAGCCTGGCTGTGCCTCACCCTAAAATGAACTGAAATTTATAATGTAAAGTTATAACTTTACAAATATTGAAACTGCCGTCTTTCTGGTAAAAACACTTCTGGAAAAAAAACCCCACTTTCAATTAGAATGCGGGTCAAGATCCTTCTGAAGAAAGCATTCAGTCAAAGACACTTGAAATTTTCAAAATGCAAAGAGCCTACAATTGCACTGTGCACTATGCGTGTGCTGATCTTTTAACCCTTTCATACGAAATTGCTGCGCTTGCTGTCTTAACAGATGTGTTAAACAGTGTTAGGATCTCCATAGAGACTGTTAACCTTTAAAAGGAAATTTGCATTTCCAGTTAATATCTGAAAGCACGACGTGACAAGATTTCATGTCTTAAGACTTTTACTGTAACAACCAGACTAAAAACAGCATTGGCTAAACGCTATTGTTGGAAGCAACTTATACTTTAAACTACAGAACAGAACATTCCCCTTTTACTTCTAACAAAATCAAAAAACCCAATTCACAGGTATACTTTACACTGTCCTTAAGTAATAAATTGATTTTCGCCTGACAATCCAAAGTGATTCTTAGCTCCCCAGAGTTTACTTCCATTCCTTTCCTTTCCTTTTCTTTCCCAGCCTGGAAACTTTTAACCCCAGAACTGTCTTTCATGGTGGGGGTTTTTCCTGGTGATTTCCCCACTAGCTCAAGCTAGGCAAATCTTTCAGCCTCATTTCAAATCCGCATGAATTTGGTCTTTTCAATCTAAGCATGGTGTCTCACCCATGTTCCTGCATGGTGAACCATTACAAATCTCCACCTCCAACTGCTCCGTCTCTCCTGGATCCTGGTAGAATACCTGTGTCTGTGAGTTTTCAGGGATATCATAGAACCCTTCTGAAAGTCAATTTCCACGGCAGCATGAATCATATGGGCCTTGTATCCAGATAGAAATGCCTCCAAGTATGAATGCGTTACACCACCTTTCCAGCAAAGCAACCTGGGATTCCCAGGTTCCGAAGAAGGGTCATACGGACTCGAAATGTTTCCCTCTCCAGAGATACTGTCAGACCTGCTGAGCATTTTTTGTTTTTATTTCAGGCTTCCCATTAATCTTTAACAGCATGTCACCCAGGAAAGGTTGTTAGACAGAGTTCAGAACAGGTCACATGGCCCTCTTCATTTATCCTAAATTAAAGACACAGTTCCAAAACATAGCAATCTTAAAAAATAACCTCATATTTGTAACAGCAGTTTAGACTGAATGGGTCTCCATTAGAATAGCTAGCACAGTAATTCCATGTGAATGCCAATACTCTAATCTTGGGCTAACACGTTGAATAGTAACTTGCAACATATAGACAACAGATAGACAATTAGGCCAAGTGCCATTATTGTGACATCCCTGCTAAGTTCAGCCTTGCAAAGAATGACTTCTTTGTCAACAGAGTTGAACTTCGGGCAATCCAGCAAATCAAGGCAGGAGAAGAGCTGACGGTATCGTATGTGGACTTCCTGAACCTAAGTGAGAACAGGCGTAATCAGCTCAAAAACCATTATTACTTTGATTGTACCTGTGAACACTGCGCAAAGGGAATCAAAGATGACCTGATGCAGGCTGTGAAAGAGGAAGATGGCCAAAAGGTAAGCCAGGAGAAGCATAGAACTCCGGTTTGTGGTCCCAGTAAGAGGGTCCAATTTGTGGCACGGTGGAGGCCGGTGTGTAATTCGGTTTTAAAAAAATAATCTGGGACCGAAAAGCACCATGAAGCAATTGGATTCTCGTTGAAACGCAGCTAGTTCACTAATGCCCCTTGAAGGAAACCTGCTGTTCTCCATTGGATTGGCCAACATGTGACCTGCATTCCACACCAATATTGTTGAAGCTTAACAGCCCTCTGAAGAGACCTCAACACACTCAAATGTATCAACCTGCTATCAAAGGATATCGCAGAACAATTAAGGATAGGCAATCAATGCCTTTCTTGCTAGTGACATCCTCGTCCAAAAAGCAAAGTAAAAATAATAGAGTTCCCATATTTTTTATGACACCTAGAGCATTTAACATTTCCAAACCCAAGAATTTCAACACTCCCCAAACCCAACTCAATCATCACTCCCCAAACCCAACTCACTCAACACTCCCCAAACCCAACTCAATCATCACTCCCCAAACCCAACTCACTCAACACTCCCCAAACCTAACTCAATCATCACTCCCCAAACCCAACTTACTCAACACTCCCCAAACCCAAATCAATTAACATTACCCGAGCCCAATTTATTCAACATTCCCCAGCCCAACTCAATCAACACTCCCCCAAACATAGGACATTCAATTTTAACAAATCTGTGATGGTAATCTGGTGAATTGTAACGAAAGTTGGGCAGGTCTCTTATGTACACCAGTCAGATTTGCCCTATTCCAATTCAGATCCATCTTGGTGAGAATTCTGACAGGGTCAACAAAAATCCATGCACCTGAAACAATGGTTCTGCTGGAAGAATATTTTAAAACTCTGCAGCATAAACTAGTAACCACCATATTTGTCACATTCTAGCCATCGGATGAAACTGTGAAGGAGGTTATTGAGTTTTCAAAGATGACTTTGGAGAAAATTGATAAAGACCGATCGGAGGGGCGTTGGAGTAAGGTAAGTACAGGCCAACATTTACTGAATCCAACTAACTTTAAGTAAAGAAATGTTGACATTTGGACACCTAAGAATTCTTCTTCCCCTCATAGAGGCATCCTTGGGTATTTGAAGGTTGCAGAACCATGGCTTAACCAATGGTTTTAGTATGGGGCATGGCAAGGAGGCAGGCTCCAAATCTACCCCAATTGGAATGGGAATCAATCCCTGTGCTGTTGCCACTATTCTGAAGCATGTGACTGTCTAGCCGAATGAGTTAACTGCCCCCTCTGTAGCTTTATTTCCATTACTTGTGCTCGGATTAGTACTGAGGAAAAAAGCCCTCCAATATTATCAATGGATTTTATCCAAACCAGTTTATTTTTCATAGATTTGAATCATTATTGTAAGTGATAGAGGATAACGTATCTGGATGAAGAGAGGCTAGTAAAAAATATAGTAATAGACATTTGATTGCCTTTTACCCATCTAACCACCCCATTTGGTAGTTATCTATTATCCTTTCGCAGTGTGTGTCATGGTGGTGGTCAGCCCACTCTAAATAAAGGAAACTATCAACATAGAGGCCAAAGTCTTTCCCTATCTCTCCTTTGGCCAGTACAGGGCAGGTTTAATGTTGGTCACTCAAGTTTGGCCCAAAATCTGCCGACAAAATAAAGGTGTGCAAATGACTCACATTGTTTTTACTGTGCAAATTGGCCAGCGAGATCTGGTGAGGAAGAGGTACCACGTGAACTGTAAATCATCACAAGTTTCTGAACGATTTTTTTACTTTTCCTTTCTGCTTCTCCAATCTCTCCCTCTTAATTCAATCTTTCTTTCCCAATTTGTAATTCCCTGCCTGCACTTGATTTGACATTGAATCCACCCACTCTAATTCACTTTCCTTCTCAGTTCTTCCTATGTTTGTACAGTCACAGCATCTTTTCAGTACAAAAGGAGGTCATTCAACCCATTGAGTACAAACTGGCTCATTGTAGAGCCATCCAGTCAGTCCCTAATCCCATAGCCCTGTAAATTTCTTTCCCTCAAGTGCCCATCCAATTTCCTTTTGAAATTATTGATTGCCTCTGCTTCCATCACATTCATAGGCAGCAAGTGCCAGGTCATTACCACTTGCTGCGTAAAAAGCTCTTCCTCACATCTCCCCTGCGTTGTGTTATTACATTGATATAATAAGCGCCAATTGCAGTAAGGGTTTGGTAAGCACATTGTGGGTTTATCTATTAAAACTAGGCACATGAGAAGAGCTTTACATAGTGGTATAACTTGCAGACATTAGGAGCTGTGTGCTGTTCTCTGCTCTAAGCAAAAGTGAAACTACGACTGAATCACATGACACACTTCCCTACTAGTGATGTCATGCTGCTATTGCTTAAAAGCATATCACAACATCCTCCTTTCTTTTTAAAGATACTTACCCTCATCCAAAGAAGTATAACTATTAACAATACATGTTTATGTTTAATTACCATTATGTAAGTGTATAGAACTGATGAATCTTTGAATCTCTAAAACATAGAAGTAGCCTGCTGGTACGTCCGGGTCTTGTAATGATAACCTTCTCTGGAAGCTTCTTTAATTTGGTATGTACAGGAGGGGGTTTAATTTAAACAGCCCTGATTTCTCCTCTCATCCCCCCCGTCCTTAAACAGAAATGGGTCATGGTTTTGATTTCCCCCTTTATAAGCGGTGGTGTATTTGTCAACCAGTCAGTTTTGATGTGATCCAATTTTTATTAAAAGCCCCACAGCAAACTTGAGATGTGGTAAACTCAGATGGTTGGTTTATCATGTC
The DNA here is from genome assembly GCF_964194155.1 of Cetorhinus maximus. Taxonomy (NCBI): domain Eukaryota; kingdom Metazoa; phylum Chordata; class Chondrichthyes; order Lamniformes; family Cetorhinidae; genus Cetorhinus; species Cetorhinus maximus. The sequence goes on along the minus strand of NC_135879.1, from coordinate 232,033,065 downwards.
ATATAAGTCCCACCTCTTCACTTTGGCTTTGACAAAAGGTCATATTCATTTGTCTGGGTTTCTGAGATTGCTAATGTTCCAACCATTACAAATTACAACGGAAGATTGCAATAGTCTCCAGTGGCCAGGCCTGGTTTATGCAATGTAGATGGCCATTGTATAATTTCCTTTGAATTTGGTCTGTGGGATTGTCATTCTTGGATGTTGCTCCTGGTTGCATTTTGGATCTTGCCCTCGATGCAATAGGAATGTACAGTGGTTGAGGAGCTGGAATGGATCTGATTTGTCCTCAGTTATGCCTCACTGTTGTGCCTTTGTGTGTAACGAATTCATAGGACCTTGGTTCCAAAAAAATCCTTGTCATCTCGGCTGGTTGCCACGCACCTTCTGTGGGATCCTAGATGCGAACTCATTGTCCCAGCTGTAAACATTTATCATGCATGTTGATCATCTTCTCTTGTAGTTTTACAAGCTGCTGCCTAGTTTCTGAGAGATTAGAATGTGTAAGAGAATGTAAATTTGTACGCACTGGTCTGCCGAACATGAGGTCTGCCAGTGATGCAAGTTACCTTTAAAGGTATTGTTTGCAGATGTAACATTGCAATGTGTAGATCTTGCTTGGTCTGTCTACACTTGAGAATTAGGAATTTCACCTTACGAATCATTCGTTCAGCTAGGCCATTAGGTCTAGTGTAATAAGGAGAAGGAAGGTGTGTGATTAATATTCCACTTCTTACACATATCCTGAAATGGCTTACCAATAAATTATGGACAGTTATCCATAATGATCTCTCCAGGCACGCCAAATAAACTGAAAATAGCACTTAGAGTCTGCGTGACAGTTGTGCTTGACGTATTGCGCAATTGTCAAATAATTGGTAAAGTAGTCGATGATGTCAATGCCATGGACATGAAAGAGGCCGGATGCAATTTTGGACCGAGGATGGGTAGGAACTTCATGTGGAATCAACGGTGCTTTGTGCTGTCTTGGCATATGCTCTTGACATGCCTTGCACTACCTGATGTCGACTTCAATGTCATTGTTCACACCCGGCCAATAGACTGTCTCTCTTGTTAGTCTTCTCATCCAATCTATGCCCATGTGTGAGTGATGAAGTTGTTGAAGATTATCAGGTCGCAAAGATCCTGGTATGATGACCTGCCTGCATCCCTAGCTCGCCCGATAAGGCCAAATGGTCTCATATGTTTGTGGACATGCTGAATTGAATCAGTCCATCCTTCAGTGATGGTTTTCTACAGTTTATGTAGCTACTTGGTAGTATAGAACTTGAGTATTGCTGAAAAAAGAGACAGGTCAAAGCTTTTTGTCTTGCACTCACCAGGACACTTCGCAAAAATACCAATATAAGGAGAAAACAACAATTTATACTGTATGTGAAGAGAGTGCTGATTGGTTGACAAGTGGACTCTGATTGGTAGAGGCGTTGCCATGGAGAATGCATCAGTGATGGTGACTGACAGTTAACTGCCAAGCATTGTTTGAAATTTAAACCAGGCAGCTTGGGCTGATTGGTCAAGGTATTGCCCTGAGGAATCAGCCAACGAATGTCTGTCACTTATTTTGTTTAGCTGAAACAGGCTCAATGTGTGTAGATGTTCTTTCTGTCTGCAAAGAATAGGGCCCTGTGTATTAATACATGTGGCTTCTAGTACGCACAAATGTGCCACACAACAAGCCCGACTGACAATCTTAAATTGGTTGTCAGTGTAATTCTTAGTACACTGAGGATTATTTTAGCAGATGTTGTCCAGTCGCGGAATCACATCTAATGTTGGACACAGTGTTTTGAGTTTTGCAAGCATGGGTTGATTGGGTATAGCCTGTACCCTGCCCATTCTAATGGCTTCGACAAGTCTCTTTTTTCAGAAGTACTCAAGTTTCTGTAGTGTAGAATCTTTCGCTGTTTCTTCTTGTAGTTGCTGGCATTTGTGCAGCGCAAAATGTACCAGATCAATTTGTAGAACATCTTCAAGTTTAATGTCAATGAAGTCAACTTTTTGATCTAAAGACATATCTTCTCTTTTCGCTGGGTTAGGCAATTTGCTAAGTGTATCGATGTGACCATCAAATTACCCTGGCTAGAACCTAAACTCATAGTCGTAACCTTGAAGCTTTATCAAGAGATGCTGCAATCTTGGCAGTTCACTAGTCAATGGTTTTCACCAAATCACCTCCAGTGGCTTGTGGTTGGTGTCTGCCACAAATCTTTTGCCAAATAGATCGGTCTGAAAAAGCATGATTCGAAACACTAAAGCTAATGTTTTCCACTCGATGTTGGTGTAGTTGGATGGCAATCAGTTGGCCTTTCTGTAGTATGCATGACCCCAGATGTTTCCGTGAGGTATCTACCTCCAGGGTAGTTGTCTCCTGAGGATCATAAAATTACAATGTTGATGCTTCTAATAATGACTGTTTCAGTGCTTCAAAGAGGTATTGGTGGTCTTCATGCCACAGGAAAAGTACATCCTTTCTCAACTATTTCCTTAGCGATGAAGATTTTTGAGCGAAATTGGGAATGTATGGAGACAAGAAATTAAAGAGACCTAGACACCTTCAAAGGTCGCCCTTATTTTGAAGAGTTTACATGTTTTTAATATCTTCTATTTTACTTGGATCAAGACATATGCCAGCACTGAAGAAATTGACCTGCTGCACGTTGATGTCGCATTTCAGACTGTTGAACACCAATCCTTCATTACATGTCACTTGCATCAATAAGTGCAAATTCTTGCTTTGTTCTGCCCACAACAGCTACGTCAGCTGTGATACAGATGCATCCTGGCACAGAGCATGTATATACAGTCCATGTGAGCTTGAACAAGTAACAGGTAACCCGAAAGGAAGTCATGAAACTGCCAATTTTGTCAAAACATTCTGGATATTTCTATGTTAGGTCATGAACTGAGTTTATAGTAATTTCTGAGGTTGATCTGCCGTGTGATGTCTGACTGATTCCACAAGTTGTTATAGTGTGAGGTCATGAGATACCAGGACACCTGCAAATCGCTGGGCCTTTAGTTCCCACGATGTAGAAAATCTGTGACACCCAGGAGGATTGATTGTACTTGCACTCCAGGACTGTGGATCCTGCACATGGAATTAGTGAACCATTGATGCTGAAAGTTTCATAGTAGTAGATTTCGCCATGGCCCTCTACATCTGTGGATACAAGACTTTTAGAATTCACACAGGTAGTATGTTGGCACTTGCCCTGTGTCAATCTTGGCCAATAATGAGTAGTTAACAACTTCCCTAGGGCAGATAATTTGAATCTTGGCAAACACTTCAGACGGTGAGACGGCATCTATGTTTTCCACGAGATTAACCGTGTGAAATGTGTTCACCACTCTTCATCTCATTATGCACATCATCGCCATTTTCTGGTTTATTCATCACCTCATGCATATGTCAGTTCTTCTGGTTGAAGGTACCCATTGTATTTGGTCTGTTTTGATCAGTGCACGTCTCTTTGTAGCTGCGTCAGCCTTTGCTCCAGTGCATTGCTGCTGCCAATGGCCCTTTCTGCCACATGCCTTGTAGAATTAGTGAAAAGTTGGGCATTTCCTTGGTGCATGAAGAAGTCTGCATCCACCACATGTTTTGCTAAGTTTGGGTGTTCCAGTCAACAATTGGGGTCATACTTAGGATCTGTCAGCTTTTTCCAACCTGCGAGGATGGCTTCATACTCACATCAATCTTTGAGTAGCTTTTTAATACTATACATTTTGAGCTTGTCTAGCAGATCTTTCTGGAATTCTTCCATGGGAGTGGATGTAATCACCAACTCAGCAATTCTGTCTGCCAGCTCTGCATTTGAAAAATCACAGTACATACCCTTTTCTCTGCATCTGCTGACAAAGTGGTCCCTGGATTCTGTAGGCTGTTGTTGAAATGACATGAACTCTTGTTGATGAATACGGAAATTCACCCTGTTTCTGAACTGGTCTTTCAGTGTAGTCTGTACATTTTGAGGATCCTTTAGCTCCTCTGCTGTTAATCCTGTGCAGATCTTCATTCCCAATTGCTAGGTGAAATTTTATGGCTTGCTTGTCTGGTTCAGACACACCTGAATAAGGAAACAATCGCCTTGTATGCTGTTTAAACATTTTGAAATTGGATAGTAGGTCATCTATTCAATAACCTCCGACACTGACCAAAGCGTCAAAGGTTTTATCATGCCATGTAGCATGATCTAAGGCTGTTCACCATGCCATACCTGTACTTAATCTTGCTGCCACCTGTCTTTCACTACCGCTGATCACAAGATTGTGGTATTATAATGATATAATAGGCAACAATCACTTATAAGGGATTTGGTAAACAGATTGTGGGTACACTTATTAAGACTAGGCACATAAGAACAGTCTGACACAGCGGTATAGTTTGGAGACCTTAGGAGCTGTGTGCTGTGCTCTACTCAAAGAAAAAGTGAAACTAAGACTGTATCACACTTCCCCTCTAGCGATGTCATACTGCTATCCCTTAAAGGCATACTACAACACCCTGCATCTCTTAAGTCTGTGCCCCCTTGTGCCATCAGCCAATGGGAACAGCTTTTTTTTTTGTCTACCTTGTCTAAGCCTGTCATAATTTTGTACACGTCTGTCAAATCACCCCTCAATCTTCTTTGCTCCAAGGAGAATGATGCCAGTTTCTTTACGCAATTCCTTAATCACATTGGTTAAGGAAGATCCCAGATGCTGTTGTCCATTATCAGCTCATGTTTTAGCAACTTTGTGGACAAACAAGTACAAGCGTGTCTAATTAACAAAGCAGCTGCAAGATGCCCCTTTCCAGGCAAATCTGGTCCATCGAGTCTCAGCTACTCTAAAATAAAGCAACATTAGGTAGGAAGGCAAAACATAAGGCAATGATACGAGTTTTTGTTTAATAAATCAATACAATCAAAAACTGGTAACATTCTGAGAATAATTATTGTAAAAATATACTTATAAAGTATTTAGAATCATGCATCTACATACACTTTGTATCTACAAAACTCTACTTCCTGCTCTTGTGTTTTTGTCACAAGTTTGTGTCAAATTTTCCCGATTGTAAATTCCTTTACAATGGAAGTAATGTTTCATCTTGCAAGGCTGTAATTACACCCTTTATTTGAGTGGTGGCGCTGTAGGGCTGCTGATTCGCCTTTCCCACGTTCTAACCAACTCATGTCTCTGCTTCCCAAATTACTGTCAGCTTTCCTGCTTCACTATAAATGTTCATTTAAACGCAAAGTATGATGCAAATATGTCTGCTCCCATTGTGCCTGCCTGCACCTGGATGCTACGATTGGGGATAGTGAGGGAGAGTCAACTCCTCAAGGGATTTGCCTAGTCTTCCGCTGTAATTTTGGCAGAAGAGCCACAGGCTTGGTGAAAATTAACGGTGTAATTCCTAAACAGTGGGTGGGCGGATGAATCCCGGCGGGCATCCACGCTTCTGCTCCCAACAACACCCTTCAAAACATTGATCTGAATTCCCTGTAAAGCACGGAATCACAGAGCAGCCGCAGCACAGAAGGAGACCATTCAGCCCGTCACATCCTGCTGGCTCTCCGAAGAAGCAATTCACCCGGTGCCACTCTCTGCCTTCTCCCCGTAGCCCTCCCATTCTTCCTTTTCAGATAGTAATCCAATTCCCTCTAGAGAAGGTGCCCAGCCATTGAGTTTGGAGAAAACTGCTGCCCAGCTAAAAACAGGAGAAGCAATACAGGCGAAAGGCAGCACCTGGCATTACCTGTATTCATACAAACAACAGGCGGCCCAGCTGTCAATAATTGTTGTAACAGGAGAATGACCTAGCCTCTGGGCCGTGATTGGTTGAAGGAAATCAAACTAAACTGGTCAGAAATTTTTCAGGTCAAGACAAAAAAGAAATCCTGAGTTGACGGGGGAATGTGATGGAGTCTTTTGGAATGAGATAGAAGAACCGAAGGACCTTCGCAGGAAGCAAGGATTCCTCAGGTCAGAGCTAGTTTGACAGGAAAATCATGAAGAGAGGCTAAATAAATGCAGTGCCACTCTGAACCAACTAAAGAAACAGTTGGAAGGGAAAAACCAGCAGTGTTCAATGTTCCAAGGAGGCTCCACAAATATCCCCTTCCTCAATGAATAAGGAGCCCAGCACATCAGTACAAAAAGATAAGGCTGAAGCATTCGCAACAATCTTCAGCCAGAAGTGCCAAGTGGATGATCCATCTCGGCCTCCTCTGGAGGCCCCCATCCTCACAGATGCCAGTCTTCAGCCAATTCGATTCACTCCACGTGATATCAGTATCACTGGATACTGCAAAGGCTATGGGCCCTGACAATATTCTGGCAAGAGCACTGAAGACTTGTGCTCCAGAACTTGCCACGCCCCTAGCCAAGCTGTTCCAGTACAGCTACAACACTGGTATCTACCCAGCTATGTGGAAAATTGCCCAGGTATGTCCTGTACACAAAAAGCAGGACAGATCCAACCTGGATAATTACTGCCCCATCGGTCTACTCTACATCATCAGTAAAGTAATGGAAGGGGTCATCAACAGTGCTATCCAGCAGCACTTGCTTAGCAATAACCTGCTCACTGAAGCCCAGTTTGGGTTCCGCTAGGGCCACTCAGCTCCTGGCCTCATTACAGCCTGGGTTCAAACATGGACAAAAGAGCTGAACTCCCGAGGTGAGGTGAGAATGACTGCCTTTGACATCAAGGCAGTATTTGACCAGTGTGGCATCAAGGAGCCCTAGCAAAACTGGAGTCAATGGGAATCAGGGGGAAAACCCTTCAGTGGTTGGAGTCATACCTAGCACAAAGGAAGATGGTTGTGGTTGTTGGAGTTCAGTCATCTCAGCTCCAGTACATCACTGCAGGAGTTCCTCAGGGTAGTGCCCTCAGCCCAACCATCTTCAGCTGCTTCATTAATGACCTTTCTTCCATCATAAGGTCAGAAGTGGGGATGTTCACTGATGATTGCACAATGTTCAGCACTATTCATGACTCCTCAGACACTAAAGCAGCCTAAGTCCAAATGCAACAAGACCTGGACAATATCCAGGCTTGGGCTGACAAGTGGCAAGTAACATTCACACCACACAAGTGTCAGGCAATGACCATCTCCAACAAGAGAGAATCCAAACCATCGCCCCTTGATTTTCAATGGCATTACCATCACTGAATCCCCCACTGAATCAACATCCTGGGGGTTACCATTGACCAGAAACTGTACTGGACTAGCCATATAAATGCTGTGGCTACAAGAGTATGTCAGAGGCTAGGAACCATGGGATGAGTAACTCACCTCCTAACTCCCCATAGCCTGCCCACCATCTACAAGGCACAAGTCAGGGGTGTGATGGAATACTCCCCACTTGCCTGGATGAGTGCAGCTCCCACAACAGATAAGAAGTTTGACACCGTCCAGGACAAAGCAGCCCACTGGATTGGCACCACATCCACAAACATTCACTCCCTCCACCACCGATGCACAGTAGCAGCAGTGTGTACCATCTACAAGGTGCAGGATTTCACCAAGGTTCCTTCGACAGCACCTTCCAAATGCATGACCACTACCACCGAGAAGGACAAGGGCAGCAGATAGATGGGAACACCACCACCTGGAAGTTCCCCTCCACCGCCTTGACTTGGTAATATATCGTCGTTCCTTCACTGTCGCTGGGTCAAAATCCTGTAACTCCTTTCTAACCGCACTGTGGGTGTACCTACACCACATGGACTGCAGCGGTTCAAGAAGGCAGCTCACCACCACCTTCTCAAGGGCAACTAGGGATGTGCAATAAATGTTGGCCCATCCGGCGATGCCCACATCCCGTGAATGAATCAATAAAAAAAGAAGCCAAAAGATAAAAGCAAATGACAGAAGAAGTGAAGAATCGTTTGATGGAGACAAAAGAGGCATTAGAAGGAAAAGCCAAAATGCAAATGGGTAGCTTGTCCCCTGAACTGAACCAAGTTAAAATTTCACCAGAGAGAAATTTGATGACTGTGAAATCAAAAATGAAGGATGAAACAAAACCCTGTGGAAAACACAAAAAGAAAAGACAGAAAACAAAGCTGAAAAGCCAATAGAACATCCCTTTCTGCAGCTGAGAAAGGTTACTCACAAATTGAAGAAGATGGGCTTTAATTTTGTTGGCATACGAGTACACTTTTATGCACCATCCGGCTGTGCAGGTAGCAAATGCAGACGCCCTCAGTCGCCTCCCTTTGCCCGATAGTATTACACATGTTCCAGTACCTCAAGAGGTAGTGCTTGTGTTGAATTTCTTGGACTCTTCACCAGCCTGCAGGAGACAGATAAAGAATTGGACAAATTGGGACCCAATTTTAGCAAGAGTCCGCGAACAAGTGTTACAAGGATGGTCAAATGCACAAGTTCCTGAAGAATTAAAACCATTCTTTGTATGTAGATCTGAACTAAGTTGTCAAGACGGTATCTTGTTACGGGGAGCAAGAGTCGTTATCCCTGTCTAAGGAAGAGAATCATTATTGGAAGAACTTCGTAGTACGCATCCTGGTATTTCAAAAATGAAAATACTCGCACAAAGTTATATCTGGTGACCAGGGATAGACAGTGATACAGAAACAGTGGTGAAACACTGTCTCCAGTGTCAGCAACAGCAGAGGTTGCCCATTCCAGCTCCACTGCATCCTTGGGAATGGCCTGGTCGTCCCTGGGTTAGACTACATATAGACTATGTAGGGCCATTCCTCTGTGCCATGTTTCTTGTGATTATCGATGTACATTCCAAATGGATGGATGTGTTCAAAGTGAGATCACCCATATTGTCCACAACCATTGAAAAACTGCGCCAGAGTTTCAGTGTTCATGGCTTAGCTGAAGCTATTGTGTCAGATAATGGTGCTGCTTTCACTAGCACTGAATTCCAAAGATTCGTGAACCTAAATGGGATTAAACACGTCAGAACAGCATCATATCATCCCTCATCCAATTGGTTAGCAGAAAGAGAGGTACAAAACTTTAAAACAGGCATGAAGAAACTATTGGGGGGAACATTAGAAACACAAATCTCACGATTTCTGTTCAGCTATCACACAACTGCTCATGCTACCAGTGGTTTAACACCTTCAGAATTGTTAATGAAGTGCCGACTTTGTACAAGATTGAGTCTAGTATTCCCTAATTTTGAGGGGAAGGTGGAGAGAAACCTGGGTAATCAGAAAGTGAATCATGATGTTCACAGTAAAGATCGAGAGTTTACTGTTGGAGAGACAGTTTTTGTACGAAATTTTGCAGCAGGACTGAAATGGGTCCATGGTACAATTATCTCTGAAACAGGACAGTTATCAGGTAGAAGTATAAAACAGGATTGTTAGGAAACACGTGGATCATCTCAGGAGTTGAGAAACCCCCCCAACAACCCACCTGAAATTGAAGTTGAAACTGAGGTGAGATCGACAAAGAATAGAAATACCTGATATCTCTGTTGAAGTAAATAATTCTGAACTGCCTATTGTCTAGGGATGTCCCTGAAGCTGCAGTTCCTGGGCAAGTCGATCCAATGGAAGAACCTCCAGTTGTGGAGTTACATCACTGCCCAAATCCGAAAACCTCCTCAAAGACTAAATTTATAGTGGCACAAACCACATATAATTATATATGATATGGGTTAAGATGTTTTGTAAATAAGAGGGTAAAACAAATGTAAAGGGGGAGGAATGTAATGATTGTAAGTTAAATCATTTCTTCCTGTTATGGGGATCAGGTGACTGCATAGACCAATCAGCCCTAAGCGTGGGGAATCTGAGGGGCAGAGCTTTATTGCCTTGGCCTGGGATCAAGCATGTAGTCCCCTCTGAAGTCTGTTAATAAAGTTTACTGTTTCTTACAAGAAACCTGTCCAGAACTCTCCAAGTTTATTGCAATAAGTGAGGGGGAGGATGCTTCAAAATGCATTGACCGTCATGCCAACATTATGAAATTTAAAAATGGGTTTTGCTGCCAGGCCACCGTGGGGTGTTGGGAAAGCAGGGGGGAGTTCCTCTGCAGAATGGCCTGCGGCTGCTCCTGAATCCAGAAAGGCAGGGAGGGGCCTCTAGGCCTTCCTGGAGCGTTGGCCCTCCACCACCTCCACACTCAGGTCTGCACTGGGAGGCTAGTCCCAGGCACCTACACTGGCCGTCACTGCTTGCAGGATTTGGAAAATCTCAGTCCGCCTCCTTTACTAGACCTCAGTAGGCTCTTAATGAGCCTGGTCAGTTATCCTTCCACGTAGGCCTGCAGCTCATCCTGCTTCTGCAAAAATGGCCCAGGGTGGGATGGAGCTGGGGAACGTGTACGTGCACCCAACTTTAGCTCCCACTTGCCTCTGGTCCAGCAGGGCCTCCAAACCCTGCCTGTAGTGTCTCAAAAGGCTGGAATGTTGACCAGTTCACTCCCAGGTCTAAGACAGGGTGAAATTAAATGGGTAGGTAGACAGCTGGGCTATTGAGATGAACTACCAGCGCCTGTGTGAATAGATACCATTAACTGATACCTTTCTTTCTCTCTGTTGTTTTTTTCTCCTCCCCGTCCCCATTGTTATCCGTGTGTTTCCAACTTCCTCTTTGTGTAAGTTCAGGTTGTGAAGCTGTGTCGGGAATGCTTGAAAAAGCAGGAGCCTGTTCTGGCTGACACAAACCTTTACCAGCTGAAGTTCCTTAGCCTTGCCTCTGAAGTGCTGTCCTATCTGCAGCAATTTGAAGAAGCAGCAGAATATGCCAGGAAAATGGTGGAAGGATATCAGTAAGTGCCAACAATCACATATTACAAACTGCATTACATATTTGAAAGGGCTTTTTGTAGATGAGAAGGCCCATGTTGGTAAGGTGGTGACAATTGGTGACTCTCTCACCGTACCACCCCCTTTGAAAATGCCTTCTGTTTTCAGTCTCAGCAATAGATCCATTGGTAGCACCCTTGCCTCTACGTCTGAAGGTTGAGGGTTGAAGACCCATTCCTGAGCCTTGAGCATGAAATCCAGGAGGACTCTTTGGTGCAGTACTAAGGGAATGCAGCATAGTCAGAGGTGCTATCTTTGGGATGAGATGTTACACCGTGACCCTGCTTGCCCTCTCAGGTGGATGTAAAAGATCCCATGCTCCTATTTCCAAGAACAGCAGGGGATGAACAGGGGTCAGCCCACAATCAACATCACTAAAAGCAAACATTCTGGCTTCTGATGAAAGACCATCCTCCGGAAACATTAACTCTGTTCCTCTCTCCACAGATGTTGCCAGACCTGCTGAGCATTTCCTGTTCTTATTATCTATTCATGATCTCTGCGGTTTGCAGGAACTTGCTGCAAGAAAATTTGCTGCTTCATTTCCTACATTAAAAATATATCTACACTTCAAAATTACTTCATTGGTTGTAAAGTGTTTTGGGATGACCCTGGGGTCATAAGAGGTGCTGTATAAATGCCATTGCTTTCCTCCCTGGACACATGGGCCTGCTTACCTTTATTAATTCAGAGGATGTGGGCTTTGCTGGCTGGGCCAGCATTTATTGCCCATCCCTAGTTGCCCTTGAGAAGGCGGTGGTAAGCAGCCGCCTTGAACCGCTGCAGTCCATGTGGTGTAGGTACAGTCACAGTGCTGTTAGGAAGGGAGTTCCAGGATTTTGACCCAATGACAGAGAAGGGACGGCGATATATTTCCAAGTCAGGATGGTGAGTGGCTTGGAGGGGATCTTCCAGGTGATGGTGTTCCCATGTACCTGCTGCCCTTGTCCTTCTGGATAGGAGTGGTCATGGGTTTGGAAGGTGCTGTCTAAGAGGACTTAGCGAGTTCCTACAGTACATCTTGTAGATGGTACACACTGCTGCCACTGTCTGTCAGTGGTGGAGGGAGTTAATGTTTGTGGAAGGGGTGCCAATCAAGCGGGCTGCTTCGTCCTGGATGCTGCCGAGCTTCTTGAGTTTTGTTGGTGCTGCACTCATCCAGGCAAGTGGAGAGCATTCCATCACACTCCTGACTTGCGCCTTGTAGATATTCCTTAGGGAGTCAGGAGGTGAGTTACTCGCCGCAGGATTCCTAATCTCTGACGTGCTCTGCTAGCCGCAGTATTATATGGCTCATCCAGTTCAGTTTCTGGTCAATGGTAAACCCCAGGATGTTGATAGGGGAACACCCATTCCACAGATATCTAAGGCCATCTGCTACCTTGCCCCAGTGATGATCGTTCATATGTCAACCTGGACAAAAAATGTCAGTAGGCTATTTGCCTAAGATTAGGCACTAAAGCCTAGCTCAATACTGCTCTCTGTGATGATCTCTCACATTTCCCAGTAAAAAACCTGTGGCAAACATTCAGACCCGGGAGCTATGGCTGATCTTTTGTGCCTGCCTCCTTAGCTCAGTGACATTGAAACAAACTCACAAGCAGCAAGCCTGGGGGCATTGAGCCAGGAAGCAATGGGAAGGCATATCAGTGAGGGTACAATATGGCGCTATTGTCTTCAATTCTGGTTACCACACTTTAGGAAGGATGTAGAGGTTTAGAAAGGATGCAGACTTGAGATTTATGATATGGGACTTCAGTTAAGTGGAGAGGCTTGGGTTGATCTCCTTTGATAAAAAAATGTTAAGAGGATATTTGATCAAGGCGATCAAAGTCATGAATTTTTTTGAGAGACTAAATAAATAGAAATTGTTTTTAGTGGATGAAGGGTCAATAACCAGAGGACACAAATTTAAGATGACTGGCAAAGAACCAAAAGCAATCTGAAGAAATGAAGGGTGGTGGAAGCCGATTCTATAGGGACATTCAAAAGAGAATTGGATAAATCCTTCAAGAGGAAAAGTCTGTAGGGCTCTGGGGAAAGAGCAGGAGGAGAATGACTAATTGGACAGCTCTACCAAAGAGCTGGCACAGGCATGATGGGCTGAATGGCCTCCTTCTGTGCTATATCATTCTATGATTCTACTAACTGATGCTCTGGTTGCTGCCTGTTTGAACTTGGTATAAATAAGTCATTAACCTGGGTTCGCCCTGGTCGGTTTGACGCAGTGCAGTACTGCATGATGCAATTTCTTATCAAGCTCTTGCAAATGCTTTCAGATTCAATGTGCTGTCTGTTGTCGGTTATATATAACAGTCCTGGGCTATTGCTTAGAAAATTATATGTCCACTAATGCTATCATGTATCAATGGTTTTTAATAAAGTATTTTAACTGTTAATAGGAAACTCTACCATCACAACAATGCTCAGCTGGGTATGTCTCTGATGAGGGCTGGAGTGACACACTGGCATGCTGGGCTCATAGAACCAGGTCACGCTATGATTTGCCAAGCGAATGGGATTCTCCTGGTAACACATGGCCCCACTCATCCAATCACCAAGGATCTTGAGGTTAGTTCTAAACACAGTTTTGCAATTGGAGCTGAAGATTTATTGTGTGACCATTTTGGAATCTTGAGTACAGCGCATTCCTGTCTGGTAGAGTCTGATTCCCTCTGAACCTGAAGCAACCTTTCTGCTCTGCGCCTGGCCCAGCACCAACACAGTGCAACCTGCTTGTATCACTCACTTGGTTGCCGTTCAGAGTGGGGAGGTGGTGCTGGTGTAGTGTGGTAGTAATCCAGCACTGTCAGAACGGGTTCAAATACCACTAGGGCAGCTGGTGGAATTTAAATTCAACTAATTAAATCTGGAACTTAAAAGTTTGCCTTAATAATGATGACCATTTTTGATTGTTGTAAAAACCCATCTTTCACTAATGCCCCTTTAGGGAAGAAAATCTGTCGCCCTTACCCGGTCTGGCCTACACGTGACTCCAAACCCACAGCAATGTGGTTGACTCTTAAATGCCCTCCGAAATGGCCTGGCAAGCCACTCAGTTGAGCCAAACCACTACAAAGTAACTCCCTTCCTGACAACACAGTGGGTGTACCTACACCACATGAACTGCAGTGGTCTAATGGTGAGCGCTAAACGCTGGCCTAGCAAGTGATGCCCACATCCTGTAAAAGAACAAATAATGCAGATTTAGTGGTCAGGTTACGTGAGCCAGAACACGTTCACATTAAGATTGTTGCATTTTCCATCAATTGTACTGATTAGTTCTGCTCAAAATGCAGATCAGGAGATACCAATTCTGGGAAAGGGGAATAGATCTAGAAATGCCATACAGGGCAAGCTGTCAAACCATTGCCAATGCCTTGAACAGAGTGCCACTGAGCGGCATGAAGTGTTGGTTAGCGGTCTTAAAATCTTAGATGCTTACAGCACAGAAGGAAGTCTTCCTGCCCATTGTGTTTATGATGTCTCTTTGCTGGAGCACAGAGTCATTCAATAGCTGAGTAACAGAGAAGGAACGCTAATCAGGAATTGAACTTCTCTAGCTTTAGTGTGTCATTAGAACACAGAAGGGCACACAATTCATACTTGCTTCATCCATGATTACTATGAGTTTCATACTTGCTCCATTCAGACTTGCTGTCAGTTCCATTATTTCTTCAATAATTATTGCTACATCAGTTCTATACACACCCTGTTCATGAGCTCGCCATCCTACGTGCAGGATGCTCAACCCAAAGACTGTGTTCTGTAGTCTTGTCTGGTGTAATCTGAAGATCAGAAGGGAGTTCTCCTTGATGTCCTGGCCAAAGTCTGTCCCTCAAATAACACCAGTGCACTTAGGGACTTGTTTATTCATTCATGGGAAGTGGGCATCCCTGGCTAGGCCAGTATTTATTGCCCATCCCTGGGAAATTGCCTAACTCCACTCCAGTCTCAGCCCATCTTTGGTTTTTATTGACAAGTGCTCCAGAACTAGCCGTGCACCTAGCCAAGCTGTTCCAGTATGGCTACAACACTGGCATCAACCTGTCAATGTGGAAAATTGCCCAGGTATGCCAATCTGCTGTTGAAATTCCCATACATATTTCTTGTTACCTCTGGGCCTGACTGTTCCAATGCTCTCTCAAGCCGGCCTCCTATCTTCTACTCTACGTCAATTTGAGCTCAACTAAGATATTGCTGCCCGTAACCTAACTCACAGCAAGTTTTGTTTACCTATGCCTCTGTACTCATAGGCCTACATTGGCTCCTGGCTAAGCAATGCCTCGGATTTAAAAATGATCATTCTTATTTTCAAATCCACCCACGGTCTTGCCCTTCCCTAGCCCTTATCCTCTCCAGTGCCTCAGAGGTGTCTGCGCTTTGCCAATTCTTGCTCTTCCCTGATTTTAATTGCTCCACCATTGGTGGCTGTGCCTTTAGTTGCCGAGGCCTTAAATCTCTCCCCGGACCTCTCCACCTCTTAAGACTCTCCTTAAAACCTACGATCAAGTTTTTGTTCACCTGTTCTTATGTGACCTGGTGTCAAATTATATCTGATTTTCACTCCTCTGATGTTTTACTACAGCAGAGGCGATATATAAACGTAAAGTTGTTGTGATAGCTTTGCCATAGGTTGTCATGGAGTAACACTGATGAATTGAATTGTGCCTGCCTCCCAGACTATGCGGTGCCAGACAGAAATGGAGCTGCGAATGTTCAAGGAGAATGAGTTTCTTTATCACCAGATGAGAGAGGCAGCACTGAAGAATCAGAAGATGCACATGATGGCAGAGCCAGCTGGCGAGTATGTCAAGGAGCTTTTCCACAGGAGAAAATAAAGCAGTAACGTTTGATCATTTGCTGTCGGGAGTTCTGAATTGATTAGTGCCACACAACTCGCAGTTGAGGTGGGCGTGGAGAAACTGGGACGAGAGCGAGGAGAATCTAGTTGCAATCAGAACTCGTTAATCACTCTGTGAAGACAGCAATTGAGAAAAATTGGGCAGCGGTTTTTCCCCCCCTCACAATGGCATTTCGTGCAATCATGTATTTCCACATAACTCGTGCACTTGTAAAGTAGTCACAAACGGTTTGCTAAACATGCTTTTCACAAAGGCAGCTTCACCCTTGGCTAGTCAGGGGGGGTGGGGGTGGGGGTGCGTGTGCAGGGAGAGATTTAGACATAAAGGGAGTAATTTTAATCTGTGTTAACTCCAGTTTTACCCTCTACTGAAATCAGGTTATAGTGAGCAGGGAGGAAAAAAAAAAATCAGCAGTGGGTAACCAAAGAGTACAGGGTTAGGTTAAAATTACCCCTCCATAAGGTCATATATTCTTTTCTTCTATCATGGTGCTCAATTGTCTACATGTGCATCTCTCCTTAATTGCTTTCCCATTTAGTGTGTTGCCAATCCAGTTCTGGACCAGTTCAAACCCAATACAGATGGACCCCTGAAAGGTTTCCTTGCTTCCAGTAGTTAGGCAGAGGAAATGTCCTGTTTAAGAGGTCTGGTGCTTGCCACCCACCCTCCGATTGATAGCGTGCTGGTGTCTGCCGGAACACTGAGTGGCTGCCAATGGCACACTTATCAATCTAAAAGCACTAGAATTTGATCACAAGTTCATCCTGAACTGTCGATATATTGCTGTATGCAGGATAGTACAATCTGCCAATAGCTATTCATAGAATTGTACAGCAGAGGAGGAGATCATTTGGTCTATCATACCTGTGCTGGCAATTTGAAAATGCTGTCTATTTGGTCTCACTCCACTGCTCTTTCCCCATAACAGTACAAATTTTTCCCTTTAAAGTAAAGTATATACCCAATTTTCTTTGGAAAGTTGCTATTGAATCTGCTTCCAACAGCCTTTCAGGCAGTGCTTTCCAAATCATCATAACTTGCTCTGTTTAAATAAAAAAATAGTAAATGGAACGGCAATGAGGAGGAGATCTGGTGATATCCAGACTGAGCAACATATCGTTGATTTGGAATGGGATCCACTCAATTTGGTTTTTAAAAAAAGTGACTTGCATGTATATCGTCCTTGGAGTAAATACAGCTCTGTGCTCTTTGGCTGTAATTGGTCCCTGGCTTTTTAGTTATAAATCTGAATCCTAAAGTTTCCTAAATGTTGAAAGTTCCAGTAAATAAATAAATATTTTTAAAGGGTGATCCCTTTCTAGTTCTAGATTCTCCAACAAGAGGAAACATCCTCTCCACATCCACCCATTCAAGACCCCTCAGGATCTTGTGTTTCAGTGAAGTCACTTCTTACTCTAAACTCCAGCAGATACAAGCCCAACCTATCCTCATAAGACAACCTCCCAATTTCTGGTATCTTAGTAAACCTTCTCTGAACTGCTTCTAACACATTTACATCCTTCCTTAAATAAGGAGACCAGTATTGTACACAATACTCCAGGTGTGATCACACCTGTATAAGTGAACTTAAACCCCACTTCTCAGGCTCCATCTGGTGTGGTTAAAAATGGAATGAGCCTATTGATATGTCTACTTTCACTCGACATTCAGGAACGGGCCCGACTTTATTGTTGCCTCAGTTCAAAGGATTGTTTTGCTTTAAAAAAAAAAAAAAGCACTGAAACCACCTTTTACAAACCTGTGGGGAGACAAATTTGTCATTATTTACAGACAATTTCCCAGCGATGTAGAGATTTGTGACTAAATTTTGCAGTGATTTTCACATATTGCAAAGCATCCAAAACAGACGCTCCAATCTTACCCATGTCCCACCCGTACACAGTCAGGTGGCCAGTTTTGAGCTTGGCAATAGATTCTTGTAACCTTGCCAGTGACGTACCTCCCTTTATCCTCTGAATTGCATTTGATTGCCCTTTCTTGCTTTCACTCAGTCTGGAGAAAGTCACTGTTGATCTCACCAACCTTTCTATAATTATTAAACAGAACCGTTTCAGAAAATAAAGGTGGACAGGGATGCTTCTCCCAATACCATCATGGCAATGGTGGTGGAGTTACTGCACTAGGGATCCAGAGGCCTGTATTCGAGAACATAGGCTAAAATCCTACCATGGCAGCTGGGGAATGTGAATTCAAATCAATCTAGAATTAAAAAGATAGCATCAATAAGAGCGTCAATTAAACTGCTGGTTTGTCATTTAAAACTCATCTTGCTCATAATGACCTTTAGGAAAGGAAATTTGCCAATCTGACTCCAAACCCACATCAACATGGTTAGCTGTTAACTGAAAGAGCCTGGCAAGCCACTAATCAGAAGGTGGCTCACTACTACTGCTTTCCTGATGGTATTTGGGATAGGCAATAATGTTGAGCTTGTCAATGATGCCCACATCCCCTGAATGAATTAAATAAAATTTTAAATGCAAGTAGTAACAAACAAACAAACAATCATTTTTAGGCCATGAGAGATTTTACCAGGTGCCTGTCAATCCCTATTGATAAATTACATTTAACAGCAAGGCTGGGGCAAAATAAAAGTGCCGGGGAACAAAGTAAATAGCATAAGCAATTAAGTTCAGATTAGCCTTCCAAATTCATTATTTCACACTGAATGTGCTTACAATAATGTATTTTTACAATGTTTGTCTCCTTATCCTATAGGCTCCCCCACTCTAAGTGCCTGAGCACACTTTATAATAGTTTAAGCTACTGAAAGTTATCATTGTGTAGAATGATTTATGTATACTAATCAAGTTAAATGTTATGTACTTGACATAGCAAACAATGCCAGCTACACGCATCTTAAAATAAATTCATTTTTTGGGGCATATCTTACTGCTTTCTCTTGCTCATTGCTAATTACGATAACCAGATTGATTGTTTTAGCATCAATATGACCATCAGAGCCATCTCATACACATTCCTTTCTACTCCTCTTCCATTCTGATGATATAGAAAATTTATGGCTCTGTTCTCTTAACTCAAATTCACAAAGATCACATTAATGGCACATTCTCTACTGCTCCATTCTGTTGTTGAACATCAGGATATTTCCATACTGGGTCAGTCAGATCCACTGGTCATCCAGCAAGACGTCTTTTCTAATGATATCTTCATATCATTTGCTTCCCTGCTTCTATTACTGCTAGAGCATTTTTCTATATTCAATATTTGCTTCACATTATCTCCAAACTCACTACCAACCTATTGGGTAAAGACTTTACAATTATATGGATTTTCAGATGCTGTGGATTTTCAGATGCTATTCAACAAATCCCTGCAGTGGTTGGAGTTATTCCTAGGATGAAGAAAAATGTTGCTGCATAAGTTCAGGGCAGCCTCCTAGGTCCAAACATCATCAGCTACTTCAATGACCTTCCATCCAAAAAGTCAGATGGGTTCAGTGATGATTGAAAAAAAAAAATATTCAGCACCATTCACAATTCCTCAGATAATTAAGTCCTTATGCACATGCAGCAAGACCTAGACAACATCCATGCTCAATTACTACTCCCAGTAACAAGCTCTCCAATCCCCACCCAAGTTATGGTACATAATGCATTATTGCTCTTAGTATATAAAAGGAAGTGGTCAAACCAACAATATAGTTTAATTTTTGAGAAAGTCATCACTTATGGGCACATCCTCTTCAGTACAATAACCTTACCAAGGACTAGAATACAGAAGGGGACGTTTTGCAACTACTCTGGTTAGACTACACCTGGGAGGATTGTAATGTTCAGGGCACAACACCTTATAAAAAAAGGACATTGGCCTTGGAGGGAAAGGCAGACAGACTTGCCTTTAATTGACCTTTCACAACCAGAGGCCAAAGTACTTTGCATCCAATCAAGTACCATCACAGTAAGTGAAAGGGGTGGCCAATTTGCACATAAAACATTAGGAAATAATGACCAGACAATCTGTTTGTGATGTTGGGCAAGGGGAAAATAGCCTGGACACCAGGGAGAAATTCCTCACCCTTCGAAATGGTGCCTTGGGATCTTTTACAGACAGAAAAGACCTCAATTTAATAGGTCACCTTTGGCACCTCCAACAATGCAGCATTTCCTCAGCATGTCAATGGGGCATCAGCCTTGATTTTGAACCCTGAAGTGCAACTCAAACTTCAAACCATATGGCTCAATGATTAGCATTGTCACCAACGGAGACGCAGCTGACCTGGCTGTGTAGTACAGATTGACTGGATCAGGGACTCTAGCTCCTCAGACTAAACCATGATCCCGGAATATAGAAATTGAGCTCCTGAGGGAGCAACTTCTTCCACTGCAGAAAGTCGAGGACAAAGGCACACAATCTTAAAATCAGACTGGCCATTCAAGAAAGGCCTTCATGAAGTGTAGAACTTCATAAAATTAATTGAGCAACATCTATTGCTTTTAATTAAAATTGAACTTTTGCTAGATATGGCCCATACAAAACATCACGAGCCAAGATAGCTGCATGGAGATAGGATCTCCTCCAGCTATGATCCCTTTGAATGGTAGAATAGGCTTAAGGAGCTGAATGGCCTCACAGCTTTCATACTTGTTGGCTGGCAAGAAAAAAAGTTAACAGCTCCAACTATATTTGCAGAGAGTTAGCCAAGGTCTGCCTGAAACTTGCACTGTTAAGTGAATGAAGCTTTTAAAAAACCTAAACATGTCTCACATTATTCCTCTAGCAATTGAGTTTTATGGTGCCAAACTGAATTTAAAATCACAATGGAAAGTATGATCCAGCTTCTCCAATTGCAGAACATAGTCTTTACTCGATTTTAAGTTTAAAATTCATCTATAGTCTCAGCCATCCAACCACAAAATTTGCATCCCTCCAATTCTAGCCTCAGATTTGTTTATTTTTTTTTAAAAAAAAAGTCTCCACCATTGGTGACTCTTCAGCTGCCTGGGCTCCAAGATACCACTTAAAAAACATACTTGTAAATCAAGCTTTGTTATCTTCCTTAACGTCTCATGTAGCTCGACCCCAAATGGTTATAATTTCACTGGAGCACTTTATTTTAAATAAAGGTGCTATACGACACAAATGCAAGTTGCTCTTGAGTGTAGGACTATAATCAAGGTTGCTGTAGCACCATATGAAAGTCCACAATATACACAGTGAATGAGGAGTGACAAGTCATACTACATATCAGTGCGTAAGTGTTTTATTTCACAATTACAATGAACTACAGGTGATCTTCTTCTGTATCCGAGTCTTCAATTTTTTTGCTTACTTGTTTGTAAATGACATTTCCAAAAGTGATTGTCTGAAAGAGAAGACATCAAGCTGGAAGTGAAGCTATTCAAGACACATCTGAAGTGGTAGCCTGACTGCATTCTTAAAAATCAGGCTTCAAAATGCCCTGTATACTAGGTCTCATGCCTGTAAAATACAAGGCCCCAATTACCCCTTCCAAGCGAGGTGAAAGCTGCAACAAGTCAAGGCAAGCTGTTCAATTCAAGAATGAAATAGCAAATTACAAGTTGGAAAAAGGTCTCATTTTCTAAATATAGCAGCTGATCAGGCCCAACTTCACATTAGAAACAAACTTTACTGCACAGGAGGAGGAGAATATTTGGATTGGTCAGGTAAGCCAATCATGTCTGCCAGCCAAATAAAGCCATCCAGCTTCATTGCATTTTCCAGCTCTTGGTCTGTAACCTTGCTTACGGCACTTGGTGCCTATCGGTTTCTGTCTCTGCCATGTAGTGAGTTCCAGACCCTATCACCCCTGGTGAAAAACTTCTCAACTAATCCTTCTGCCAGTGACTTTTAAGTCTGGTTATTGACCAATATAGATTCTTCCTATCCACTACCCAAGTCCTGCAAAAGGCCTCAATTAAATCTCCCCAACACTATAGGCTGGAGTTTTTTTTATCTGGTCTTTCCTCAGTTAAAATTCTCCATTCCTTGTAACTCCTCAGATATCTTCTCTGCCCTTTCCAGTGCAGGAACACTTTTCCTATGATGCGACGACCAGAGCTCCTTGCTTGTGTTTTACAGGTTCTAGTCACCACTTACCAGCTCTTTATCCAACACAGAAGAACGAATCCTGCATGTCACCTTGGCCACTTAATTATCTGTCCTGATACCGTCAGGGATCTGTGGATATGCATTCCAATGTTCCCTTCTTCCTCTGCACTTCACTATCCTAACATTGTATTTTCCACCAAATGCATACCTTACTTCTACAGATTCAATCCCATCTGCCTAGGGGCAAAAAGTTCTGAACAGTACTCATTTAGTTTTACTAGCGTTCCAATTTAAAGGCATACAAGACCAGTATTCTTATTCCCCAGTTTTTACTGTTTTCCCACCCCCCACCTTCTGGGTAACTGACTAATTCAAATCTCACTGCAGTCTTATCATCAACCCCACAACCAATTGGTTATCACCTGCCATCATGTCCCCTACATTCAATTCTAATCATTGACACCACCAAATAAAAGCAAGGCACCCAGTACTAAGCCTTGTAGAACCCTCTGGGAACAGCCTTCAATAAAACATCCAGTGACCAGTAGCATTTGTTTTACAGTACCAAGCCAGTTTTGGATCCAGCTTGCCATTTCCCTTGACTTCTAAATTTACTGACCAGTTTAAAATATGGGACCTCGTCAAAAACCTTCTTAAAATCCATGTAGACAACGTCATCCTATACAGTCCCCTCTACAAAATCCTCCTAGTTACCTCAGAATCACAGATCACAGAATCAGTGCAGAAGATGCTCTTCGGCCCATCGACTCTGCATTGACATACGAGAAACACCTGACCTACCTAACCCCATTTACCAGCATTTGGCCCATAGCCTTGAATGTTATGATGTGCCAAGTGCTCATCCAGGTACTTTGTAAAGGATGTGAGGCAGCCCACCTCCACCACCCTCCCAGGCAGTGCATTCTAGACCGTCACCACCCTCTGGGTAAAAAAGTTTTTCCTCACATCCCCCTAAACCTCCTGCCCCTCACCTTGAACTTATGCCCCCTTGTGACTGACCCTTCAACTAAGGGGAACAGCTGCTCCCTATCCACCCTGTCCATGCTCCTCAATCTTGTACACCTCGATCATGTCGCCCCTCAGTCTTCTCTGCTCCAACAAAAACAACCCAAGTCTATCCAACCTCTCTTCATAACTTAAATGTTTCATCCCAATCAACATCCTGGTGAATCTCCTCTGCATCCCCTCCAGTGCAATCACATCCTTCCTATAATGTGGTGACCAGAACTGCACACAGTGCTCCAGCTGTGGCCTCACAAAGGTTCTATACAACTCCAACATGACCTCCCCACTTTTGTAAGTACAATCAATTAAACATTAAATCTTCCCTTAACAAATCTGTCAAGAAAATGATTAATATGATTACGACATTATTGCTATTAGTGAGACTTGGTTGCAGGTGGGGCAGGACTGGCAGCTCAATGTTCCGGGGTTCCGTTGTTTCAGACGTGATAGAGGGGGAGGGATGACATTACTAGTCAAGGAAAATATCACACCTGTGCATAAGCAGGACAGCCCGGAGGGCTCGTCTACAGAGGCCATATGGGTGGAGCTGAGGAATGGGAAAGGTGTGACCACACCAATAGGGTTGTATTATAGACTGCCCAATAGTCAGAGAGAATTGGAGGAGCAAATCTGTAGAGAGATAGCAGACCGATGTAAGAAACAGAAAGTTGTGATAGTAGGAGATTTTAACTTTCCACATATCGACTGGGACTCCCATACTGTAAAAGGGCTGGATGGCTTAGAGTTTGTCAAATGTGTTCAGGAAAGTTTATTCTAAATCAATATATAGAGGTACCAACGAGAGAGGATGCAATATTTGATCTCCTATTAGGGAACCAGACAGGTCAGGTGACAGAAGTATATGTAGGCGAACATTTTGGGTCCAGTGACCACAATGTCATTAGTTTTAAGCGAATTATGGATAAGGATAGGTCTGGTCCTCGAGCTGAGATTCTAAATTGGAGAAAGGCCAATTTTGTGGAAATGAGAAAGGATCTAGGAAGAGTGGATTGGGATAAGTTGTTTTCCGGCAAGGATGTGTTCAGTAAGTGGAAGGCATTCAAAGGCGAAATTTTGAGAGTGCAGAGTTTGCATGTTCCTGCCAGGATTAAAGGCAAAGTTAACAGGCATAGGGAACCTTGGTTTTCAAGGGATATTAGCGATCTGGTTAAGAAGAAGAGAGGTGTATAGCAGGTAGAGGCAACAAGAAGCAAATGAGGTACTTGTAGAGTATAGAAAATGTAAGAAAATGTTAAAAAAGGAAATCAGGAAGGCAAAAAGACGACATGAGGTTGCTTTGGCAGATAATGTGAAGGTAAACCCGAAGGGTTTCTACAAGTATATTAAGAGTAAAAGGATAGGAAGGGATACAATTGGTCCCCTTGAAGATCAGAGTGGTCGTCTATGTGTGGAGCCTCACGAGATGGGGGAGATCTTAAACAGTTTTTTTGCATCAGTATTTACTCAGGAAACTGGCAGTGTATATAAGGAAGGAAGGGAAACAAGCAGTAGTTTCATGGAACATACAGAGATTAAAGAGGAGGAGGTGCTTGCTGCCTTACAGCAAATAAAGGTAGATAAATCCCCCGGGCCTGACATGATATTCCCGCGGACCTTGAGGGAGACTAGTGTAGAAATTTCAGGGGCCCTGGCAGAAATATTTAAAATGTCCTTAGCCACGGGTGAGGTGCTGGAGGATTGGAGGGTAGCTCATGTTGTTCCATTGTTTAAAAAAGTAAACCAGGTAATTACAGGCCAGTGAGCCTGACGTCAGTAGGTGGTAAATTATTGGAAGGTGTTCTGAGAGATCGGATATATAATTGTTTGGACAGCCAAGGGCTGATTACGGATAGTCAGCATGGCTTTGTGCGTGGTAGGTCGTGTTTAACAAACCTTGTAGAGTTTTTTTGAGGAGGTTACCAAGAAAGTAGATGAAGGAAAGGCTGTGGATGTTGTCTACATGGACTTTAGTAAGGCCTCTGACAAGGTCCCACATGGGAGGTTAGTTCAGAAGGTTCAGACACTTGGTATCCATGGAGAGGTTGTAAACTGGATTCAAAATTGGCTGTGTGGGAGAAGACAGAGTGGTAGTGGATGATTGCTTCTCAGACTGGAGGTCTGTGACTAGTGGTGTGCCTCAGGGATCTGTACTGGGATCATTGTTGTTTGTTGTCTATATCAATGATTTGGATGATAACGTGGTGAATTGGATCAGCAAGTTTGCTGATGACACTAAGATTGGAGGTGTTGTGGACAGCGAGGAAGGCTTTCAAAGATTGCAGAGAGATCTGGACCAACTGGAAAAATGGGCCAGAAAATGGCAGATGGAATTTAATGCAGAAAAGTGTGAGGTGTTACATTTTGGAAGGTCAAACCAAGGTAGGACATACACAGTAAATGGTAGGGCACTGAGGAGTGCGGAGGAACAAAGGGATCTGGGAGTTCAGATACACAATTCCCTGAAAGTGTCATCACAGGTAGACAAGGTTGTAAAGAAAGCTTTTGGCATACTGGCCTTCATAAATCAAATTATTGAGTATAGGATTTGGGATGTTATGGTGAGGTTGTATAAGACATTGGTGAGGCCAACTTTGGAGTATTGTGTGCAGTTCTGGTCGCCTAACTACAGGAAGGATATCAGTAAGATTGAGAGAGTGCAGAGAAGATTTACTAGGATGTTGCTGGGTCTTAAGGAGTTGAGTTACAGGTAAAGATTAAACAGGTTAGGACTTTATTCCTTGGAGCGTAGGAGAATGAGGGGAGATTTGATAGAAGTTTACAAAATTGTGAGGGGTATAGACAGAGTAAATGCGAGTAGACTCTTTCCACTTAGATTAGGAGAGATAAACACAAGAGGACATGGCTTTAGGGTGAAAGGGGAAAGGTTTTGGGGGAACATTAGGGGGAACTTCTTCACTCAGGGAGTGGTGAGAGTGTGGAACGAGCTACCATCTGACGTGGTAAATGCGGGCTCACTCTTAAGTTTTAAGATTAAATTAGATAGATACATGGATGGGGGCGGTCTGGAGGGTTATGGACTAGGTGCAGGTCAATGGGACTAGCGGAATAATATTTCAGCAGGGACTAGAAGGGCCGAATGGCCTGTTTTATGTGCTGTAGTGTTCTATGGTTCTATGATCCTCACCTTTTTTCCTAGCATAGATTATGCCATTACTATTGCATTATTTGGTCTACCCTTTCTAAAAAAAAGCATTAGCAGTCTCCTGGCACCAAACGAGTAACCAGAGGAGATTGGGAAATGATAGTGAGGCTCTGCTTTCTCCACCACTCATTGCACCTTTTCACAGCCTGGTATAAATCATTTATCAATTTATCTACTGCCAAAGCTTATTTCTTCATGGTTCATTCTATCTAATCTTTTACACTCCTTAGCTAAAGGTCCACACCCTTTGTGGTGAAAAACAGGTAGAAAGTATTAAAAACATTACCTCATGACTGTTCCCTCTGGGACACCCTGGTCTACTCTTCCATCACCCCCTACATGTCAACATCCTCCCACAGAACCTTCCCATGCAACCGCAGAAGGTGCAACGCCTGCCGCTTTATTTCCCCCCTCCTCACCAAGGGCCTAAACACTCCTTTCAAGTGAAGCAGCACTTCACTTGCACTTCCCTCAATTTAGTCTACTGTATTCGCTGCTCCCAATGTGGTCTCCTCTACATTGGAGACACCAAACGCAGACTGGGTGACCGCTTTGCAGAACACCTTCCGTCTATCCACAAGCATTACCCAGACCTCCCTGTCGCTTGCCATTTCAACACCACCCTGCTCTCATGCCCACATGTCCATCCTTGGCCTGCTGCAATGTTCCAGTGAAGCTCAACGCAAACTGGAGGAACAGCATCTCATCTTCCGACTAGGCACTTTTACAGCCTTCTAGACTTAAACATCGAGTTCAACAACTTCAGACTCTCTCCTCCATCCTCACTCCTATTTGATCCCCTTTCTTCAAATTGGCCTTCTATCCAGCTTCACCCATCCCACCTCCCTTACACAGTATATTTCAGCACATTTCAACTTCTCTAGTTCTGAAGAGTCATCTAACTCAAATCATTAACTCTCTCTCCACAGGTGCAGTCAGACCTGCTTTTTCCAGTAATTTTTTTGTTTCAGGCTATCTTTTTGGCCTCCAATAGGTTTCTGGAAATCCAAAATAAAAATACCTGGAAAAACTCAGCAGGTCCTCTCCCTCCCAGAACCATGATAGGGTCCCCCTTGTCCTCACTTATCACCCCACCAGCCTCTGCATTCAAAGGATCATCTTCCAGCATTTACGCCAACTCCAGCATGATGCCACCACCAAACACATCTTCCCTTCACCCCCTGGCAGCATTCCACAGGGATTATTCCCTCCAGGACATCCTGGTCCACTCCTCCATCACGCCCAACACCTCAACCTCCTCCCACACCACCTTCCCATGCAACCACAGAAGGTGCAACACCTGCCCCTTTACTTTCCCTCTCCTCACCGTCCAAGGGCCCAAACACTCCTTTCAAGTGAAGCAGCATTTCACTTACACTTCCCTCAATTTAGTCTTCTGCATTCGTTGCTCCCAATGCAGTTTCCTCTACATTGGAGACACCAAACACAGACTGGGTGACCGCTTTGCAGAACACCTTCGGTCTGTCCACAAGCATGACCCAGACCTCCCTGTCGCTTGCCATTTCAACACTCCACTCTGCTCTCATGCCCACATGTCCGTACTTGGCTTGCTGCATTGTTCCAGTGAAGGTCAATGTAACTGGAGGAACAGCACCTCATCTTCCGACTAGGCACTTTACATCCTTCCGGACTGAATATTGAGTTCAACAATTTTAGATCATGAACCCTCTCCTCCATTCCCCACCCCCCCTTTTCCCCCCAATAATTTATATAGATTTTTCTTTTCCCACCTATTGCCATTATTTTTAAGTGTATTGTTTTATCTCTACCTTGTAGCCTATTTTGATCCCTTCCCTTCACCCCACCCCCACTAGGGCTATCTGTCCTGCTTTCTTCCCTTAATTAGCACATTCCTTAGGTAATATCACCACCTTCAACACCTCTTTATCCTTCTGTCTATGACATCTTTTGGCTACCTCCACCTATCACTGGCCCTCTATCCAGCTCTACCTGTCCCACCCCTCCCTTAAACCAGCTTATATTTCACCTCTTTTCTATTTTTACTTAGTTCTGTTGAAGAGGCTTGCTGCTATATTATTGGCTCTACCCTTATCAAGTTGTATTTTGTACAGTTCTGCCCCTTCCCAGAACTGACCCCAATGTACCAGGGATTTAAAATCCTCCCCTATGATGTCATAGTTATGACTGAGACTTGGCTAAAAGGGCAGGATTGGCAGCTCAACATTCCTGGTATTCAGACAAGATTGAGAGGGATAGAAAAGAGGGGGGTTGCAATATTGGTCAAGGACTCAATTATACAGTGAGGAGGGATGAATTCTTGGAAGGATCATCAAATAAAGTCACATGGATAGAAGTTAAAAAAACACTAAAAAGGGGCAAACATGCTGTTGGGCATTTACTATAGGCCCCCAAACAAACATCAGGGAGAGAGGATCAAATATGCAATCAAATTTCAGAAAGAGGATAATAAGGTAATAGTAGGGGATTTTAACCACCCAAATATTAACTGGGGTAATTTTAGCATGCAAGGTAGGGAGGGAGCAAAATTCTTAAATTGTATCCAGGAGAACCTTTTTAGCCAGTACATAGAAAGCCCAACAAGGGAGGGGGCAGTTCTGGACCTAATATTTGGAAATGAGTTCAGGCAGATGGACGGCTTATCAGTAGGGGAGCATTTGAGGTAGTGGCCATAACTCAAGTTAGGTTTAGGATAGTCATGGAACAGGATAAGGTTGGACAAGGAATAAAAGTTCTAAACTGGGGAAAGGATAATTTTACCAAGATGAGACACAATTTGGCCCAAGTGGATTGGGAGCAAAAGAGCAAGAGAATAATTAAGGAAGAGTAGGGCCAATCAGGGACCATAGAGATAATGTGTGTGGATCCAGAAGATGTGGATGTATTCCTCAATGAATATATTGTGTTGGTCTTCATAATGAAAAAGGACAATGCAGATGTAGACATCAGGGTGGAGGACTGAAATATTAGAGGAAAACAACGGAGGGGGAGGTAGTACTAGTGGGTTTAGCAGCCTTAAAAGTGGTTAAATCCACAGGCCCTGATGAGATGCTTCTCAACAGCCTGGGATACAACAGAAGAGATATCAGGGGCCTTGGCAGTACTTTTCCCAAATTCTCTCTGGCCACAGGTGAGGTGCTAGAGGACTGCTAACATTGTCCCATTATTAAAAAAAGGGGAAGGGATAGACTAGGAAATTACAGGCCAGTGAGTCTAACCTTGGTGGTGGGGAAGTTACTAAAAAGA
The DNA here is from genome assembly GCF_964194155.1 of Cetorhinus maximus. Lineage (NCBI taxonomy): Eukaryota > Metazoa > Chordata > Chondrichthyes > Lamniformes > Cetorhinidae > Cetorhinus > Cetorhinus maximus. The sequence continues at coordinate 232,003,905 of NC_135879.1, read as the reverse complement.
ATTCTAAGGACAGAATATGTCTGCACTTGGAGACATGGATTAATCAGGGATAAGTTAGCATGGATTGGTTAATGGAAGGTAGTATTGACAAATTTGATTGAATGTTTTGAGGAGGTAACCAGGAGTGTTGATTAGGGTAATGCATTTGATATGATCTACATGGACTTTAGCAAGGCTTTGAGGCACCTCATGTCAGACTGGTCAGGAACATAAGAGCCCATGGGATCAAAGGCAAAGTGCCACATTGGATCCAAAATTGGCTGAGAGACAGGAAGCAGAGGGATGTTTCTGTGACTGGGAAGTTTGTTTCTAGTGGGGTTTGGCAGGGCTCTGTTCTGGGGCCCTTGTTGTGTACATAAGTGATTTGGACTTAAATCTAGTGGATATGATCAAGAAGTTTGCAGATGACATGAAAATTGGTAGGGTGTAAATAGTGAGGAGGATATTGATGGACTGGGCAGGTGGGCAGAGCAGAGGCAAATGGAATTCAACCTGGAAAATTGAGGGCTAATGCACTTGGGGAGGGCTAACAAGGCAAGGGATTACACTATTAATGGTCCTGGAAAGTACTTCAGGTCAGAGGGACCTTGGTGTCCATATCCATAGATCCCTGAAGGTAGCACGGCAGGTACATAAGGTGGTTAAGGGGGCATATGGGATACTTGTAATCTATGCCTCAGCTAATAATGGCAAGAGCAGGGATGTTATGCTGGTACTGTATAAAATGCTGGTTAGGCCACAACTGGAGTACTGTGTGCAGTTCTGGTCACCACATTATAGGAAGGATGTAATTGCACCAGAGAGGGTGCAGAGGAGATTTACCAGGATGCTGCCTGGGCTAGAGGGTCTGGGTTATGGGGAATGATTGAATAGGATGGGATTGTTTTCTTTGGAGCAGCAAAGGTTGAGCGGGGACCTGATAGGAGGTGTATAAGATTATGAGGAGCATAGATAGGAAGGCACCTTTTCCATTAGTTAAGGGGTCAATAACCAGGGGGCATAGATTTAAAGGTAAGGAGGTAAAAGGCTAGGACGGGAGTGGAGGAAAAGTTTTCACCCAGAGGGCAGTGAAAGTCTGGAACTCTGCCTGAAAAGGGTGGTCAAGTCAGAAACTCTCATAACCTTTTAAGTATTTAGTTATTCACTTGCATTGCAAAAGCCTCCAGGGCTAAGCACTGGAAAATGAGATAGGTGCAGTCTGATCTTTGTTGACCAGCACAGGCACAATAGGCCTAATGGCCTCCTTCTGTGCTGTAAACATCTATGAGTTTATGATCACTGTGGGTGTAGTTATACCACAGACTACAGCAGTTCAAGAAGGCAGCTCACCACCACAAGGGCAATTGATGCTGGCCTTTCACTACCCATATTCTGCAAGTGAATAAACAAGCTGCCTGGACCATACCCATTCACTTTGCCACATTTTAAGCTGCACATTGACCACCTCCTAAATGTGTTCTCCATGTAGCTCTCAGCCTCATGGATGCAATGTAGCATCACCAGCTTCTGCTCAAGTGCCATAACCTAGAGCAAGCTGACCCCCACTCCTGCATTTGTGGTTGTCCAGGGACAAGCAGCAGCTTGGAATGACCACATGGCACAGGCACCCATTTGGACCAAGGTGCTCGGCCATGACTACTCATTCAGCTAAATTTTATAGTTTAACCCCCACAGAAAAATATTTGAGCAAACCATTTAAATCCCTCACCAGCCCTCCTGTCAAACTTATGAAAGCTGTTGGTCTGTCATAAGCCAGCTTTATCATCCATCTTCAATGGGAAGGTAACTGCAACACCTCCCAAACTCTGACCTCAACCACCAAGAAGGACCAGGGCAGCAGGTGCAGGGCAATAATCACCTATAAGTACTCAAACAGCATCTTGATTTGGGACAGTGTTAAAATCTTGTATCTTTACCCAACAGCATCACTGGATTCAAGGCAATTTACCACATCACCTGCTCAAGGATAAGTGGCCATGCCAATAACACCCACATTCAGGTGAAAAAAATCAACTTTCTAAAAAAAAAGGAGAAAACTGGGAGTTTCTACCTGTTTTAAGAGATGCACTTAGCTTCTTGTTCAGCATATATTGCTGTTTGTTACCCCCACCCCCAAAAAAGGATCATGTAACATTTATCTTCATTAGACTATATTTGCCACATTTATTCAGTTGTGGTTTGTGCACATGGCACAAGTTCATCATGCATCCAATCTGACTTGCTGTTCAGATCAGATTATTTGCCATTAGAAACTACAGGAATATCACTTGAAACTTACATTAGTCAGCTGATCTCCATTAAATTCTGCAATGGAAGTAAAGTCCCTTGCTTTCACTATGAGTTTATTTTCTCCCTCTAGGTTCATTACAGCCTACAACATGGAAAAACAAAATCACAGTAAAAGTCAAATTTACTGAAAATCAGAAGTTCAGAAAAGTTCTGTGCATGAAAGTTATCTTAAAGATTGCAAGTAAAAGAGTCATTTTTTGCTATATAATCAAAGAGACTTAAAGAGGATTAGTGAAATTGTGTGTCACACAAGCTCTCTTATGCCCAAGACTCAAGTTACCTTGACCTTCTCTCCTGCAGGAGTTTGTAAATGTGTCTCTTGCCCAAGGGTAAAGCTATTAACAAGCACTTGATCACCAGTTTGGATAGCAACTATGAAGTCTTCTCCATTTTGAACAATTTTAGTAACTCTCTTGAGATCTTTGATTTTTTCAATCATGTCATCTGGGACACCTGTAAAATGCAGGAGGGACCAAATGTGTATCAAATTCATAACCTGATCAGTATTTAACTGCCAAATTACATGACAAATTCAACAAAAAACTTATGTGCATTTTAATGTAATATGGCAATAGTATATGGAATACTTGTTTTAATTAAAAAAGCACCGAGTGGAAAAGCAAGGGGTTGGGGGGGAGAAAGAAAGATGACAAAACAAATCATTGCCATACAGGTTAAATTACTGAGGCCACATTACATAGGCTAGAGAAAAGATTAGGGTGATCTAATTGAAATGATAAAGGAACTGATGAGTGAGCACACAGCCATATTACACAAGGGGTACAAGCCAGGTTATACAATGGGTATAACCTTAAAATTAGGCTGTTCGGGGGCAATGCCAAGAAATACTTCTACATAAAAGGATATTGGAAATCTGGAGTTTGAGTGGAGGCCAATTGAAAATTTCAACTGAGATTGATAGATAGGTAAAGGAAATCAGGGCTATGGAACCAAGACAGGTTTAGTCAATTAGATTATGGTTCAGACTAAAGGGATTGAATGGCCTATTCCAGTTCCTGGACTTTTCTTGACAGATTATTAGGTCAAGTCCTGACCATCACATTTCTGAAGCCCATGGAGAGGATAGAGGTTTTCTAATATCATGCCAGAAATGGAAGGCTTTACTGTTGGAGGCACTAGAGCAGATGCTGAGATGGTTGTAGCTGCTCATTTCAAAAAACATATATGATAAAGTTAGTGTCATTGGTCAGTAAGTTGGTAATGGAGTGCATACATTTACCAAAAGATAAAAAGCAGAATTTAAACATGTTTTTAAACCAACGGAAAATTTGTTTCTGGGGGAAAGAGCAGCATTAAATTGTATAGCTCTCCAAGAACTGTATCATTTTATGATATTCTAACCATGAAGTGCCCCATCTGAAGGTATGGTATTATGGATTTTATAACAGAGACCAAGCAGATCACTAAGAGTTAGCATTAGCATACTGGGCTAGTGCTGCAAAATTCATACAATACATTCTCACCCATATATGTCCAAGAACAGGAAGCAGAGTACAAGAATTGCAATACAGCTCTCCATGCTATTTATTTGAAATTGAATCTATCAATTCAATCCCATCTCCTGGGAAAACAGTGAAACGTTAAGCTCATCTATCCAATATTTTGGCATTCTACAATTGATCTTCAGCTTACCCAGGGCTTCCATAAATAGTTCCACATTTTCTTGGCTCTGGAGTTCATACTGTCCACTGAAGTCCATTATATAAATGGTTCAGCACTCAAGGGAGGCAGGGGCTGCTTTTTATGGATCCTTTTAACTGGAGGCAATAATGGAATATCAAACATATCTGATGACTCAATAGTTTATTCTGTGAACATTCAATATCAACTATTTCACCTCATCACAACTGCTATTCACTAACCCTAGATAACTGTTCTGGTTATCTGGTAGGTCCAAAAGTTAAATGCCTTAAAAAAACACCCATTTGTTAAATATCAATTCAATCCTTTACTTTTTCCAATGAATGCACAGCTAAACGAATCTAAAGCTACCCTATACACATTCCATTTCTGATACTCTGAAGACTCAAATGTTTGAGGTCGCCATTAATTACTCCCCAGGGTTCTGGAGCCTTCTCTTTACCAGAAGCAAATAATTGTAGGAACTTCACTGGAGGTTTACAGCTAAGCATCAGTTTGAGTGCCTCTGATGTCTGGATATCCTTGCTGTAAAACAAGGTTATTTCAGAGGGTTCTAAAAGTGATTCCTGCTGGTTGTACAGGCCAAGGTCCACCAAGAGTCTTTCCTTATGGTGGTCACATTCTGTCCCACTGGGTTTCAGCAAATTATCTAGCAGTACACCTCAACTGTAAAGCTATTTATTTTATGTATTGGATTGTTTTAGTTACCTTTTAGATTCACCTGGTATCAGTGCCATCATTAGGAATGCCTTTTCTCAATGAGCCCTAGCAAAATTGCAGTCAATGGGAACCAGGAGGAAACTCTGCTGGTTGGAGTCATACCTAGCACATGGGGGGGGGGCACGATTGGGAGATTTGCAGATGACACAAAGATTGGCCGAGTAGTGGCTAGTGTAGAGGATAGCCATAATCTCCAAAACGATATAGATGGTGGAGTGAAGGCAGCAGTTCAAGTAGAGAAGGTTGTGAAGAAGGCATATGGAGTGCTCTCCTTCATTGGCAGAGGTATAGAATATAAAAGTAAGGATATAATGTTGGAATTGTATAAAACATTGGTGAGGCCACAACTGGAGTATTGTGTACAGTTCTGGTCACCACATTACAGGAAGGATGTAATAGCTCTGGAGAGAGTGCAGAGGAGGTTTACAAGAATGTTGCCAGGGTTAGAAAAGTGTAGCTACGAGGAGAGATTGGATAGGTTGGGGTTATTTTCCTTAGAACAAAGAAGGCTGAGAGATGGTGACTTGATTGATGTGTACAAAATTATGAGGGGAATAGATAGAGTGGACAGGATAAAATTGTTTCCCTTGATGGAGAATTCTAGAACCAGGGGACATAGATTCAAGATAAGTGGCAGAAGGTGTAGGGGGACATGAGGAAGAACTTTTTTGTTTTAAAAACAGAGGGTAGTGGGTGTCTGAAATTCACTGCCCAAGTTGGTGGTAGAGGCAGAAACTTTAAACTCTTTTAAAAAGATCTGCACCTAAAGTGCTGTAAGCTGCAGGGCTATGGGCCAGGTGCAGGAAGGTGGGATTAGAAAGGGCACCTGGGTGTCCTCAGGCTGGCATGGACAAGATGAGCCAAATGGCTTCCTTCTGTGCTGTAACTTTTCTATGGTTCTAAAGGAAGATGGTTGTGGTTGTTGGAGGTTAATCATTTCAGTCCCAGGACACCACTGAAGGGAGTTCCTCAGGGTAGTGGCCTAGGCCCAGCCATCTTCAGCTGCTTTATCAATGACTTTTCTTCCATCACAAGGTCAGGGGAAGTGGGGATATTCACTGATGATTGCACAATGTGCAACATCATTTGCAACTCCTCAGATACTGAAGCAATCCATGTCCAAATGCAGCAAGACCTGAACAATACCCAGGCTTGGACTAACAAGTGGCAAGTAACATTCACACCATACAAGTGCCAGGCAATGACCATCTCCAACAAGAGAATATAACCATCACCCCTTGATGTTCAATGGCATTACCATCACCAAATCCACCACTATCAACATCCTGGGGGCTACCATTGATCAGAAATGGAACTGGACTAGCCATAAATACTGTGGCTACAGGAGCAGGTCAGAAGCTATGAATCCTGCAGTGAGTAACTCATCTCGAGTCCCCAGAGCCTGTCCACCATCTACCAGGAACAAGTCAGGAGCGTGATGGAATACTCTCCATTTGCCTTGATGAGTGCAGCTCCAACAACACAAGAGGTTTGACACAATCAAGCAGCCCGCTTTATTGGAACCCCTTCCACAAACCAAAAGTGGAAAGTTAAGCTCATCTAGCCAATATTTTGGCTTTCTACAATTGATCTTCCTTCACCACCAACACCTTCACTACCATGCAAGTAGCAGTGTGGACCACCTACAAGATGCACTGCAGGAGCTCACCAAGGCTCCTTCCAAACCCATGACCACTGTCATCTAGAAGGACAAGGACAGTAGACATGGGAACACCACCACCTGAAAATTCCTCTCCAAGCCACTCACCATCCTGAATTGGAAATATATCTGTTCTTTCACTGTCGCTGGGTCAAGATCCTGGAACACCATCCCTAACAGCATGAAGTGACCTTGGATCTTCCAAAATGGCACCTTCAGCATGCACACACACCTTGTGGGATGAATCATGCCAAATGCCATTTGTACAGTGAATAACTGCTGAAAGTACACAGAAGCTTTGGGAGTAAAGAGTATTCCAGCACCTCCTATGCCACTCCCAGTAATCTATAGGAACAAGTATAGAAAACACTAAAATCATGAAGAATTCAAGCAGAAGGAATCAACCAGCAAATAAAGCATGATTTTCAGTGTAACGTTGATGCTATTGGAGCTCACTAGCCCAGGCAATACCACAGATTTCTTCTCCGCCGATGCTGCCAGACTTGCTGAGTTTTTCCAGGTAATTCTGTTTTTGTTTAGCCCAGGCAATATCCTGGGAACATTCCATTCAGCAATAGAAATACCTGCCTCCAATCAACCATTTTAAAAAAGGGATCAACTCCAGTTTGACTGCTTCAATTCTATGTTTCTGGCACTTTCTATAGTTGCTTCATGTTTTTACATTTTATTTGCAAGGGGTTTCATCATCACTGCTTAGAATTCTAATACTGTTCCCACTTTGGTTCAATATCCCATTTTATAATTAGCGTGACATTCTAATCCTCAAGTATTAAATTTCTAATGACTTCTTAAAGATAATGGCAAGTGCAACTCTCGCAGAGATTAGTATTTACATAGGCCAGTACATGTAAGAGCAATTAAGGGACCAGAGCAAGTTTCATCTAAAACAATGCTATTGCATTTTAGCTAAAAAGTTACGCTTTCAAAATTTCCTAATTCATATTGGTCAATCCAATCAAGCGAAAAAAATATATGATGCCTTTAACATAGTAATATCTAGCTGAGCAAGTCACTCAGTTCAAGAGCAATTAGGGATGGGCAGCAAACACTGGCCTTGATGACAATGTTCACATCTCATGAAAGGATATAGAATCCCAGAGTGCAAACAATTTAAGTTACCAGCCCCTTATTTAGAGACACAATAAATAAGCATTAAGAAATCTTTCAGTTATACTAGTGACATTCAGGATCAAGTTAAACCATTACCTTGTTAAACTATAGGATTTGATCAAATATAACATTTTGATCAAAATGACTTGAAGATTCATCCAGTTAAAACAAAAGCAAAACAACCCAGGAAAATTCCTTTTCCCTCGATACCTGACACAAGAATGAATCCTATTCCTTTGAATAAGACAAGGAACATCTTTCCAAAAATAAAGCCCAAAATAACACAACATGGTTTTACTGACATATTCCTTAAAGAAGTGCCCATCTACTTAAATAGTAAATCATTGAACCAAAAGACCAAGATACATCAATAGCCAGTGGCAGCATAAAGATATGTCTTATAATTACAAGGTTTGTCTAAAAAGACTTTCCCATACAAATTTAACTTCATTCCAAGTAGTCACAAGTTTTCTGAGTAACTTTTGGTTTTCTAATTATAGCCCCCCATGATCAGTTAGAAACCTATTTAGAGAAGTTGCAGCAATGTTAGATTAAGTCATTTTCTATAGAAAGAAATAGAAGTTTACTGCTAGGCTTAATTTAGCTCTAACCAACAAGTTATAGTCTTTGAGCTCTGAAGAACAGTCGTACAGACTCAAAACATTAACTCTGTTTCTCTCTCCACAGATGCTATCAAACCTGTGGAGTTTTTCTAGCATTTTCTGTTTTTAATTTCATATTTCCAACATTTGCAGTATTTTGCCTTTAACTATAACCCACTATGGAAGACCAGAACTACATAAAAACCCTTTATCACTAGGTGAAGGCAGGGAAACAGACAGGTAAAATTTAAGCAAAACTTTTTAACCAATACCTTAGAAATAATAAAAAAAAAGCTAAACAGATTAGTGAAAACAAACCAAAAGGGACAATTTATGGGAACTTCATCTGGGCAGCCTGATGGCATTCAGGAGAAAATAAGGGTCTGTTAATTGAAATCATGATATTTCCAGAGGAATTCAGAGAAGGATGCCAGTGTTTAAACCATAGCAATCAATGCTGGTTAAACTTCAGTTAAGAACTCAATTGGTAAAAGATCCTGCACACTATTGAAAACAATAGGTTTACCCTTATCATCAGACCATATCAATTGTCAACTCTGCCTCATGCTTGTCCTATTTCACACAAGAACAAATGAGGTGTCAGCTGTGGCTCAGTTCATAGCACCCTTGCCTTTGAATCAGAGGTTTGTGGGTTCATGTCCCACTCCTGGAAACCAAGAACTGTGATTGTACTCAAAAGAGTTGCAATCTGTGACTGTTGATAACTGGAAAGAAATAAAACATTTGGTGTGGGCAGTCGCATGACAGTGGTCAACCCAATTTTTTGAGGTGTCAGCTGTGGCTCAGTTCATAGCACCCTCGCCTTTGAATCAGAGGGTTGTGGGTTCATGTCCCACTCCCGGAAACCAAGAACTGTGATTGTACTCGAAAGAGTTGCAATCTGTGACTGTTGATAACTCGAAAGAGTTTCACACAAGAACAACACCACCAGGGCAACTACAAGGACGTCCATGAAAAGAGTTAGCTCTAATAAAGATTGCATAACCTATTTAAATGACAAATGAGTACATGTGATAAACAGTACATGTCAATTTTGATATTTAGGTCAGTGAAGCAGTCACTGGCCATGGTTGTATTCAACAGTTGCCTCCTCATACTATAAAGAGTTAAATATGGGAATCTGGGAGATCTTCTCTGGCAATCTTCTGTATTGTGGACTTATGTACAATTTATTAAATCAAATTCAGGAGCAAATCTACCAATGCATTCTCCTTATTGTTCAATCTATATATTGAGCCATCAAAGACAATTTGGCTGAGAACAAATGGGGACAGAATGAAGTATACATGTCAACTGCCCATTATAGTTATTTTGTCCAGTACATAGTCTTCTAGTTTTATAATCTCCTCTATGACACGTTGTTCCGAAGTCTGAAAAACTGCAAAAGGCCTGCTGCTGAACTGGATGGCACTGAGTTCTTGGATATCCCACAAGTTCTATAACAGTAGAATTGTCCCCTATCTAGGTCATCAATACATGATCGAGCCATTATGGTACAGGATAAAAACAAAAAACTACTGCGGATGCTGGAAATCCAAAACAAAAACAGAATTACCTGGAAAAACTCAGCAGGTCTGGCAGCATCGGTGGAGAAGAAAAGAGTCGACATTTCGGGTCCACACGACCCTTCAACGGTACAGAAGGAGGCCATTTGTCCCTTCAAGTCCATGATCAGGTAAGATAAATTGGCTACAACTCAGGTCAGCCATGATCTTATTGAAAGCGGAGCAGGCTTGAGGGACCGAGTGGCCTACTCCTGCTCCTAATTTGTATGTTTGTATGTAACAATGGTCAAGGTTAAGAAGGCCTAACCTGCAGCAAAATACAATATGTTACGCTAATTGTTGTTTACTGAACTGCTGTATTAATGTATACTTAAAGATATAATTTTTTTGTTAATAAATATCACTTGATAGACTATCTAAACCTTTACTTTTCTTTGGAAAATGAGGTCACAGGAGCATAGGAACAAGAGTTGGTCATTCAGCCAAGCCTGCTTCACCCTTCCATTAGATGACAGCTGATCTGTAACAACTCCATTTACCACCTCAGCTCCATATTCTTTGATACTGTTACCTAACGAAATCTATCAATCTTGGCCAGAAAGCTTCAATTGTCCATCTGTTTTCAGTTTGAACACTGGCTTTCACTTGCAATACAACTTATAGCAATAGATAGTCCCTATTAAAGCATTAGAACTTGACTGATGAGTCAATTAGTAACTGTGATACAGGTCAGGATGGTTTGTGGATTGTCTCTGCTGAGCGAGTTGATCCCAAATAAGGAAGCAGCTTTTAAAAAAAAAATACATTCTTGGCATGTGAGAATTTCTGGCAAGCCTGCCGATTATTGTTCGTGTTGCTCAACAGAAGTCGAAATTTTTAAGGCAACCGAGTAGCTTGCTAAGCCATATAGATCAGTTAAGAGTCAGCCACATTGGTCTGGGACTGGAGCCTAGGCCAGTCAGGAACCATATTTTTCCTTCCTAAAGCAATCCGTGAACCTGTTGCATTTTTATGACAATTTGACATTCCATTCACCGTGCTTTTTATCTCCAGAACTTTTTAAACGGATCGTAACAGCCAAGGTGAGATTTTACCTCAGATAATCTGGATTATTTGCCCATATAATTGGATCCTTGATAATTGGGCTCAATTTTTTGACGATAATTGGACTCATTTTCCAAGGCTTGGGAAGAGAATTAAAAAAGAATACAGACACAGGTAATAGTTTTTTTTTATTTAGAAACAAAAGGAAGGGTCAACAATCCTAGTGCTAGAAAGTTTGAAAAGAGAAGATACAATAAATAGAAAGTAATGATTCTTTTATTGGTTTTAGAAGTCTGAGGCTTGTGCAAGGTTGAGATTGAGGCATGTAAGGAACTGCAGTTTTAACGTTTTAAGAAAAATGAGTCAGATTAGGAGGTTCTATTCAATCTTAATTCCAGCCCTTTAGAGTGAAGTAACATCATGAAGGATGGAAGAAGATTGGGGTAAACATCAAAACTTGTTTTCCTTTTTATTTGAATGTACAAACTATGCTGTTCAAATCATAATATGTAACCCTTCATGAAATAGTGATTATATTTATTTGAGTTCACACCCAAGTGAGCAAAGTAGCCACCAATATAATAACTATTCTATACAGTTGAGCTTCTGAATCAAGAGAGACCTCTGCATTCTCACAGGGGTTTCCCTGTACCCTGGCCAATGTGTATGCGTCAACCAATGGTGCAGAAGCAGATTGGCTGGTCACTTAATCTCATTTCAGTATGCAAATTAGCTGCCATCTATCCTACATTACAATAGCAACTATGCTTCAAAAATACTACATCCAAAATTGGATGAGCAGAAATTTCTTCCAATTAAATGCTGAAAAAACCTAAAGATTTCCATTTCTGCCATAATCTCCATTCCCTACCCTGACCACTGCCTGAGGTCGATCCAAGGTTTTGCAATCTTGGCAACCTGTCTGACTCACCATCAATAAGGTTGCCTGCTCCCCCACCTCTGTAACTTTCAACCCTACCCTAGCTTATCCGCTGCTGAAACCTTCATCCATGTGTTTGTGACCACTAGACTTGATTGTTCCAATGCACACCTGGCTGGTCTTCCATCTTGTATCCCAGGGTATTCTTCAACCCACCGAAAACACCTCTGACCTAACCTTACTGAGTTCTGTTCACCTATCATTTGACGTAGTCTACTTAGACTTCAGCAAGACTTTTGATAAGGTCCCGCATAGGAGACTGATAACGAAGGTAAGAGCCCATGGGATCCAAGGCAGTTTGGCAAATTGGATCCAGTATTGGCTGAGTGGCGGGAAGCAGAGGGTGATGGTCGAGGGATGTTTTTGTGACTGGATGCCTGTGTCCAGTGGGGTTCCACAGTGATCAGTGTTGGGTGCCTTGCTGTTTGTGGTATATATAAACGATTTAGACTTGAATGTAGGAGGGTTGATCAGTAAGTTAGCGGATGACACAAAAATTGGTGGGGTGGTAAATAGTGAGGAGGATAGCCTTAGATTACAGGAGGATATAGACGGGCTGGTCAGATGGGCTGCTCAGTGGCAAATGGAATTTAATCCGGATAAGTGTGAGGTGATGCACTTGGACAGGACAAACAAGGCACGGGGATACACGATGAATGGTAAGACACTGGGAAGTACCGAGGATCAGAGGGACCTTGGTGTACATGTCCATCAGTCCCTTAAGGTAGCGGGACATGTAGATAAGGTGGTTAAGAAGGCATATGGGATACTTGCCTTTATTAGTCGAGGCATAGAATATAAGAGCAGGGAGGTTATGCTGGAACTGCATAAAACGCTGGTTAGGCCACAGCTGGAGTATTGTGTGCAGTTCTGGAATCCGTATTATAGGAAGGATGTGATTGCACTAGAGAGAGTGCAGAGGAGATTTACCAGGGTGTTGCCTGGGCTGGAGAGTTTTAGTTATGAGGAGAGATTAGATAGTCTCGGGTTATTTTCCCTGGAGCAGAAGAGATTGAGGGGGGACATGATTGAGGTGTATAAAATTATGAGGGGCATAGATAGGGTAGACAGGAAGGAACTTTTCCCCTTGGTGGAGGAATCAATAACCAGGGGGTCATAGATTTAAGGTAAGGGCAGGAGATTTAGAGGGGAGTGAGGAAGAATTTTTTCACCTAGAAGGTGGTGGGAATCTGGAACTCACTGCCTGAAAGGGTGGTAAAGGCAGAAACCCTCATAACATTTAAGAAGTATTTGGATGTACACTTGTGATGTCACGGCATACAAGGCTATGGGCCTAGTGCTGGAAAATGGAAAATGGGATTAGAATAGTTAGGTACTTGTTTGACTGGCGCAGATTTGATGGGCTGAAGGACCTTTTTCTGTGCTGTAGACCTCTATGACACTATCACCTCCTTGTTCATTGGCTCCTGGTCCAGCAGTGCCTCAATTTTAAAATTCTCATCCTTGTTTGCGAATCCCTCCATGGCCTCATCCCTCCTTATCTCTCCAACCACCTCCAACTCTAAAACCCTCCAAACTTTCTACACTCCTTCAATTCTGGTCTCCTGCATATTCCAAATTTTCATCGCTCCCCAATTGTCGGCTGTGCCTTCAGCTGTTTAGACTCTGGAATTCCCTCCTAAATCTCTCTGCCTCTCTTCCTGTCTCCCGTCCTTTAAGATATTGCTTAAAACCTAAATCTTTGACCGACCTGTTGCTCACCTGTCCTAATATTTCCCATGTTCCACATATTACAACAGTTACAACACTTCAAAAAGTACTTCATTTGCTGTAAAATGTCTGGGGACATTGTCAGGTCATGAAAGGTGATATAAATGTAAGTCTGTTAACATCTCCTAAAATGGCTCAGTGACTATTTTGTTTGATAATGCTCCTGTGAAACACTTTGGGATACTTTGCTATGTTAAAGGGGCTATCTAGACCCAAATTGTGGCTGTTCTTCATTGGCTGTCATCACTTTGGAAGTCATGACATGTGCAGTATAAATGTAAACTCTTTATGAAAGCTCAGTGGCCTGTATAATGAGGCTGGTGCTTCCCTTTTGTACACCAGCATGTGTTCCTCTGCCATGAACACAAGAGGGTTAAAACAGGCCTATAGTTCCTTTTATTTATTGGTTTCAGTCAGATGGGTATCAAAGAATGCAGGCTTTCAGACATCATCATTAACTCTAAAGACATGCCCATTGTGTCACCTTTCTTTGACAAAAAAATGACTGGGTGCAGATGCCAGGAGGTGTTCATTAACATAGATGTGAGCATCTATATAACCGCTTTTACCTTCTGTTGCTGCAAACAGAAATTAGATACTATCAGGAGTTGCCAGGCAACATGGTGGGGGAAGAACTGCCGGACACCTCAGCATTCATTAGGAGACCCAACTCAGAGGAGGCAAAGCCCGGTGGAACTATCCAGCTCCCTCTACCTAAGCTCAATAGCACCGCCACAATGCCAGGCGCTTAACACTCCAGAAGTACTGAGAAGCTGAGTGTCGTGGATTATTCCAACTGCCCGAAGGAGATGCAGAGACATCTGATTATTGCAGTCCTTGAAAGCAAAACTTAGCAACGTGCACTCAGGTGTTCCTTGGGTTAGTTGGAGGTGCCCTTCAAGTCCTGGCATTGCCCATTGATCTTTCTGTGACATGGGAGTGCACTGCAATTCTTTAATACTTTAAGAAGGCATCTAAAGTCTTACATGTAGGTCCTATTGGGAACCTAAACTGACATGGAGGAATTTTTCGACATTTCCCCCTTAAAGACTTTCCCCTGATTCAAAGTAATTAATACCCACCTTTGTAGTGGAAGGTGTAAATATGATTTCTAATACCTGTCACCGAAGAGGTAAATAAAATTCAGACAAGCCACTGGACAGTAGCATAGCATTTATTTTAATACTATACGAGGATATACAATTAGCTACCTAAAGTGTTCTGCAATTGTTTCAACTGATACGCTTGCTGATTCTCTTGTAGACAATGTCGCCAACAGTCATGGCCTGAAAAGAGAAGATAAAACTTAATTCATTTCATTTTATCGAGGGACACTGTACAATACTGAGACGTATTCCAGCTTCATTTGGTTGATAGCCCATTCCCCTATAAGTCAGAAATTCCTGAGTTCAAGCCCCGCTCTAAACTGACACATCAATGTCAAAGAAAGAAGGAAATGTTTTCATTTATATAGCACCTTTCATGACCTCAGGACATTCCAACGTGCGTTACAGCCAATGAAATACTTTTTTGAAGTATAGTCATTGTTGTGATGTAGGAAACTTGGCAGCCAATTTGTGCATAGGAAGCTCACACAAACTGCAATGTGTTAATATTCAGATAATCTGCCTTTGTGGTGTTGATTAAGGGATAGATATTACTTCAATGTGCTTTGGGTAGATGTTAAAGAGCCCATAGCATTATTCAAGCAAAATGCTTCCTCAGCCAGCATCATCAAAAACTAAATAACTGCTCATTTATCAAGCTGGTGTTTCTGGGATTTTACAGTAAACAAATGGATTACTGTGCGTGCCACAGGAACCTAGGCTGCACCTTATCTACAATGCGGTCTGGTTTCCACCCTTTTTTTCCTCTTGATTTTTGCATGTAAATTGGGTACATAAAACTGTTTGTTCTTTCCCTGTTCTCCTGAAGGGTGGCGCATCATTCCATTGACTTTGGACAATGTGTGGTCATTACTGAAATATGAACATTGGCAGTGAGTGTCAGCAAGGCCCTCAATCAAGGTGAATTATTTATCTGACCCTGATGTTGTCCACAGTCATGTACTAGAAGCAAGAATCACAACCCTGGCCATTTTTCTCCCCTTCCTAATCTGTGGAGCCTGATGGACACATGAAGTTGAAGGCCAATTAAAACCCCGACGTCTCATCATCTTATGTACATCAAAGTCAAACTCAGCTAGTTAAAGAAGGTCAATGCCTTCAGCTACTCATGACTGACTCAGAGGATCAAAACCGAACCAAGATATACAAGAAATCCCAAAAGAGAATTAATTGTAACTTACATTAACCATTTGGTCTCCAGTGATCTCTGTAACTGAGGTAATGTTTTTTATCTTGGCAACAAGTTTATTGTTCCCTTCACGGTTAATTATGGCCTATATAATTAAGAAATAAAGCATTAAAAGTTAAGTTTTCAAGTGAGTCCAGATAATGTTCTGGCTGAAATTAACATAACTTAAATTACAATCATTGTTTCTCAGTAACCTGAGCTTCCAGTATCCATCTGGGTATTTGGATTTAACTCTTCCAGTGTAGGGAAATTTTTTTAACTTTTTAAATTTTGCATAGTATTACTTCAAACTTGCAGTAAATTTAATCAGGAGTCTTGGCCAAGAGACCTCTTTACAACGAGCCTCAATCATCCTAATTTTTGTTAGCCCCATTGTCTGCCAGAAATTCCTGTCAGACATGGACATTCAGGGCTGAGGGATTAAGAGGAGATCAGCCTGCTCAGTCAGCTAGGAGACCAGCAGGCATGAGGGCTGCCAACACTGAGCAAATAGCCAGTTTTAAAATGGATAAACACAGGCTTCTAGATTACCTGGCCATTTGCTTTATCCCCATGCAGAGGCACTCCTTCATTCTGGCAGATAATCAAGATTTGATTGCACTTTGGTTTTGAATAATGTTATACAGGTGGCAAGTGATTAATATATACAAACACCTCCTCGCCCACCAGGCTATTAAACACTAGAACTAATATACTTTAATCATCAATACAATACCCACACTGCAACGTCATATCCAAATTATGGAAAAATTGTTAAAGGGACCATACAGATTAAAAATGGTTGGCAGAAGGACTAAAGGTGACATGAGGAAAAACTTTCTTACGCAGTGAGTGGGTAGGATCTGGAATGCACTGCCTGAGATTGTGGCTTTCAAAAGGGAATTGGATAAGCACTTGAAGGGGTAAAAAAAAAAATGGCAAGGTTACAGGAAAAGGGGAGAGTGAATGGGAGCGGCTAAATTGCTCTTGCAGGGAGCAGGCATGGTTCCATGGATTGAACGGCTTCCTTCTGCGCTGTATAAGTCTGTTGTTTCATCATCCCGGTTTGAGTCTTTAATTAAGAACACACGTGAAATTAAGCCGTAGAATTACACAGTCCTATGCATCGAGCAACATGCAGCATCACATCAGTGGTTGCCCTTAATATTAAATGGAGGGAAGGGTTACCTTAACTTTTTCTCCTGTGGGAGAATCTACTTCTGTCTCCTGTCCAATTGTAAACTCATTAACAAGCACCCGGCTGCCTGTTGTGACAGTGATCTTAAAGTGGTCTCCAGTTTCAACAATTTCAGAAGTGCTCTTTTTGTCCTTCCCTTTCTCAATCAAATCATCTGAGAGGCCTAGAAATTGGACAAAAGCAACAGGAATTGACATGCCTGAAAAGCCAAAGGTTTCACAGTTGGTGAGATGAAAGTGAATGGAAGAAGAATCGAAAAGGGCCTGAAGAATGGTCGAACTGAAGGCAAAATGGGTTTAAGCTTCGATTGTACCCCGACACTCGAGATTGAGAATCTTCTAGGCAAATACAATAAAGAATAGGCTAGAATTCTACGTTCCTCACCCTCCTCTTTGTTTTTAGTGTAGTACTACTGTACTTTGAGTAAACCTTCTGATCTTGATTTGTAAATCTCACTTGCAGTTCAGAACCTACCACGGGTTTGGAATAGAGATTTCTATTTGCAGCCAAGGACCAGCCAGTAGCCGGCTCTAATTTGGTTGGTCATTTCCAAATTCAAATATTTACTGTTACATAGAATTCAAGTCGCAGGTTTTCTAAGGAAGAAAGTGGCTCAGGCCTCCTTCCAACATTTGAGCTCATAATCTAGTCTGACACTGCAATGCAGGACTGAGAGCCCTGTGCGGTTGGAGGTGCCACCCTACGACTAAATGTTAGGCTGGATTTTTGTTTCTGAAGTGGGTAGATTGAGTCAGCAAATGTCCTGACCCGGCAAACTGTCCTTGGTGTAAAGGCCCAATTTTCACGTCGGCTAGGCAGGGCTAGGATCGTGTTGAGTCTGCTGGCCCTGGAAGCAGATCCTAGGTGGCCAGCAGGATGGATGAGTGCCAAGGCAGGCTGGTTAGAAGCCTGTTTTTATTCAAGTTCAAAGAGCAGGGAACTTAAAAATTTCAGATCATGACACTCAAACAGACATTCTGGTCAGTTCTCTGGGAATTCATCCCAGTTGTTTTAGAAGCATTTAGGTCTGCTAACCCTCACCCTTCACACCCATAGCCACTCTCAATGGACCCCCACAATGGCTCCTCATTGGCCTTTCATGCCCCCACCCACACCCCCATGGCACCTCATACCCCCCCATGCCCCTCATATCCCCATGCTATCTCCATAGTCACACACCCAGTGTCTACATGGGCAGAATTCAGGAACCATGTACGGGTGAAAAAAATAAGCTAACAATTTAACACAGTTCTCACTCATACACAGTGGATAGTGAAAAAATACTTCCATTCGAGAAACCCAGCCAAAGCTATTAAATTTCATGAAGTGTTCAATCTCATAAAAACAAACCAACTTCTATTCAGACCTCACATTAAACACCAATCCTTTAATAGCCTTTTAAGCTGCCATTCAAACTGTGACCACAAAACCTGCTGCTAAGATAATTGTGGCTTTTGAAACTCAGCTAAGCATTCATAATGACATAATAATAGCCCTCTTGAGATTGCACAAACAGATGGTAATGATTTTTTCTAACTTATATTAGGTGGCCTGACAGTCAAAGCAGTCCACCAGATTCTGTTTTTTGTTAACCCTCACTGATAGCTTAAGCCTGTTTTTAATCAAGTTCAAAGAGCAGGGAACTTAAAAATTTCAGATCATGACACTCAAACAGATATTAACTGTCCTTAAAGAGCATTTACATCTGCTCCACCAATTTCTGACTCCCACACTGTAGGTTAAGGCCCTTTGAACAGCCAAAATGGGGTCTGTTTGAACTCAGCACTATGATCAAAAGGCCCTGCTGTGTTCCGGTTTCCATCCTGTGTGAATCACATGCCCCCCACCACCAGGTTGTGAAGCGCACAACAGACCACAATTATGTGGGACACCCTCTGTGGAGAGCATTGCAGTGGTCCAAACAAGGGAATCTTCAGGATACCAATGGCTTGCTCGATGATGGGTCATGTGGAACGATGTTGTATCTCTCCTCCGAGGCACTCTGAGGACAATGTATGGGTGCCATGAGCCATCATTTGAGCGGGTACCCCTCATCCCCAAGCAGCCGCTGAGGCCCTTTGAATATGTGAGGCACCAGGGAGTGACTCAGGATGTATGAGTTATGGAAACTCCCAGGGTACCTGGCACATACGTGCATGATGTGTTTCTGATGATCACACACCAGTGGAATGATCAGGGAGTGGAACCCTTTCCCGTTAATGAACATCAGGGGCTGCTGCCATGGAGCTCTCAGAGCCACATGCATGCAATCGGTTGCACCCTGTACTCTAGGGAAACCTGAGATGGCTGCAAACCTCAAAAATCTAGCAGCCTGGCTAGCTTCATCGAGTGTGAGCTTCACAGAATGATGAGCCTTACTGTAGAGGGCATCTGTCACCTCCTTGATACATTTATGTGCTGAGGTCCGTGAGATGCCGCATGGGTCCCCTCTGGATCCCAGGAATGATTCAAAGGCAAAAAAAAAAATTAGGTTTTTAGATCACCCTGCAGAGTGTGGCAGATATGATCCACCACACCTCTTGACAAATGCAGACATGTGTAGCATTGTTTTTCTCCCTTCTCCCTGCTGGCAAAGATTGGATCTGTCACAATTCCCTAGTTGCCATTGGTGGTGGTGAGTTGCCTTCTTGAACCTCTGCAGTCCATGTGGTTTAAGTACACCCAGAGCGCTGTTAGGAAGGGAGTTCTAGGATTTTGATCCAGTGACAGTGAAGGAACGGCGATATATTTCCAAGTCAGGATGGTGAGTGGCTTGGAGGGGAACTTCCAGGTGGCGATGTTCCCATGTGCCTGCTGCCCTTGTCCTTCTAGGTGGTAGAGGTCAGGGATTTGGAAGGTGCTGTCAAAGGAGCCTTGGTGAGTTGCCGCAGTGCATCTTGGAGATGGTGCACACTGCTGCTACTGGCAGTGGCGGAACTTCCTCATGTGGGGCCCGCCCGCCATTCACTCAAATCATTTAACTCCGTTCAAGGCAGTTAATTATATGCAGAGCACTTTGGGAGATGTTCTTATGAGGTGTGATTAGGGTGTATACATTTCTCTGCATGTTCCCTGGAATCATTTCTCTGGTTCCTATAAAGTGGAGAAAATAATCAAATATACAGAGTATTCCATTGTTCAAAAACCACAAAATTAAGTCCTTTAGTGCTTCTGGAAATTGATTCATATTTCAGAATCACAGAATCACAGTGCAGGAGAGGCCCTTTGGCCCATCGAGTCTGCGCCAACACGTGCTAATTAGATATTAACATCTGCTTTATGGCCCAGAATTATGGCAGTCATAATATCACAAAATATGCTGATCTCAAGAAGAACTTTGCACTTATATACTCAGCATGTTAATCACCAATGACGTTTTGAGGTGTCATCATCTGTTAGTTGTGGCTCCATTAGTAGCACCCTCACATCACAAGGTTCAGGTATAAGTCACACTCTAGGGTTTAAGCATGAAAATCAAAGTTCATAGGCCTGTAGCGTACTGAGGGAGTGCTGCACTGTCAGAGGTGCTGTCTTTAGATGAGACATTCAACTCAAGTCTCGTCCACTTGCTTGGATGGGTGTAAAAGATCCCATGACACCATTTTGAGGAAGAGCAGGGGAGTTTTCACTGGTGTCCTGGCCTCAGTCAGCATCACAAGGGAACAGGTTACCTGCTCATTGTCACATTGGTGTTTGTGGGAGTTTGCTGCATTGGCTGCTGCATTTCTCACATTACAGCAGTGACTACATTGGGCTGTAAAGCATTTTGAGACATCCATTGGTTGTGAAAAGCATATCTTTATAAATGCAAATCTTCCTTTTTTTCACTGTAGTAACGTAGGGAAAAGCAACAACTATTTTGCACACAATAAGCTCCTACAAACAGCAATGAGTTATTTGTTTAAGTTAAAAGCAAAATACTGCGGATGCTGGAAATCTGAAACAATTTGTTTAAGTGTTGCTGACTGATAGATAAAACACTTTGAATAGATCAATGCATTCCTCCTCGAAACCTGGCAGAGCCTTGGGCTAATGAGAGACAGTGCCTCTGACAGTGCAGCATTCCTTCAGTAGTGTGCTAGAATGTCAGCCTGGATTATGTGCTTAACCCTTTGGAGCAGTGCTTGAACCCATAACCTCATCATCCAGTGGCAAGAGATTTACACACTGAGCCAAGACTGATACCCAAACTGAAGGTGACACTTTGACCCCATTCAATTTTATTGCTCCAAGGTGGCAATCCATCAGGTCACAAAATTAGTCTGGATGAGGGAGATCCTGCATAACAACAGAATATTCTGTTCTAAACCCACTACAACTACCATCTAGAAAGACAAGGGCAGCAGATAGATGGGAACACCACCACCTGGAAGTTCCCCTCCAAGTCACTTACCATCCTGACTTGGAAATATATCACCGCTCCATCACTTCGCTGGGTCAAAATCCTGGAACTCCCTTACTAACAGCACTGTGGGTGTACCTACACCACATGCACTGCAGCGGTTCAAGAAGGCAGCTCACCACCACCTTCTCAAGGGCAACTAGGAATGGGCAATAAATGTTGGCCCAGCCAGCGATGCCCACATCCATTAAAAAAAAAGTTTCTTCTTCCAGGTTCAAGCATATACCTCAGACTAGGCTTCTTAAATTGCTATTGTCCTTTTTTAGCAGTTACCTTCCTTCACTTTGGAAGCTGCCTAATTGGTTAACTAAGCTTTGATATCACACTATTTGTACAAAAGGAATAGATAATGGAGGCACAGAGAGGTCTAATTATGCCATTGAAACAAAAAGGTGACTGTTGGTTGTTCCATTAAAGCAAAGTTTTTGCACTGATAGCTATGAAATCAAACTGAGATGAAGGTAAGCATTTCAGTTCAGTGTTTGAGTTGCTCATTTAACATAGATTGCACCTCATCTGGTTTAGTCATTCAGCTACTTAGAATGCTTACTAAGTTTATGTTAACATATGCTAGATGGATTATGAATGGAGAATGGAGAGTTTGTGTATTAGACTGTATAACATGTACAAATGCCTTTAGCTCTCTAACAAAAGTATTTGTACACAGTCAGAATTGATTGAAGTGGAACAAAGCACATCAAGGGTGGAATTTTCTGTGCCCACTGGCATCGGGCATCGTGGCAGGTGTGAGCGGGCAATATGGCAGAAAACAAAGTATCGGTTTCACGATGTCGTGAAAGCAGTTTGCAATCGTCCACCCAACCCATCAATGGCGGGCCACGTTTCCCACTGCCACATGTGGGGAACTTCGTTGTAATACATCTGCATATCACTATAAACCCAATTCGCCAGAATTATCCCCCACACTGGATCATCTGGGAAAAACTGAGCATAAGCGACGTGCATCTGATGAGCTGCACTTCACTCGGGACTTTGAGGTTTGTTTGCCTACCTTGCTTTGGGCAGCACTTGCAGTCATCAGCACCAGGCTTCACAGGCAGCACCACATCAGTTTTGGGGAGGCTCATGGGCAAGTCTCTACCTACCAGACCAGCCGTAAGGCGGAGACAGCTTTTCAAGGGCTGCAGGGATAAGGTTTGCTTGGGGAAGGGGGAGAAGTGTGACCTCAGGCAAGGGAAGAGGCTGCAGGGCGAGGGCATTACTGGGGAAGGAGGGTATCCTAGGGTATGTGTGGGGACACATGTTGATCTTTGTAAGTGGCCTCAAGATGTTGAGGGCTGAGGTTGCAGTCTCCAGAGGAGATGAGGCTTGTTGGAGATGTGAGGGGGTGTGTGAAAGAGTGAGTGGTGATGTCCCTCGAGCTGGTAGTGAGTGAGATGCCAGTGAATGTGTGATGGCCTTGTGGGTGTGTGAGTTTAGAGTGATGAGATGGTTGCCTTACCCTGGCAGCACGGGTGAGATTGTTCATCCTCTTTCTTCACTGGATAGCGAACATCTTCTGTGCAGTGTTGGCACTGAACACCACTGCCACCACCTCCCAAGCCGGAGTGGTGGCACTGATGGGCCTCCTGTGGGCACAGCAGGGGTTAGAGGACATCGCATCAGGCTCCAACGGTGTCCAGAGGGCATCTCAGAGACGTGTCACTGAATCGGGGGGGCTGCAGTCTTCTTGCCTTTCAGGGCCATGTCTTGTGTGTAGCAGACCTGGGCTGGAAGCACTGAGGGGTGTGCGCATGGCTGCACTTTACATATGGCGCCTGGCGTGAGGTAGCGGCGCGGTGATGGCGTGGCGATCAAATCGGAGGCTGCCTGCCAGCGAAACGGTGTGTTACCTGGGAATGCACACTTAATGAGGCTGGATTGGGAAGATACAATGTGAAAACCTGCCATTGTGGCCAGTGGGCAAAATGTCCTTTTTCCCACCCGCTACCACACTTAGTGCAAATCTGGGACCATTCCGCCCTGTGTTTTTTTTTTGCTGTTTGACACATGAGCGAACCCATCACCAGAGCCTCCAAGCTAAGGGACTGAGATATCCACACAAGGGATTTTATGATTTTTCTGGTGTCGAGGGACTGGGGCAGATCTTGGCTGTTGTGTGATAACTCTACTACAGGTGCTACAGAGTCGGCCGCCTTCCATCCCTCCTACAAACATAGAAACATAGAGAACAGGAGCAGGAGTAGGCCATTCGGCCCTTCGAGGCTGCTCCGCCATTCAATACGATCATGGCAGTTCCTCTATCTCAACGCCGTACTCCTGCTCTCCCCATACCCCTGGGTCTGAATTTTTAGGTCGGCGGGTGGGCGCGATCAGTGGGCCCGGGAGCGGCCAGGGAATGGACCGCCAACCGTGATCGGCCCCCGACTGTGAGTTCACGCCGGCTGGCCAGTTACCGGCTAGCCAGCATGAAGCGTGCGCTGAGAAGCACAGCGCTGCCGGGGTGTGGGCAGGAAGAGGGGAGTGAGGGGGTGGGGCACCGACATCAAACCGAGCACGGGCCAGCGCTTAGAGAAAGCTCCCTGCAGGCAGGGAGCTGCCTCACGGAGCCGAAGACCTGAAAAATAAAAAAATAAAGGCTTCGGTCGCTGAAAGATAGTGTCCATGCATCAGAATAAATCACCTGAAAATTTAGCTGCTGAAAACGCTGCCCAAAGAAATTTATTTATGTTTTATTTCATCAAGGGGAACCTCATCCAGCCCATGGATGAGTTTCGATGAAAAATGTAAAGGCCGCCTGGCAGATTCGCCCGTCCGCCAACTGTAAGGTCGGACGGGCAACAAAAAATTGCGGCCAATTGCCCCATTAGCTTAATTGCCCTCTTAATCGTCGTCGGGCGCGCTTCGATTTTTGCACCTGCCCGCCGACCGAAATATCGCACGAGCGTGGGATAGAGTCGGGATCCTCGCCCGATGTCATCTCGTGCGATTTCACACCAAAATAGGTCGGGTGTGCGCCCGCCCGATTAGCGTAAACTTCTGCCCCTGGCATTGACATCAACATTCGGCAAGAAGTAAAACGAGCTGACAATTCACAGTTGCCGGTTATACAGTACCACACAAAGTCAAGATCTAACCCCACTCTCTCTGTGCAGGGAAGCCAAATTTCCCAAAGCATTTCGGTGCACGTTGGAACAGCCAAGATTCAGTCTTTGTGGTTTTACTATTTCAAACTGCGCAGCTCATGTTTTCTTGCAAAGTATCGTTTGTTTCAAGATCACTTTATCTATTCAACAGACTTACATTGACCTCAGATGATATCAAATATTTTAGAATTTCATATCACGACTTGAAACGCACATTGCTAGCCATTGCTGTACACTTACCAATAGCTTTCATAAATGGTACAAAGTTTTCCTGGCTGTGCAGCTCATAATGTCCATTGAAAGCCATTGTGAAGGAGTTCTCTTGGTGCAACACAGAAAGTCGCCAAAGTCTTTTTCCAGAATTCTGCCTTGTTTTATAGGCAGTTATTTGCCTTAAAAGGGTAAAGTTGTGATATTTTATTGTGATGTTGAATCATTAACTTACACAATGTAAACGAGTGACTCAGCCCTGATGTGGCAAGAATCATTAACACTCTCAAGTCCATTTTCCCCAATCTTCTCACTTGAATGTGCTGACTCATGCAGTATTACAGCTGCCAGTAAGTGCCAACTTGGCCCAGTTGGTTATACTCCCCCAAAGGCTGTGGCCCTGAATTTGTACAAGCGTTTACCTGCTCTGCTGCCCCAGCATTGGTGGTAGGTTATTGAAGGGAATGTTTTACATAGAACAATGCTGGAGCTACACTACCGAAGCAAGCTTTTCTTTCCAGCTGGTCCATACAGCCTTTTTTATATTTCACGCAAGACCCCTTCTATCTCTCCTGACCTAACATCATCGTCCATTCTTTCTCCCCCATGTGCTTATCTAGCTTCAGCTTTAATGCATCTATTCTATTCACCTCAACGACTCACTGCAGTAGTGAGTTCCATATTTACACCACTCTCTGAGTGAAAAATATTGCATTTATTAACAGATATCTTATAATCCTAGTTTTGGATTAGTTAAAACATCTCTCCATCCACCATGTCAAACCCCTTTCACAATTTTAAATGCCTTCAGGTCACTGCTCAGCCTGCTCTTTTCTAGAGTAAAGGAACATTTTCAGCCCTTGTGGTAGTGGTGGGCAACCTGCGGCCTGTGTGTGGCCCATCAGGGTTCTGAGTGCGGCCTGCAAGACATTTTGTTGACCGTTGCCCATGCGCAGGGCTGTCAGATTCCGCTGGTTTTCGTCCATGTAGTTTTTTCCCAACCGGTATTTCTAAAGTGATACACGTGCAAAGCAAGGGCCCGTGAGGCGAGGTACATGCTGATTGTACACAACATTGGCTGTGAGAGCCGTGCGCTCCCTCTGCGTCCAATCAAAGCACTGCTGCAGTTCAATCGGCATGCCCCGCAAATTGTTATTCATGGGGTCATGGTTAGTGTACATGCCCGATTTCAATCTTGCGGCCCACTGAGATGAAGGAGGGCCATTCTTGCAGCCCACTCACTAGCCTAGGTTGTCCATCGCTGCCTCATGGTATTCCTGCTGAAGTTGCGGCCTGGATGTGCGTGCCCAGTGCCAGGCCGGACAGGCTGGTACTCCAGGCAGGCGTACAGGCCTGTTTTGTCTGCCTGGGTAGGGGTTGCAAACAAAGGTCCCCCTGCAGAGGGATTTCCACCCACAGTGGTGGTCTTGATGCTTTTTCTGATTTTTATTAAATGCTAGTGAGAGGGCACCTCCGCACTGAAGCACCCGCTCAGTTACTTTTGCTTTACTGCAGCCTGTTCCCTCAAGCCGGATGGCCTCTGGTTGGCCCGTCAGCTTCGGGAGAGGGTCTGTCAGCTTTAATTGAACTGACGAGCAGATTCCATGCCAATTAAGGGGGTGAAAATCCCAAGTCAGTAAATGTTTCCCTCATGGAGGCAAGTTCAGGTCCCACAAATGGTCCCGACTCCTGTTTCCCATCCCCGAAGCGAAAATTCAACACCGTGTATGACATGGAGCCCAATATCAACTCCCTCCTTCTTGACAGGGCTCTCACTCTTGGCTTTCAGGTTGGCGAATGAAGGGCTATCTTAATTCCTCTCCTTATAAATTCCCCTGATCCACTTCTGAGTGTTACGAGCAATGACCATAAAAAAAGACCTTCTGCTGCAGGTGAGGGATTACCTTTAACGTACAGAGTGTTAGAAATGTTAGAATGTTAGAAAGGCACCAGGCCTTGGCAGTTCAAGGCACAACCACTAACAAAATTGGGAAACTTTACCGAACAGTATAGAAAGGTTGATGGTACCATTTATGTGAATCCGATGGCCTGAATATTTCGGATGGAAGGGTTTCCCTTCCCGCCATCAGATGTGTTGGCAGGGAACACATCCCCACCGGCTCTGACTGCCCCACAGCCATTTCACGCTCGAATGAGCTTCAAGTGGCTACAGGCAGGACTTCCGCCCCTCACCTGGGAGGGAGTCCCACCTTAGAGAGCTGCTGGCCAATCCCACTTGTCCCTACAGTAACAGGAGCTGCAGTGGACAGAAGAGGAAGTGCTCCAACATGCCGGAGCCTATGTCCTGGGATTGGACAACAAGGTAAGTTTTGGGGGTTCCTGGGTGGGGAGGACAGGGAAGGCCTGGGGCGTGGGCAGTGAGTGTTTAGGGTTCCGGAGGAGAGACTATGAGGGGAGGGAGGTTCAGCGGCCATCAGCAGCCACCAGAACTTGGGGGGAGGGTCGAAGTCAGAAGGGGGTCTCTGATGGAAGCGTCCCTCACCCCTTCCTGCTGGAGATCTTGGCCCGTTCATTTTCGGGCTTCCCCCTACACCAGTTAAAACCCCTCCCAGCTACTAAAAATTGAGGCTGGATGGGAAATGGCCCTTAACTGACCAATAATTGGTCACTTAAGGGCCTCAATTGGGGTAAGGGCGGGCAGCTCGTCTGAGGCCTCGCCCGCTCCAGTGTAAAATCGCTGTGAGGTCAGGGAGGGCGCACGCCCCAAGGGAACCCCATTCCTTCAATTTCACGCTTTGCTCCGCCTAAAAACCCACCAGCGGGGGAGCGTGAAATTCAGGGCCTCGTTTAAGAGGTTGATGTGCTTTTTTTCCCTTTGGCTGAGTGAGCCAGCGTTAATATCTGGCACATACTGAGTTGCATCACTGAGGTTCTGCTGAGTATCAACCCTGATTGTCTCTTCACCTATGCCGCCTGACCTGCGGAGTGTTTCCAACATCTTCTGTTTTTTATTTCAGTCTCGATAAACATCCCAAGTGCCTGGTCTTTGGTCAGCCTTTGTTGCTGCTGGAACTCATAAATTGATGGACAACTTCAATGACGTGGCCAATCGTGGGCCGACTGATAGCGTATCGGCAAACCGAGGTTAAAGAAAAAAGTCATCTGCAGTTGGGCAGCATCAGGGAAAAGCTGGACGGAGAACAACAGAGGAATGTAGATCCCACTGGAAGCTACATGAGATTGACAGTTTTGGAGGATGATTATCTGTGACTCCGTTGGCTATGACTTTACAGTAGAAACTGGGAGAGATATTCATTAATATCCACCAAGGGCAGAATGAGCATGCTTTATTTTATAGCTGGATTTCAAGGAATGAGGGTATGATTTAATGCTTTCTAGTCTGCCTAGCCTTCAATCAGCCATGTTGGGAGGTTTCTGATTGTAACCGTGCTCTTTGTAATTGGTTAATGAGTTTCATGTTGCCTCTCTGCAATTAAAGATTAGATAATCTTTGTTGAACTTAAAGGAAGTGTCAATCAAATTTAAATGTTGATACAATACATATATCCGTAAAGCTAAATATCTGTAATTTCAAAAATATAGTCCCTATTTGCTGAGCAAACTGTAGCAGGCAGCGAATAGCTGGAGTCTTGTGTTTGCCTAAACTACATTTAGGTTGGGACAGGCGTGTCTTACTCAGCTCTGGCATTGCTCCAGTTCAGAACAAGATCAAAATGCTTTAGGCTAGAATTTGGCTCTTGTCCACTCTCAAGCAGAAGCCCAGTGGCAACAAGGATCTCTGTGCCCATACTGATCAAAGGACCAATCGGCTCTTGCAGCACAGTATGAGGCCATTCTGCCTACTCTGTCTGCACTTGCTCTTTGAACTGGCTGTCCTATTTAGGTTCAAACCCCAGCTTTTTTTTTAACAATAGCCCTGAAGTTAGCCCTCTTCAAGTATATATCCAATTGCTTTTTGAAATTTCTTAAGCAATCTACTTCCACTACCCTTTCAGGTAGTGCACCCCAGAACTTAACAGCTCTTTAGCCGGAATTTTCCGGCCTCCTTGTCGTCAGGTGTCACGGCAGGCGTGTGGCAATTGGCGAGAAGGCCAAAAATCGGTTTCTCGCCGTCGTGAAACTAGTTTCTGATCATCTGTTCCGCCCGTCAATGGCGGGCTGCATTTCCCACCATCCCACGTGTTTCACAACTGTACATAAGCAACAAGCCCCTGGCGAGCTGAAATTCAGCAGGGACTTTGAGGTTTGTTTGCCTCCCTTGCTTTGGCCAGCACTCACGGGCATCAGCGCCAGGCTTCACAGGCAGCACCACATCACTTTTATAGAGCCCATATAGGTCAGGTCTCTACCTACCAGACCAGCTATAAGGCGGGGTGGCTTTTCAATTGCTGCAGGGCTAGGCCTTGCTTGGGGAAGGGAGAGAAATGGCCTCAGGCAAGGGAAGATGCTGCAGGGCGAGAGCTGTACTGGGGAAGGGGGATGTCTTAGGGTGTGTGCGTGTGTGTGTGTGGGAACAGATGTTGATCTGTGCAAGTGGCATTAAGATGGTGAGGGCTGAGGAGACAGTCTCCATAGGAGGTGAGGCCAGATGGAGATGCGAGGGGGTGTGTGAGAATGGGTGCTGATTTCCCTTGAGCTGGCAGTGAGTGTGATGCCAGTGAATGTGCGATGGGCTTGTGAGTGTGTGAGCTTAGAGTGATGAGATGGCTGCCTTACCCTGGCGGCACGGATGAGATCGTTCATCCATTTTCTGCACTGGATGACTGACCTCTTGTGTGCAGCGTTGGCACTGACCACCTCTGCCACCGCCTCCCAAGCCGGAGTGGTTAGACTGCTGGGCCTCCTGCAGCCAGAGAGGGGATAGAGGACATCGCGGTGAGCTTCCATGGCATCCCAGGGATGTGTCACTGATTCAGGGTGAGGGGGTGGGGGGGGGGGTGGGGGGCTGCACTCTTCTTGACTTTTGAGGCCATGTCTTCACCGGAGCAGTCCTGGTTGAGAAGTGTGTACGTGGCGTGGCTGCAGTTTAATTATAGTGCCCTGCGTGAGGAAGCGGCGAGGTAACGGCATGGTGGGCAAATCGGAGGCCACCCGCCAGTGAGATGGCACGTTTCCTGCGGCTGCACAATTAATGAGGTGAAAATAGGCCGATACGGCGTGAAAGCCTGTTCTACTGCGGGGTCGCTTTGCTCACAAACCGGTTGCACGCTTATCTATCGGTACGTGAGTTGATTACAATATCCTGCTGACACAGAGACAAATATGAAATGAAGCACCCGCGATTTATTTGTACAAACAACAGAGCACTAACATGATAAAAAGCAAAATACTGCAGATGCTGCGAATCTGAAACAAAAACAAAAATAGCTGGAAAAACTCAGCAGGTCTGGCAGCCTCTGCGGAGAGGAACACAGTTAACGTTTCGAGTCCGTATGACTCTTCAACAGAACTAAAGAGAAATAGAAACGTGGTGAAATATAAGCTGGTTTAGGAGGGGTGGGACAGGTGATAAGAGGAGGCAAAGGAGAGATTGCCAAAGATGTCATAAACAGAAGGTCAAAGGGGTGTTGACGGTGGTGATATTAGCTAAAGGAGGTGCTAATGGTGACGTTAAGGGTAGAAAGCAGGATGGGCAAGTGACAGATGGCGATAGTGGTGGGGGGAGGGGACCAAAATAGATTAAAAAGTGGAGATGAAACAATATGAAAATACATTGTAGAAATAATGATCGCAATAGGTGGGAAAAGAAAAATATATATATAAAAATATATATATATATAATTATTAGAATTAAGGGGATAAAAAAGGGGTGAGGATGGAGGAGAGAGGTCATGATCTGAATTTGTTGAACTCAATGTTAAGTCCGGAAGGCTGTAAAGTGCCTAATCGGAAGATGAGGTGCTGTTCCTCCAGTTTGCGTTGAGCTTCACTGGAACATTGCAGCAGGCCAAGGACTTGAGAGCAGGGTGGTGTGTTGAAATGGCAAGCGACAGGGAGGTCTGGGTCATGCTTGCGGACAGACCAAAGGTGTTCTGCAAAGCGGTCACCCAGTCTGCGTTTGGTCTCTCCACTGTAGAGGAGACCGCATTGGGAGCAGCGAATGCAGTAGACTAAATTGAGGGAAGTGCAAGTGAAATGCTGCTTCACTTGAAAGGAGTGTTTGGGCCCTTGGAAGGTGAGGAGAGGGGAAGTAAAGGTTCAGGTGTTGCACCTTCTACGGTTACATGGGAAGGTGCCGTGGGAGAGGGTTGAGGTGTAGGGACTGATGGAGGAGTGGACCAGGGTGTCTCGGAGGGAACGATCCCTACGGAATGCCGCCGGGGGAGGTGAAGGGAAGATGTGTTTGGTGGTGACATCATGCTGGAGTTGGCGGAAATGACGGAGGATGATCCTTTGAATGCAGAGGCTGGTGGGGTGATAAGTAAGGACAAGGGGGACCCTATCATGGTTCTAGGAGGGAGAGGAAGGTGTGAGGTGTGAAGGCATGATGTGTGCTTCTCCAACCAGTCCCGACTCTAGACTAACATTAACATGGTAGCCTGTGCTACAGCTGTTGGGTTGTACAGTCACATGGTCAATCTGCTCACATTCTCTTTTGCACATCTGCACCTCAGATGACCACACCTGCCATTGTGGCTGGCAGGTAAAATGACTTATTTCCCGCCCTCTACCGCACTCTGTGCACATCTGGGATGATTCCACCCTTTCTCTGAAGACAATTCTCCAGTTCTTTAGCCAGCTATTTTAAATCTATGACCAATGGTCAACCCGCTTGCCAGAAAACACAGGGCGGAATTCTCCCATGCTGCCCATGGCGGGGTTAATGTCGGGCGGGGAGGGGAGCTCAGCGGGAGGTCCAGAAATCGGTTTCATGCCGGTGTAAACTGAAGGCGGGATCTTCTGCTACCGCCTGCCACAGCAGTTTGCAGTTCCCTCCAGAGGCTGATGTGAAACCAGTTTGCATCCTGCTAATGGTATTCAGATGAAGACATGGTCAGAATCATCCCCCCACCTACCACATCATCTGTAACACCAGTGGGAAATCATGCCATCTGGAACACGCCAGGACCAATGGAGCATGTAAAAATGGATCTTACCTTAAGGAGACCTTGTGCAGCTTGCAGAGGTGCAGGAGAAGATGGAGACTCCAGTGACCGGGCCCTGGAGCACCATGTGCAGCACTGGTTGAGTGGAGCATCAACCACCTGGATCTTCTCCGCGCAGCATCATCCAGGAGTTGGTTGTTCTCGACACGGCAATGTCGCCCAGGGATCGGATCTTCATCCAGAGACTTTGCCCAGGGATCGGATCTTCATCCAGAGACTTTGCCCAGGGATCGGATCTTCATCCAGAGACTTTGCCCAGGGATCGGATCTTCATCCAGAGACTTTGCCCAGGGATCGGATCTTCATCCAGAGACTTTGCCCAGGGATCGGATCTTCTTCCAGAGACTTCGTCCAGGGATCGGTTCTTCATCCGGAGACTTCGCCCAGGGATCCGATCTTCATCCAGAGACTTCGCCCAGGGATCGGACCTTTATCCAGAGACTTCGCCCAGGGATTGGATCTTCATCTAGAGACTTTTTTTATTCATTTAAGGGATGTGGGCATTGTTAGCTAGGCCAGCATTTATTGCACATCCCTAATTTCCCTTGAGAAGGGGGTGGTGAGCTGCCTTCTTGAACTGTTGAAGTCCCTGTGGTGTAGTTACACCCACTGTGCTGTTAGGGAGAGAGCTCCAGGATTTTGAACCAGTGACAGTGAATGAACGGTGAAATATTTCCAAGTCAGGATGGTGAGTGGCTTGGAGGAGGACTTGCAGGCGGTGTTGTTCCCATTTATCTGCTGCCCCTGTCCTTCTAGGTGGTAGAGGCCGTGGGTTTGGAAGGTGCTGCCTAAGGAGCCTTGGTGAGTTGCTGCAGTGCATCTTGTAGATGGTACACACTGCTGCTAATGTTTGTCGGTGGTGGAGGGAGTGAATGTTTGTGGGTGGGGTGCCAATCAATTGGGCTGCTTTGTCCTGGATGGTGTCAAGTTTCTTGAATGTTATTGGAGCTGCACTCATCTAGACAAGTGGAGTGTATTCCCTCACACTCCTGACCCATGCCTTGTCGATGGTGGACAGGCTTTGGGGAGTCAGGGGGTGAGTTACTGCCACAGGATTCCTAGCCTCTGATCTGCTCTTGTAGCCACATTAGTTATATGGCTAGTCAAGTTCAGTTTTTGGTCAATGGTAACCCCAGGATGTTGATAGTGGAGGATTCAGCGATGGTAATGCAATTGAATTTGAAGGGGCAATGGTTGGGTCCTCTCTTGTTGAAGATGGTCATTGCCTGACACTTGTGTGGTGCGAATTTTACTTGCCACTTGTCAGCTTAAGCCTGGGTATTGTCCAGGTCTTGCTGCATTTGGACATGGACTGTTTCAGTATCTGAGGAGTCACGAATGGTGTTGAACATTGTGCAATCATCAGTGAACATCCCCACTTCTGACCTTATGATGGAAGGAAGGTCATTGATGAAACAGCTGAAGATGGTTGGGCCCAGAACACTACCCTGAGGAACTCCTGCAGTGATGTCCTGGAGCTGAGATTACTGACCTCCAACAACATTCCTTTGTGCTAGGTATGACTCCAACCAGCAGAGAGCTTACCACCTGATTCCCATTGACTCCAGTTTTGCTAGGGCTCCTTGATGTCACATTCAATCAAATGCTGCCTTGATGTCAAGTGCAGTCACTCTCACCTCACCTCGGGAGTTCAGCTCTTTTGCCCATGTTTGAATCAAGGCTGTAATGAGGTCACGAGCTGAGTGACCCTGGCGGAACCCAAACTGGGCGTCGGTGAGCAGGTTATTGCTAAGCAAGTGCTGCTTGATAGCACTGTTGATGATCTCTTCCATTACTTTACTGATGATCAAGAGTAGATTAATGGGGTAGTAATTGGCTGGGTTGGATTTGTCCTGCTTTTTGTGTACAGGACATACCTGGGCAATTTTACTGATAATGGTTCAAAGGTTACGGGGAGAAGGCGGGAGAATGGGGTTGAGAAACTTATCAGCCATGATTGAATGGCGGAGCAGACTCGATGGGCTGAATGACCTAATTTCTGCTCCTATGTCTTATGGTCTTATAACTGGGTAGATGCTTGTGTTGTAGCTTGGCGAGCTGCACGGCAAGTTCTGGAGCACAAGTCTTCAGTACTATTGCCAGAATATTGTCAGGGCCCATAGCTTTTGCACTATCCAGTGCCTTCAGCCATTTCTTGATATCACGTGGAGTGAATTGAATTGGCTGAGGACTAGTATCTGTGATGCTGGGGACCTCTGGAAGAGGCTGAGATGGATCATCCACTTCTGGCTGAAGATTGTTGCAAATGCTTCAGCCTTAACTTTTCCACTGATGTGTTGGGCTCCCCCATCATTAAGGATGGGGCTATTTGTGCAGCATCCTCCTCCAGTGAGTTGTTTAATTGTCCACCACCATTCACGGCTGGATATAGCAGGATTGCAGAGCTTAGTTCTGATCTGTTGGATGTGGAATTGCTTAGCCCTGTCTATCACTTGTTGCTAATGCTG
The DNA here is from genome assembly GCF_964194155.1 of Cetorhinus maximus. NCBI lineage: Eukaryota > Metazoa > Chordata > Chondrichthyes > Lamniformes > Cetorhinidae > Cetorhinus > Cetorhinus maximus. Next base: position 231,969,832 of record NC_135879.1, on the reverse strand, counting down.
TTTAGCACGCAAGTAGTCCTGTGTTATAGCTTCACCAGGTTGACACCTCATTTTTAGGTATGCCTGGTGCTGCTCCTGGCATGCCCTCCTGCACTCTTCATTGAACCAGGGTTGATCACCTGGCTTGGTGGTAATGATAGAGTGGGGGATATGCCGGACCTTGAGGTTGCAGATTGTGTTTGAGTACAATTCTGCTGCTGCTGATGGCCCACAGCGCCTCATGGATGCCCAGTTTTGAGCTGCTAGACCTGTTCGAAATCTATCCCACTTAGCACAGTGATAGTGCCACACATGATGAAGGGGCCTCAATGCGAAGATGATACTTCATCTCCAGAAGGACTGCGCGGTGGTCACTCCTACCGATACTGTCATGGACAGGTGCATCTGTGGCAAGCAGGTTGGTGAGGATGAGGTCAACTATGTTTTTCCCTCACCACCTGCCGCAGACCCAGTCTAGCAGCTATGTCAGCCAGCTCCATCAGTGATGGTGCTACTGAGACTCTCTTGATGGACATTAAAGTTCCCCATCCAGACTACATTCGGCACCCTTGCCACCCTCAGTTCCTTCTCCAAGTGGTGTTCAACATGGAGGAGCACTGATTCATCAGCTGAGGGAGGGCGGTACGTGGTAATCAGCAGGAAGTTTCCTTGCCCATGTTTGACCTGATGCCATGAGACTTCATGGAGACTGAAGTCGATGTTGAGGACTCCCAGGGCAACTCCCTCCCGACTGTATGCCACTGTGCTGCCACCTCTGCTGGGTCTGTCCTGCTGGTGGGACAGGACACACCCAGGGATGGTGATGGTGGCGTCTGGGACATTATCTGTAAGGTATGATTCTGTGAGGACGACCATGTCGGCTGTTGCTCTCCTAATTTTTGGCACAAGCCCCCAGGTCTTAGTAAGGAGGACTGTGAATGGCTGGGTTAAGCCGTTGTCATTTCCAGCACCTAGGTCGATGCTGGTTGTCCATCTGGTTTCATCCCTTTTTATTGGCTTTGTAGCGGTTTGATACAACTGAGTGGCTTTCTCGGCCATTTCAGAGTCAACCACATTGCTGTGGGCCTGGAGTCACGGGTAGGCCAGACCATATAAGGACGGCAGGTTTCCTTCCTGAAAGGATATTAGACTTTTAATTTCAGGTTTTTATTTAATTCACATTTGAACCTGGGTCCCCAGAACAGAGCCTGGGTCTCTGGAATACTAGTCCAGTGAGAACACCTCCATGCCACCACCTCCCCATTCGCCCATGTATCAGACCTTCAATCGGAGACTTTGCCCAGGGATCAGATCCCCCAGCTGCAGGCAGAAGGTTGCAGGAGATACTGTTGGGCGGCCAGAGTCTGTTGGTGTGGGAGGGTGAAAGGAGGGCAGGAAAGGGATGAAGAGGTGGCGTGGGGGTTCAGGTCTTGGGGTGTGGGGGAGGTTGTGGATGTTGGGGGAAGAGGGAGTTAGAGGGGGGTCTCTCAATGGGTCAGCTGGAATGGAGCAGTGGGGTGGGAAAGGCCATTGTGAGTTACGGATGGGAGGCGGAAGTACATGTGCAGGTCTGAAGTTGCATGGGGTGGTGCAGAGGTGTGAAGGGGCATGGGGTGTGCAGAATGGTGAAGAGGCATGGGGTGGTGCAGAGATGTGTGAAGGGGCACAGGGGGTGAAGACGTGTGAATGGGGTTCACATGGAGGGGATGGTGGAATCAATGGTGGACTTCTGGGTTGCAAACTGAGGGTAACTGTGACAGGAGGGTGTGTTGAGGGGCGGTGGGAGCCAATAGGGTGGGAGGGTGAGGATGCGCCGATGTCGTGTGAAGTGGGGCGGCGAGGGTTGTTGGTGGGAACGTAAAGATGGACTCAGGCTCGGGTGTGGGTGGGCAGGATGAGGGCAGGCAAGTCAACGGTAATGGGGTTGGCAGCCTCGGGGAGGAAGGAGACCTCGACATCAATCTGCACGTTTTCGAAGGTGATGAAGCTGGTTTGAAGGGTGACAGTGGGGAGGTTGAATATAATTGCGGGGATTGTGGGGAGAGTGTCAATGGCTATGGGGGATAGGGTGTGGGTGACTGGGGGAGGGGAAAATGTGTTGCATCAAAGATCGAAGGTCACTCCCACCATGGCTGGACTGGTTGCAACTATACAACTGGTCAAAAAAGTGAGATATTATGGGATACAGGGGAAAGTATCAAGTTGGATCCAAAATTGGCTCAGCAACAGGAAACAAAGGGTAATGATCGATGGATGTTTCTGTGAATGGAAAGCGGACTCAGTGTTGGGACCCTTGCTGTTTGTTGTATACATTAATGATTTGGACTTAAATGTGGGAGGCACGATTGGGAAATTTGCAGTGACACATAAATTGGTTGTGTAGTTGATAGTGAAGAGGATAGGACTAGATTCCAGAATGAAATCAAAGGTTTGGTTGAGTTGGTGGAAAAGTGGCAAATGGAATTCAATCCGGAAATGTGTGAGGTCTGGGAAGAGTGTCCTGTAGTCAGCATCGCGGTGAAGCAGCCTAGGAAGAGTGTCCTGCAGTCAGCATCGCGGTGAAGCAGCCTAGGAAGAGTGTCCTGCAGTCAGCATCGCGGTGAAGCAGCCTGGGAAGAGTGTCCTGCAGTCAGCATCGCAGTGAAGCAGCCTGGGAAGAGTGTCCTGCAGTCAGCATTGCGATGAATCGGTCACTTCAAAAAGTGACGTCAGCATAAAGTTGAGAGCTGATTGGTGAGTAGTGGGTAAGTGTTTTTCTCCAGTTTTTTTTCCAGTTTTTCTCCAGTTTAAAATAGATTAAGCTAAGGAAAGGTAAGGGTTCTAGTTTTCATTTAAAGTACATAAATAATTTAACTTTTTTAAAATTGTATTTAACTTAAAGTAAGGGATTTTTTTTCGGGGCAGGGCAGCTCAGCCCCGTGTCATGTACCGCCTGCAACATGTGGGAAGTCCTAGATGCTCCTTGTGCTCTGACCGACCACGTGTGCAGGAAGTGCCACCAGCTGCAGCTACTTGAGCTCCGAGTTTCGGAGCTTGAGCAGCAGCTGGAGGCACTGAGGTGCATCCGCGAGGCTGAGAGTTTCGTGGATAGCACGTTTTTAGACATGGTCACCCCACAGCTTACGGAAGTGCAGACAGAGAGGGAATGGATGACCATCAGTCAGAAGAAAGGTGTCAGCCAGATAGCTAGGAAATCCCCAGGGTGCATCTCGCTCGAGAATCATTTTTCTGTGTTGGAAAACAGTGAGAATGACGGTTCCTCTGGGGAGTGCAGCCACGCTCATGGCGCTGTGAGTGGCTCAGCTGCAAAGGGGTGGAGGAGAAAGAGGGAAAGAGCAATAATGGTAGGAGACTCGATAGTAAGGGGAATAGACAGGTATTTCTGTGGCCGTAGACGTGACTCCAGGTATTTTGCCTCCTGGTGCCAGGGTTAAGGATGTCACTGAATGGCTGCAGGGCATTCCAAAGGGGGAGGGCAAACAGACAGAGATTGTGGTATATATTGGTACCAACGACATAGGTAGAAAGAGGGATGAGGTCCTGCAAGCAGAATTTAGGGAGCTAGGGAACAGATTAAAAAACAGGACTTCAAAGGTAGTAATCTCTGGATTACTTCTGGTGCCACGCGCTAGTGACTATAGAAATAGGAGGTTAGTCCAGATGAACGCATGGCTGGAGAGATGGTGCAGGAGGGAGGGCTTTAGATTTCTGGGACATTGGGACTGTTTCTGGGGGCAGTGGCACCTGTACAAGATGGACGGGTTGCACCAGAACTGGAATGGGACCAACATCCTTGCGGGGAGGTTTGCTAGTGCTGTTGGGGAGGGTTGAAACTAACTTGGCAGGGGGATGGAATCCTGAGAGGAGGTTCAGCAGGGGGAGATGCACAGCCAAAATTACAAGGGAGAGCAAGTGAGTCTGGAGGGCATAGAAATTATAGGCCATTTAAGGAACAAGGGAGTTTGGCAAGGTTGGATATTTTAATGCAAAGAGTCTGACAACTAAGGCTGATGAGTTAAGGGCACAAATTTTCACATGGAAGTATGATGTATTTGCTGTCACAGAGACATGGGTGAGAGAGGGGCAGGTTCGGCAGCTCAATATTCCAAGATATAGGGTCTTCAGGCAGGACAGGGAAGGAAGTAAAAGAGGAGGGGGTATCGCAATATTGATCAAGGAATCAATTACAGCAGTAAGGAGGGATGACATCTTAGAAGGCTCCTCAAATGAAGCCATATGGGTAGAACTTAAAAACAAAAAAGGAGCAATCACATTACTGGAAGTGTACTATAGGCCCCCAAACAGTCAGAGAGAAATAGAAGGGCAGATATGTAGGCAAATTTCAGAGAAGTGTAAAAATAGTAGGGTAGTAATAGTGGGGAATTTCAACTTACCCAACATTAACTGGGTTAGTCATAGTGTGATAGGTTTAGAGGAAGTGGAATTCTTAAAATGCATGCAGTAGAGCTTTTTAAGCCAGTAGGTAGAAGGTCCTACAAGAGAAAGGGTGGTCCCAGACTTAATTTTAGGGAATGAAGCCAGGCAAGTGGTAGAGTTATCAATGTGGGAGCATTCTGCAGATAGTGATCATAACTCCGTTAGATTCAAGGTTGTTGTGGAAAAGGACAAGGATGGGCCAGAAATCAGAGTTCTAAATTGGGGGAAGGCTGATTTTAATAAGATCAGATATGATTTGGCCAGAGTGGACTGGGAGCAGCTACTTTTAGGTAAATCTGCGCCAGAGCAGTGGGACTCATTCAGGAAGTAAATAGGGAGAGTACAGGGCCAACATATTCCAGTAAAGATAAAGGGTAGGACCAACAAATCCAGGAAACCCTGGATGCCGAGGGATATACAGGATTAGATAAAGAGAAAAAGGGAGGCTTATGGCAGATACCAAGGGCTCAGAAAAGCGGAAGCCCTAGTGGCATATAGAATGTGTAGGGGGGAACTTAAAAAGGAAATTAGGAGAGCAGAAAGGGAGCATGAAGAAACATTGGCAGGTAAAATATAGGAAAATCCAAAGTTATTTTACAAGTACATTAAGAGCAAAAGGATAACTAGGGAAAGAGTAGGGCCCATTAAGGACCATAGTGGTAATTTGTGAGTGGAGCCGGAAGACGTAGGTGGGTTCTAAATGAATACTTTGCGTCGGTGTTCACAAGTGAGAGGGATGACATGGGTAGGAAAATCAGGCAGAAGGACTGTGATATAATTAAAGAAATTAGCATAGAAAGGGAGGAGGTTCTAAGTGGTCTGGCAGGCTTGAAAGTAGATAAATCTCCAGGCCCGGATGAAATGTATCCCAGGCTGTTGAGTGAGGCATGGGAGGAGATAGCAGGTGCGCTGGCAATAATTTTCAATACCTCTCTGGCCACAGGAGAGGTGCCAGAGGATCTGAGGACAGTCAATGTGGTATCATTATTCAAGAAGGGAGGAAGGGATAAACGAGGGAACTACAGGCCAGTCAGTCTAACCTCAGTGGTGGGGAGACTATTGGAAGCAATTCTGAGGGACAGAATTAATCTACATTTGGAGAGGCAGGGATTAATCAAGGACAGTCAACATGGTTTTGTTAAGGGGAGGTCATGTCTGACCAATTTGATTGAACTTTTCGAAGAGGTGACCAGGTGTGTAGATGAAGGGAATGCATTTGATGTAGTCTACTTGGACTTCAGCAAGACTTTTGATAAGGGTCCCACATGGGAGACTGATAACGAAGGTAAGAGCCCACTAGATTCAAGGCAATTTGGAAAATTGGATCCAGAATTGGTTGAGTGGCAGGAAGCAGAGGGTGATGGTTGAGGGGTGTTTTTGTGACTGAATACATGTGTCCAGTGGGGTTCCACAGGGATCGGTCTTGGGTCTTTTGCTGTTTGTGGTATATATAAATGATTTAGACTTAAATGTAGGAGGGTTGATCAGTAAGTTCACGGATGACACGAAAATTGGTGGGGTGGTAAATAGGGAGGAGGATAGCCTTAGACTACAGTAGGATATGGACGGGCTGGTCAGATGGGCTGATCAGTGGCAAATGGAATTTAATCTGGATAAGTGTGAGGTGATGCACTTGGGCAGAACAAACAAGGCACAGGAATACACGATGAATGGTAGGACACTGGGAAGTACCGAGGATCAGAGGGACCTTGGTGTACATGTCCACCGGTCCCTTAAGGTAGCAGGACAGGTAGATAAGGTGGTTAAGAAGGCATATAGGATACTTGCCTTTATTAGCCAAGGACTAGAATGTAAGTGCAGGGAGGTTATGCTGGAACTGTATAAAAAGCTGGTTAGGCCACAGCTAGAGTATTGCGTTCAGTTCTGGAATCTGCATTATAGGAAGGATGTGATTGTACTAGAGAGAGTGCAGAGGAGATTTACCAGGATGCTGCCTGGGTTGGAGAGTTTTAGTTATGAGGAGAGATTGGATAGGCTGGGGTTATTTTCCCTGGAGCAGAGGAGATTGAGGGGGGACATGATTAAGGTGTATAAAATTATGAGGGGCATAGATAGGGTAGACAGGAAGGAACATTTCCCCTTGGTGGAGAGATCATTAACAAGGGGGCATAGATTTAAGGTAAGGGGCAGGAGGTTTAGAGTGGATGTGAGGAAGAATTTTTTCACCCAGTGGGTGGTGGGCATCTGGAACTCACTGCCTGAAAGGGTGGTAGAGGCAGAAACCCTCATAACGTTTAAGAAGTATTTGGATGTGCACTTGCGATGCCATGGCATACAAGGCTATGGGCCTAGTGCTGGAAAATAGGATTAAAATAGTTAGGTACTTGTTTGACTGGCGCAGACTCGATGGGCCGAAGGGCCTTTTTCTGTGCTGTGGACTTCCATGACTCTATGATTTAGTGAGGGCAAACAAAGCAAGGGAATACTCAATAACTGGGAGTTTATTGAGAGGGGTTGAGGAAGTGAAAGACCTAGGAGCGCATGTCCACAGGTCCCTGAAGGTGGCAGGACAGGTGGATAAGGTGGTAAAGGAAGCATATGGAATGCTTTCCTTCATTGGGCAAGGTATTGAATACAAAAACAGGATATAATGTTGGAACTGTATAAAACACTGGTTAGGTCACAACTGGAATTATGTGTACCAGTCCTGGTCATCCCATTACAGGAAGGACATAATTGCGCTGGAGAGAGTACAGAGGAGATTTACAAGAATGTTGCCAGGGCTTGAAAATTGTAGCTATGAGAACAAATTGGATAGGCGAGGGTCGTTTTTCTTAGAGCAGAGGGGGCTAAGGGGTGACCAAATTGAGGTGTACAAAATTATGAGGGGCCTAGATAGGGTAGACAATAAAGACCTGTTTCCCCTAGCTGAGGGGTCAATTACTGGGGGACATAGATTTAAGGTGATTGGTAGAAGGATTAGAGGGGACATGAGGAAATACATTTTCACCCAGAGGGCAGCGGGCATCGGGAATTCACTGCCTAAGTTGGTTGGCTGAAATGCTCAACTCATTTATAATATACCTGGATCTGCATCTGAAGTTCTGTAACCTGCAAGGCTACGGACCAGGTGCTAGAAAATGGGATTAAAATGAGCGGCTAGTTTCTTTTTTACTCTTTTCTTGGCTGGCGCAGACACGATGGGCTGAATGGCCTCTTTCTGCGCCGTCACCTTTCTATGGTTCTATGGTTCAGAGCCTCGTGGTGGAGACCCCGAGAAGCTGCATGGGAGTTGGATCACTGGGGTGTGGGCAGAGATGCAGGTCACGTCAACTGGACAACTGAAGGGGAACCCCAGCATGCAGTCTTTGCAATGCTAAGGCCCTGGGACACATGAGAGTTTGAAGGCTAAAGGCTCAGCATGCATTGTGCTGTGCTTCCACATGGCTCGCCAGAGCCCTGGCAAATACCTATGCCTCCCTGCGGATGCCTCATTCCAGGGAACGGGGTCTCCTAAGGAAGATGAGGGGTGGGAGGTAACACTAAGCTTTAAGGACTACAGCTAAAACAACACATAAGACATTATTAAAGTGAAAGTGAATATATTTAGAAAAGTTTGATATTTGTGACAACTATGCAACCAATTGTGATTTCAATATTCCTTAATTTTTTCTTCCCCTACCATTTCTTCTAAGTGCTACCCTGACATCCACAGCAGGGGTGGAGGCAGCCTGCTGACCAGATGGCCCTGTTGCCTTGGATGATCTTGGCAGCCGTCCTCTGAGGCCTGGAGGGCCCTGGCTTACTCTGGCAATCCTGCTGTGGGCCAGCTGCTGCCTTTGCGTCACAGGGGGATGAGGTTGAAGGGCTCACAGGCAAAGGGGATCCTGAATGGCCGGACACCCTCAGACATTCCTGAGTTGATGTCCTAAGGGTGTCCGCTGCCGCTCCCCCTATATTTGGGCGCCCAAAGGTCCCTTCCTGATTCCTTGAGGGGAAGGAGAACCTGGAGGGAGGTCGAGGTGCCCCATCTCCTTTTCGCGAAGTCACTGCAGAAACTCCGTCATGGCTACCACCATAGAATGCAGGTGTACACGCATCTCCGGCACAATCTGCTGGACTAGGATCTCCATCTTTTTCTTTTATTTATTTATAGGTTGTGAACCAGATGGGTTTTTACAACAATCAGAAATGGTTTCATGGTCATTATCAGGCTTTTAATTCCAGATTTTTATTGAATTCAAATTTCACCATCTGCTGTGGTGAGATTTGAGCCCAGGTCCCCGGAGCATTACCCTGGGTCGCTGGAATACCCGTCAGTGACAATACGAACTATACCACCACCTCCCCTGTAGTCTGCCACCCTGCCCATGGAGTCCTCCATGTGTGCACAGGTCAGCAACACTTCATCAGCCAGCAGGCAGACAGCCTCCTCTGCCTTGCGTTCCACTCTGTCGAGGGCCTCTGACACCTCTGCCTGATATTCCCCCGCCTCTTGCTGACTCTCCAGCAGCATTTGGAAGGCTGATTCCAGAGGTCTGTCATCGGACTTAAACCTTGTAGATGCCTCTTCTCCAGCACTCCTCTAAGTGCCAGTGAGCTCGGCTGACCCTGCCTCCTCCTGCTGTGGACACGTGGCCTTGCGGTGACCACCAGATTGTGAGACCCTTCCTACACTAGAGCTAATACCCACCGAGGACTGTGTCTCTGGGCCGGTGGAGGGTGAAGGTGCCTGTTGTGATGCCTCTGCAGTTGCACTTCACTCTTCTGTCATGGCCTCACTCCTCCCCGGGCTTGGGCTTGTGTTGGAGCTTCTTGTGGCTAGGCCTTTTGTCCTCTTCCTGGTGTCACCTGTAAATGAGAGAGGAGAGAGTGGGTGACAGCATGAGCTGCCTCCAACATGGAGGCACCCTTGGCCATCAGGTTTCTATGACATGCATGGATCTTCACTGGTCGGAGGCTGAAATCCAGGCTCCCCATCTCCAATGGCCTGGTCCCGCCCCACTCCTGTCAGCTGGGCTGCCCACTCCTCGAATTCTGTTGTTTCTTTCAAATGTAGCCGACCCCCTCCCGTCTTCTCCCTCTCTTGGTGGCTATGGCTTAACTGCTGCTGCTCAAAGAGAAGAGAGGAGATGGGCTTGAGAAGAATTGTATTTAGAATCCATTTGTACACAGCAATTTCACGTTCATTCCACGTGCTTCCAGTCTTAGAGATAACCCACTGGATTGTGTGGCATGTGAGTGATGCACTACATATTGTCCAGAAGGGTTCTGGGCCAGCACCCTCCAGAGTGGTGAACCCATCCACATACAAGGATGAGGCTCGGCGGGGGGGGGGCATGTCATTTGCGGAGCTTGCTCGTGCTCTCAGCACCTGAGCCCCTTCCCCCCTCCCCCTTCCAGACAGCATGTGACTGACCTCTCTGTGTGGAAGGGCAAAGGAGGCACAGTGGTGTCTCCAGAGTTGATGGACTGCAGTGGGGCTATGAGGCATGCCCATATGGCTTTACCCCTGAGGCCCATGTCCCCTGCACCATTCGCTGTGGTTAGTGTGAGCAGCTGAGGGCTCACTTACCCTGGCGATGTGGATGAGGTTGTTCATTCTCTTCCGGCATTGGAGGGCTGACCTGTGCTGGAGGCTCTGGGTACTGACTGCGGTGGTGGCCTGCTCCCTTACAGGGTTGGCTTCCCTGCTCAGCTTCCTCCTCCCAGCAGCTGGTTCCTGGCCTCCACCTGGTTGAAGACGATGCCCAGGGATGAGTCACTAATCTTTGGCGTCGGAGGTCCGTGTCCCCTTCTTGCCATCTCAGTTGGCGCGGCTAGTAAGTTTCTCTCTGGGTGCCTTTTAAATATGGCGCCCAGATACGTTTGGGGGGGGGGGGTGTGGGTGGGGTGCACGCCATCCAGCCTGCCCCGCCGTGCGATACGTGGGAAATCCCCGATTGCATAATTAATTAGATGGGGGTCGCACAATACTGGCCGAATTCCCATCAGCCTCCGCGGCGGGAAGCACTCCCCTTCCCTGGCCCCGCCACAGGGCTTAGTCCCAGTTGTAACCATCGGACCATAGAAAACCTACAGCACAGAAAGAGGCCGTTCAGCCCATTGTGTCTGCACCGGCCGACGAGAGAATTCCGCCCACAGTTTCCCTCTACCCCCTTTAACAAAATCATCCATAGCTTTGAATATCTCGGGAAAACAAGAGCACAAGAACTAGGAGCAGGAGTAGCCCACATGGCCTGTCAATTAAATACGATCATGGCTGATCGTGGGTTTCAACTCTACTTCTCTGCCCATTCCCCAGATTCCTTGATACCCTGAGAGGACAAAAATCCAAAAATCCTTAAATGTATTCAACAACGGAGCGTTCAAAATTCCTCTGGGGTGGAGAATGCCAAAAATTCACCACCCTTTGAGTGAAGCGATTTCTCCCCATCCTCAATTTGCTCCTTTTCTGGCACGCTGTGATATGTTGGCTACTTAAAAACCCCAAAACTCTCCTAGGGACTCTTGGATCTCCTAAACCTTCCCTCCTTACAGAAATGGAATCTGCTGTTGGGTGAATGGGGTGCGTCCTTACAAGGCAAGGAGTGTGACCTCCATACTTGCATGTATTTCTCAATGCTTTGGCTTGGAGACTCGTCAGCATGGAGATAGATTTCACCTTATGTCAGGCACCCAGCCGACCAGAGCAGAAGTACGCAACTTAAATTGAGGCACCAGCAATCTTCCCCTCTGCAGTTTGCACTGTGTTGAAACGTTTCACCTTATTACTCAATTTGGAGATTCGCTATCAGTTGGACATTGCCTCTTTTTGCAACTCATGCAACAAGTTCAATAATCAGTAACGAATCACACTTACGCACACAATTTTGATCCTATTTACTGTCTTAGCTGGATCAAATGACTCAACACAGAGTGAGGAACAAACCTGGGGCCTCCTCATCTGTATAACTTAGTCGCGCGTTGGTTAATCCCCATTACTTATTAAGTCATCAAAGGAGATTGCGAGCAAAAGCGCAATTACATTATTGAAAAGAAAGAAGTTTAATTTATGTTTAAGTTGAAGCAAAATACAGCAGATTCTGGAAATCTAAAATAAAAAACAGAAAATGCCGAAAAACCTCAACAGGTCTAACAGCGTCTGTGGAGGGAGAAACAGAGTTAACATTTTGAGTCTGTATGACTCTTCTTCAGAGCTGTTCTGATAGTGGCACTAAAGTGTCAGTCTAAATATTTGTGCTCAGGTCCCTGGAGTGGGAACCATGATCTTCTGCCTCAGAGGTGTGTGTGCTACCAACTGAGGCACACTTGCAGCTCATAGTCCACTGTAATAGTGAAGTGTTTTAAGTTTCTTGTGTCAATATCTATCTAACTTAATGACTGCCCATCTGAGTTCTTAGACTTATTCTGGCTTTAATATCTCAGCCTCAAGCCTGAGCAGACTTTTTATTGCGACATTAACATCGGGTGTTCCAAGCTGACTTTATAGGTAAGTTCCACGTTATCCCAAAGATTGCATGTTGGCACGGATAGAAGATTGGACAGGAAACAGAGAGTTGGCATAAATGGGTCTTTTTCTGGTTGGCAGGTTGTGATGAGCGGTGTGCCACAGGGATCAGTGCTGGGGCCTCAACTTTTTACAATTTATGTAAATGACTTGGATGAAGGGATCAAAGGTATGGTGGCAAAATTTGCTGGTGACACAAAGATTGGTGGGAAAGTAAATTGTGAAAAAGAAATAAGGAGGCTACAAGGGGCATAGGTAGGCTAAGTGAGTGGGCAAAGATCTTGGAAATCAACTATAATGTGGGCAAATGTGAAATGGTCCATTTTAGCAGAAATAATAAAAAAGAAATGTATTATCTAAATGGTGAGAGATTGCAGAGCTCTGAGATTCAGAGTGTTCTGGGTGTCCTAGTGCATGAATCACAAAAGGCTAGGATGCAGGTACAGCAAGTAATTAGGAAAGCACAATGGGCACCTTCCCATACAATCGCAGAAGGTGCAACACCTGCCCCTTAACCTTCTCCCTTCTCACCATCCAAGGGCCCAAACACTCCTTTCAAGTGAAGCAGCATTTCACTTGCACTTCCCTCAATTTGGTCTACTGCATACGCTGCCCCCAATGTGGTCTCCTCTACATTGGAGAGACCAAACGCAGACTGGGTGACCGCTTTGTCCGCAAGCATGACCCAGACATTCCTGTTGCTTGTCATTTCAACACACCACCTTGCTCTCATGCCCACATGTCCGTCCTTGGCCTGCTGCATTGTTCCAGTGAAGCTCAACGCAAACTGGAGGAACAGCACCTCATCTTCCGACTAGGCACTTTACAGCCTTCCGGACTTAACATTGAGTTCAACAACTTCAGATCATCAACTCTCTCCTCCATCCTCACCCCTTTTTGATCCCCTTTTTTCAAATATTTATTTTTTAATTTATATATATATATTTTTCCCCACGTATTTCTATTATTATTATTTTTAAAATCTATTTCCATTCAATGTTTTATCCCCACCTTTTAGCCTATTTTGATCTTTCCTCCCACACTGTCCCCTCCCCCACCCCTCCCCCACTATGGCCATCTGTCACTTGCTCATTCTACTTTCTACTCTTAATGTCACCATTAGCCAGTATCACCACCATCAACACCCCTTCAACCTTTTGTTTATGACATATTTTGCAATCTCTCCTTTGCCTTCACCTATCACTAGCCTTCCATCCAACTTCACCCATCTCAACCCCTTAAACAGTATATATTTCACCACATTTTTACTTCTCTTTAGTTCTAAAGAAGAGTCATACGGGCTCGAAATGTTAACTCTGTCTTTCTCTCCACAAATGCTGTCAGACCTGCTGAGTTTTTCCAGCAATTTTTGTTTTTGTTACAAAGGTAGGGAGGTTATGCTTCAGTTGTATAGCGCATTGGTGAGACCACATCTGGACTATTGTGTACCTCAAATGCAAGCAGATCCTTTACGAAATGTGGAGACCAAAACTGCACACAGTACTCCAGGGCAATCATCTCAGTCCCAGGGTTCCTCAGGATAGTGTCCTAGGCCCAAAAATCTTCAGCCGCACCATCAATGACCTTCCTTCCATCATAAGGTCAGAAGTGAGGATGTACGCTGATGACTGCACAATGTTCAGCACCATTCATGACTCCTCAGAGACTTGGTCTGACAAGTGGCAAGTAACACTTACGCCACACAACTGGGGGGCGATGACCATTTCCATGAAGATAGAATCTAACTATCGTCCCTTGACATTCAATGGTATTACCATTGCTGAATCCCCCACTATAAACATCCTGGAGGTTACCGTTGACCAAAACTGAACTGGACCAGCTATATAAATTTTGTGGCTACGGAGCAGGTCAGAGGCTGGGAATTCTGAGGCACTTAACTCACCTCCTGACTCCCCAAAGCTTGTCCATTATATACAAGGCTTAAATCAGCAGTGTGATGGAATATTCTCCACTTGCCTGGATAAGTGCAGCTTCAACAACACTTCAACCCAGTATTCAATAGCTTGTTAATTACGATCATTAAGTATCACACAACAACTTGCATTTATATAATGTCTTTAATATAATAACTGAACAAACAACACGCATCAACTCAGCCGCATGGAAAACAATTTTCTTGTTCCATCCTCTTTTTTAAAAGAGGAGTTCTGTCTTAGAACTATTTAACTTCAGGTAGAATAAGTTGACACAACAATTATTGAATCCGTGGCACGAGGTATCTCTCATTATCTGAGCAACTAGATAAACCCAAAGGATCACTGATCTTGTCCAAGGAACTAAGTTTGATTTTCTTGTTATCTGATAGAAATGGATGTTACACCTGAATCAGCGTTATTTGGTGTTAATTTCAGTATCTTACTACCACTGAAGGAGGTCAATATAATTTTGGTCTGTGTATTTGTGGCTCAGGGTCAGAAAGATTAATAATCCAAGGTCATTATTCTCATCTTCAGTCCTCAAAATAAATATGATATAATATGCCTTCAAGTGATATCAGCATATGTCCTGTGATCTAGTCTTAGTTTCACTTTTGCTTTGTGCAGAGCACACACACACACAGCTCTGCTGCCTTCAGGCTTTATACCTATTTTTAACTTTTCTCAGGAGCCTAGTTTAAATAAATCAACCCAAAATGTGTTTACCCAATTCCTTATGAGTGAATGGTGCCCAGATCATTATAATAATGTGACATGGTGCTCAGTGGAGGTCAAATAGCATGGCAGCAAGATTAAGCACAGGGACTGCATGGTGAACAGTCTTAGATCCTTGGTATGAGAAGACCATCAGCGTTTTGGTCAGACCGAGGGTAATGTATGAGAGGCTTTATGATTTGTGTGTCCTCAGGCGACTCAGCAGGCCAATCCTGGAGCCACAGCTCTTTGGGCAGAGAAGACAAGAGTTGCCCTCAGAAAAGGGGGTTCAGGAGCCAGAGTTCTGCTCTTTCTCCTTCCGCTTTCATCGCTTCTCCACAGCTAGGTCTATGTGGTCAGTTTTTCACTGTGTTGCGGCTTGTTGGATGAGGTGCCAGCACATGGCATGGTTGGTGGAAAGTTCCTCCCATGCACAGTGTCAGTTTGTTCCTTTCTCAATGAGACCTTTGATCTTTGTTGCTCGACAAACCCAAGAAAAGTATCTGGAACAACACAGAGTGTGACACGGCTTTTATTGATCTGCCAAAGGCCTTTCACTCCATCAACCATGAAGCCCTTTGCAAAGTCCTCCAGAGTCTTGGAGGTTCAGTAAAATTTGTTCCTAGCCTGCGATTCTTGCATGTTGGTATGACAGGAACCATCCTTTGCAATGGAATGGATTGGAATAATGTAACATTTACAATTGTAAAGGGAGTGCAGGGGCAGAAGGACCTGGATTTATATGTGAATAAATCACTGAAGGTGGTAAGATAGGTTGAGAGAGCAGTGAATAAAGCATTCAGTGTCCCAGGCTTCATTAATAGGGTCATAGAATACAAGAGCAAAGAGGTTAGGTTAAACTTATATAAAACACTAGTTCAGCCTCAGCTAGAGTATTGCATCCAGTTCTGGGTGCCACCTTTAAGAAAGATGTGAAGGCATTAGAGAGGGTGCAGAAAAGATTCACAAGGATTATTCCAGGGGTGAGGAACTTCAGTTACGCAGGTAGATTGAAGAAACTTGGACTGTTTTCCTTGGAGAAGAGGAGGTTTAGAGGAGATCTGAGAGACGTATTCAAAATCATGAGGAGTTTGGACAGATAGATCAGAGAAACTATTCCCATTGGTGGAAGGATCGAGAACGAGAGGCCACAGATTTAAGGTAAAAGAGGCAATGGAGACAGGAGGAGAAACTTCTTCACTCAGCAAGTGGTTAAGACCTTGCATGCGCTGCCTGAGAGTGTAATGGAGGCAGGTTCAATCGAGGCAAAAAGAATGGGATTATTTTCTGAAAAGGAAGAATGTGCAGGGTTACAGGGAGAAGGCGGGAGAATGGAACTAGGTGATTGATCATTCTGAGAGCTGGGGCAGACATGATGGGTCAAATGGCCTCCTTCTGTTCTGTAAAAGTTCTGTGATTCTGTGATAAGGAGATTTTCGGACAGATAGAAGCTTGGACTAAGAGTTAGGGTTAGGAAGCATCTTAATGAAGGAGATAAAGTTAGCCGGATGAAGAGGTTTAGAGAGGGATTTCAAGAGCTTAAGAACTAAGCAATTGAAGGCACGACTGCCAGTGGTGGATTGGTTATAATCAGGGATGGACAAGTGGCCATAATCAGAGGAGCGCAAAGATCTTGGAAGGTTGTCAGACTGGAGGAGGTTACAGAGACAGTGAGGTAGGTGATCGAATATTAATTGCCGCTCATATCTTCCCAGTTCTCTAGGGATTCCTTCACTTAACTTCTACTCTTCTCTGTTAACCTTTATGGCGCTCCTTATCTCTTTAACATACGAACATACAAATTAGGAGCAGGAGTAGACCACTTGGCTCTTTGAGCGTCCTTTGCCATTCAATAAGGTCATTGTTGCTCTGATTGTAACTTCAACTTCACATTCCTGCCTACACCCGATAACCTTTCACCCCCTTGCTTATCAAGAATCTATCCACCTCTGCTTTAAGAATATTCAACTGTCTTTTGAGGAGTGGGGTTGCAAAGACTCACAACCCTCTGAGAGAAAAAGTTTCTCCTCATCTCTGTTTTAAATGAGTGACCCTTATTTTTAAACAGTGACCCCTAGTTCCAGATTCTCCCACAAGAGGAAACATCCTCTTCACATCCACCCTGTCAAGACCCCTCAGGATCTTACATGTTTCAATCAAGTTGCCTCTTAATCTTTTAAGCTCCGGCAGCTGGAGGGGAGGTGGTGGCATAGTGGTAGGACTAGTATTCCAAAAGCCCAGGGTAATGCTCTGGGGACCTGGGTTTGAATCCCAGCTTGGAAGATGGTGGACAATGATGGTCAGGTAAATGGTGAACAAGGTGGGGGTGATCACACAACCTTATTTGACCCCAGTCTGGATGTGAAAGGTACCCATTCCAGATCCTCCACTCAGGACGGTGGCGGCCATGTTGTCATGCAGGGGTGTCAGGATGGTGACAAACTTCAACGGGTAACCAAAGCATTGGAGGGCGACCCATAGATCTTCATGATTTAAAGAACCAAACACCTTGGTCAGGTCGATGGAGGCGAGGAACAATTCTTGATTTTGCTCCCCACATTTTTCCTGGATCTGTCTGGCCACAAAGACAATGTCCACAGAATCCCGGGATGGTCGGAAGCCACACTGGGTTTTCGGAGGGGATCTCCTCAGTGACCGGGCGAAGGTGGTCAGGAGGATGTGGGCAAGGATCTTACCCGTGATGGACAGGAGGGAAATCCCCCAGTAGTTTTCACCATCAGGTTTGTCCCCCTTCTGGTGGATAGTAATGACGTTACCCAATCCAGTTCTTGAGATCCCGGGGGAAGTCCTCTTCATCCCAGAGGCAGAGGGTGAACTGGTGGAGTCGTGACGTGAGTTGACAGCTGCTGGCATGGTAGACCTCTGCGGGTAGACCGCCTGGCACACCAGCTTTGTTGGTTTTCATCTGTTGGATGACCCGCTTAACCTCATTGGTGGCTGGTGGATCGCTGAGGGAATCCTCCATAGGGTGTTGTGTGACTTCTCCTCCGATACGATGGAGTCCCGATTGAGGAGTAGTTTGAAATGCTCCTTCCAACACTGACGGATGATGTTATTGTCCTTGAGGAGCCGGGAGTAATTGGAGGGGGTTTTGTCCGGTCAAGTGGAGTCTATAGGTCATCTTGGTTGCCTGGAAGAAGTTGCGCATGTCATGCTGGTCAGCGTAGACCTGAATCACATGGCCTTCTCCACCCACCAATTGTTCTTCATGTCTTGAATGCGTCGCTGGACCTCAGTCATCAGTTGGTGGGACACTGCCGTTGTTCACCGGGTATGTGGGAGACTTTGCCAGGAGATGAAGGCTGCTCACTTCTTCTCAAGATCTTGTATCGCGGTGACATTGGCATCAAACCAGTCCTGGCTCCATCGTGCTGCAAACTTGATAGTCTGTGTACAGGTGTCTAGGACAGCGGACTGGGTGGAAATGGCATCAGTGGTGGGATCTTGCTCTCATGCACTGAGCACCTGGGCCTGGAACTCTTCCTGCAGTCCTGGATCCTTCAATGTTGCAACATTCAGATTTCTCCGGGCGGATTTTTGGGTCCTCTGGGCAGATGCTCATCACCGAGCACCGAGCATCATCGATGGTCCGTGGTCTCTGCCTCGGACAATGATGTAGTCCAGGAGATGTCAATGCCCCAACCTCAGGTTCCTCCACATGGCCTTGAGCTGGTTCTTCTGGCGAAGTCTGTGCTCGTCACGATCAGGCCTTATTGCTGCACTTGGTCAAGAGTAGGATGCCGTTGGCCTTCCCCACGACATTCTTGCTAATAGTTCCACCCCAGATTTCATTGTCACGTCCAGTTTGGGCACTAAAGTCACTAGGAGGATGACCTTAGACTTGTAAATCTTCTCTGAACTGCCTCCAATGCACTTACATCCTTCCTTAAATAAGGAGACCAAAACTGAACACAATACTCCAGATGTGGTCTCATCAGTGTCACCAGGTCTTAATCAAGCTATTGGTATTCTGTCCGAGTATCTTACATGGTTCAGTGCCACATTTTGACTGATTCCAATGCTATGAAGTATCTTGTGACATTTTGCTACATGTTGCTATGTTTAGGGGGAGGTGATGGGTAATGGTATTGTCACTGGATTGATAATCCAGAGACCAGCATAATGCTCTGGGGACCTGGGTTTGAAACCTGCCATGGCAGATGGTGGAATTAAAAGGCTGCTGATGACCATGAAATCATTGCTGATTGAATTTTTAGTGATTTGGTACGACTGAGTGGCATTAAAAATTCAATGCAAAGGAATGAAATCGGATGGATGACCCAGCATTGACCTAGGCACCGGAAATGCCAAACGTAAACCCAGCCCTGTCGACCCTGGAAAGTCCTCCTTACTAACATCTGGGTGCTAGTGCCAAAATTGGGAGAGCTGACTCACAGACTAGGCAAGCAACAGCCTGGCATAGTCATCTTCACAGAATCATACCTTACAGATAATGACACCACCATCACCATCCCTGGGTATGTCCTGTCCCACTGGCAGGACAGACCCAGCAGAGGTGGTGGCACAGTGGCATACAGTCAGGAGGGAGATCCCTGGTAGTCCTCAGAATTGACTCTGGCCCCAGGAAGTCTCATAGCATCAGGTCAAACATGGGCAAGGAAACCTCCAGTTGATTACCAAGCACCCGCCCTCCCTCAGCTGATGAATCAGTGCTCCTCCATGTTGAACACCACTTGGAGGAAGCACTGAGGGTGACAAGGGCACAGAAAGTACTCTGGGTGGGGGACTTCAACGTCCATCACCAAAACTGGCTTGGTAACACCACTACTGACCGAGCTGGCCGAGTCCTAAATGACATAGCTGCTAGACTGGGTCTGCAGCAGGTGGTGAGGGAACCAACAAGTGGGAAAAACATACTTGACCTCATCCTCACCAACCTGCCTGCTGCAGATGCATCTGTCCATGACATTATCGGTAGGAGTAACCACCGCACAGTCCTTCTGGAGACGAAGACCCGTCTTCACATTGAAGATACTCTCCATCGTGTAGTGTGGCACTACCACCATGCTAAATGGGATAGATTTTGAACAAATCTAGCAACTCAAGACTGGAAATCCACGAGGAGCTGTGGGCCACCAGGAGCAGCAGAATTATACTCAAACACAATGTGTAACCTCATGGCCTGGCATATCCCTCACTCTACCATTACTATCAAGCCCAAGGGATCAAGCCTGGTTCAATAAAGAGTGCAGGAGGGCATGACAGGTGCAGCACTAGGCATACCTAAAAATGAGGAGTTTACCAAAGCCAAACCACAGGACTACTTGTGTGCCAAACAGCAAGCAAGTGACAGACAGGGCTAAGCAATTCCACAACCAACCAATCAGATCAAAGCTCTGCAGTCCTGCCACATCCAGTCATGAATGGTGGTGGACAATTAAACAACTTACTGGAGAAGGAGAATCCGCAAATATCCTCATCCTCATATGATGGGGGACCCCAGCACATCAGTGGAAAAGATAAGGCTGAAGTATTTTCAACAATCTTCAGCCAGAACTGCTGAGTGGAGGATCCATCTCGGCCTCCTCCGGAGGTCCCCAGCATCACAGATGCCAGTCTTCACTCCACCTGCTATCAAGAAATGGCTGAAGGCACTGGATAGTGCAAAGGCAATGGGCCCTGACAATATTCTGGCAATAATACTGAAGACTTGTGCTCCAGAACTTGCCGTGCCCATAGCCAAGCTGTTCCAGTACAGCTACAACACTGGCATCTACCCGGCAATGTGGAAAATTGCCCAGGTATGTCCTGTACACCAAAAGCAGGAAAAATCCAACCTGACCAATTACCGTCCCATCAGTCTTCTCTCCATCATCAGCAAAGTGATTGAAGGGGTCATTAACAGTGCTACCAAACGGCACTTGTTCAGCAAGAACCTGCTCACTGATGCCCAGTTTCGGTTCTGCCAGGGCCACTCAGCTCCTGACCGCATTAGGGCCTTGGTTCAAACATGGACAAAAGAGCTGAACTCCAGAGGTGAGGTGAGAGTGACTGCCCTTGACATCAAGACAGCATTTGACCGAGTGTGGCATCAAGGAGCCCTAGCAAAACTGGAGTCAATGGGAATCAGGGGGAAAACTCTCCGCTGGTTGGATTCTTACCTAGCACAAAGTTGTGGTTGTTGGAGGTCAATCATCTTAATTCCAGAACATCACTGCAGGAGTTCCTCAGGGTAGTGTCCGAGGCCCAACTATCTTCAGCTGCTTCATCAGTGACCTTCTTTCCATCATAAGGTCAGAAGTGGGGATGTTCGCTGATGATTGCACAATGTTCAGCACCATTCACGACTCCTCAGATACTGAAGCAGTCCATGTCCAAATGCAGCAAGTTCTGGGCAATATCTGGGCTTGGGCTGACAAGTGGCAAGTAACATTTGCGTCAGACAAGTGCCAGGGAAGACCATTTCCAACAGGAGAGAATCTAACCATCACCCCTTGACGTTTAATAGCATTGCCATCGCAAAATCCCCCACTATCAATATCCTGGGGGTTACCATTGACCATAAACTAAACTGGGCCAGCCATATAAATACTGTGGCTACAACAGTAGGTTAGAGGCTAGGAATCCTGCATGAGTAACTCACCCCCTGACTCCCCAAAGCCTGTCCACCATCCACAAGGCATATGTCAGGAGTGTGATGGAATACTCTCCACTTGCCTGGATGAGTGCAGCTCCCACAACACTCAAGAAGCTTGACACCGTCCAGGATAAAGCAGCCCGCTTGATTGGTACCCCTTCCACAAACATTCACTCCCTCCACCACCGACGACCAGTGGCAGTATTATGTGCCATCTTCAACATGCACTGCAGAAACTCACCAATGCCCTTTAGGCAGCACCTTCCAAACCCACAAACACTACCATGTAGAAGGACAAGGGCAACAGATACATGGGAACACCACCGCCTGGAAGTTCCCCTCCAAGCCACTCACCATCCTCACTTGGAAATATATCACCATTCCTTCACTGTGGCTGGGTCAAATTCTTGGAACTTTCTCCCTAACAGCACATTAGGTTTACCTACACCGCATGGACTGCAATAGTTCAAGAAGGCAGTTCCACACCACCTTCTCAAGGGCAATTAGGAATGGGCAATAAATGTTGGCCTATCCAAACAAATTTGAAAAATTAAACCCACCATATAAAGGTAATATTTTGTTGTTGTTTTTCTAACTTCTCTAGTGTTGCTAGTGGGCTGAGAAGGAAGGAATATGTTGTGGGTTCAAGTCCCAGTCCAAAGGCGTAAGCACCAGGCTGTCACTCCAATGCTGTACTCAGGGAGTGCTGCATTGTTGGAGGTGTCATCTTTTGGAGACGTTAAGCAGAGGCCCCATCTGACCTCTCAGGTGGCTGTAAAATATCCCATAACACTGTTCACAGACAAACAGGGGACGTCTCCCTGGTGTCCTTGCTAACATTTCTCCTGAAACCACATCACTAAAATAAAGATGACCAGGTTCTTGCAGTTTGTGCAACCTTGCTGTGTGCAAATTGGCTGCCATGCTTCCTGCATAACGAGTGTAGCTATGCATCAAAAGTATGCTTCATCAGGTTGTAAAGAGCTTTGGGATGCTTTGAGGTTGTGAGAGGCGTTATATAAATGCAAGGGAAGGCGATGGCATAGTGGTATAGCTGCTGGATTAATAATCCAGAGACACAGAGTTTAAATCCCACCTTGGCAGAAGGTGGAACTTAAATTCAATAAAAACCTGGAATTAAAAGTTTGATGATGACCATGAAACCATTGTTGGTTGCTGTAAAAACCCCTCTGTTTCACTTATGTCCTTTAGGGAAGGAAATCTGCTGTGTGGTTGACGCTTAAATGCCCAATGAAGAAGGGCAATAAATGCAGGCCTAGCCAGCAAAGCCCACATCATTAGGTGCAAGTGAATGAGAAATATTTTCCCCCTCACCAAACAAACCACCACCTTCATCACATACCTAGTAGGGTGTTGATTATTTCCTGTGTGATGAAGTCCTGCCTGACCACATTGGTATAAGAGCACACACCAACCCCCATGGCCCCTCATAATCTCCATGCCAACCTATGCCCCTCCACCCAACCCTATTTCCTTTATAGGCTCTGTGCCAGCTAAGTGCCAACTCACACCAACCCATGGACTTTCACCAGTTTGAAACTGTGCCTCAATGTTTTATTTCGCTGGAGACAGAGCTCCGAGTTTGCCTTCTCGTATCACTCATTCATTAAGCAGATTAATTTAATCCAGTGATAATAAGTTGATTGTGCCTGTGAAACAATGTTCAAAGGGAGGGGGGAAAATTGTTGGGTGATAAGGTGGTGGGTGCAGATAGAAAAATCTTCACATTGAGGTCTGGCAATGGTTTGTAGATTGAGGAGGAGTAAATGCATTAAATCCAAATAGTCTTATCACGTTTATTATTATCAGGTTACATAAAAGCCTGAAATGTAATTGCAAAGCTTTGTTATTAAGGTGAAAGGTACACAGAGTTGAGCAAACCAAAGTACAATCCAGAGCACTTTGCCTCTGATGGGGAGATGTGCATGTGGCAAATTGGTATTTTGTGTTAAATAAGCAAAATCTCAAGGCAGCTTTCCATGAGAGGACAGAGATGAAATGATTTAGTTTGATACAGTTCATTATGAGAAGCTTTTACAGGCTGTCTCTTTTAAATGGAGTGGGGTATAAAAGTAGGGAAGTCTTGCTACAACTGTAGAGGACATTGGAGGGACTGCACCCATAGTACTGCATAGTTTTGGTCTCCTTATTTAAGGAGTGATATACTTGCATTGGAACCAATTCCAAAAAGGTTCACTAGGTTGATTCCTGGGACGAAGGGGATTGTCTTATGAGGAACGGTTATGCAGGTTGGATTTATACTCATTGGAGTCTAGAAGAATAAGAGGTGATCATGTTGAAACATAAGATTGTAAGGTGGGTTAACAGGGTAGGTGCTGAGACGATGTTTCCCCTCATGCAGGAGTCTAGAACTGGGGGGCACTCTTTCAATATTAGGGTCTCCCATTTAACACAGAGATGATTTTATGATCCAACTGATGTTACTACTGGACAAGCCAAGTCCCAGGTATATAACTTTTATATCTTGGTTAGAAACATGGAGGGCAGCTACGGAACAGGATCACAGGAGACTGGTGGTGAACATTTAACAAAAGAGTAAAACATTTATTAAACAAGAAACGGCTAACTATATTACAATACTCCTTCGCCCACCACTATACCTTTACAGATTTATTCAGATTCAAAAGCTACCTCATACTCTCACGTTCACAGGAATTACACAGTCCATGTAAACCAATAGGTGACCTGTGGTCAGACATACCACACACTGAAACCAAGTGACAGACGTCACCCCAAACAGATGCTATGGATCTCTCATCAACTCTGCCCCAGATACTTGTCACATCGTGAGTCAACCGGTCTCACTGAACTCCCTAATTGCCCCGAGGGTTTCCAATCTTTGCTTTCAAGGACTTGGTTTGGAATCTTTCTCTTGGCCATCTTCCACAAGGGCCCACCTCCAGCATTTTGAACATTACCATCACTGCATCCCCCCACTATCAACATCCTGGTGGTTACCATTGGCCAGAAACTGAACTGGACTAGCCATATAAATACTGGGGCTACAAGAGCAGCTCAAAGGCTAGGAATCCTGCGACTGTTAACTCACCTCCTGACTCGCCAAAGCCTGTCCACCAACTACAAGGCACAAGTCAGGAGCGCGATGGAATACTCCCAACTTCCCTGGATGAGTGCAGCTCCCACAACACTCAAGAAGCTTGACACCGTCTAGAACAAAGCAGCCCTGCTTGATTGGCACCACATCCACAAACATTCACTCCCTCCACCACCGACGCATTGTAGCAGCAGTGTGTACCATCTACAAGATGCACTGCAGGAATCCACCAAGGCTCCTTAGACAGCACCTTCCAAACCCACAACCACTACCATGTAGAAGGACAAGAGCAGCAGATAGATGGGAACACCACCACCTGGAAGTTCCCCTCCAAGCCACTCACCATCCTGACTTGGAAATATATCGCCGTTCCTTCACTGTCATTGGGTGAAAATCCTGTAATTCCCTTCTTAACAGCACTGTGGGTGTACCTACATCACATGGACTGCGGCGTTTGAAGAAGGCAGCTCACCACCACCTTCTCAAGGGCAACTAGGGATGGGCAATAAATGCTGACCCAGCCAGCGAAGCCTCCATCCCATGAATGAAAAAAAAACAAGGCTTCAGTACTACGGCCAGAATATTCTCGGGGTCCATAGCCTTTGCAGTGTTCAGTGCCTTCAGCCGTTTCTTGATATCACGTGGACTGAATTGGATTGGCTGAAATCTGGCATCTTTGATGCTGGGGACCTCAGGAGGAGGCCGAGATGGATCATTCACTTGACACTTCTGGAGATGATTGTTGCAAATGCTTCAGACTCATCTTTTGCACTGATGTGCTGGGCTCCCCCATCATTGAGAATAGGGACATTTGTGGAGCCTCCTCCTCCAGTGAGTTGTTTAATTGTCCACAACCATTCATGACTGGATGTGGCAGGACTGCAGGACTTGGATCTGATCCATTGGATGTGGAATTGCTTATCTCTGTCTATCACTTGCTGCTAATGCTGTTTGGCATGCAAGTGGTCCTGTGTTGAAGCTTCACCAGGTTGACACCTCATTTTTACATATGCCTGGTGTTGCTCCTGGCATGCCTTCCTGCACTCTTCATTAAACCACAGTTGGTCCCCTGGCTTGATGGTAATAGCAGAGTTGGGGATATGCTGGGTCATGAGGTTACAGATTGTGTTTGAGTACAATTCTGCTGCTGCTGATGGCCCACACTTCCTGATAAATCCCCAGTTTTGAGTTTTTAGATCTGTTCAAAATCTATCTCATTTAGCACGATGATCGTGCCACACATCACGATGGAGGGCATCTTCAGTGTGAAGACTGGTCTTCGTCTCCACAAGGACTATGTGGTGGTCACGCTTACCAATACTGTCATGGATAGATGCAATTGCGACTGGTAGGCTGGTGAGGATGAAGTCAAGTAGGTATTTCCCTCTTGTTGGTTGCCTCATCACCCGTCGCAGACCCAGTCTAGCAGCTATGTCCTTTAGGACTCGACCAGCTCGGTCTGCAGTGGTGCTACCGAGCCACTCTTGGTGATGAACATTGAAGTCCCCCACCCAGAGTACATTCTGTGCCCTTGCCACTCACAGTGCTTCCTCCAAGTGGTGTTCAACATGGAGGAGCACTGATTCATCAGCTGAGGGGGGATGCATTATGTGGTGATCAGCACGAGGTTTCCTTGCCCATATTTGACCCTGTCTCATTAAACTTCATGGGGTCCAGAGTCAATGTTGAAGACTCCCAGGGCAACTCCCTCCTGACTGTATACCACTGTGCCGCCACCTCTGGTGGGTCTGTCCTGCTGGTGGGACAGGACATACCCAGGGATGCTGCTGGTGGTGTCTGGAACATTGTCTGTAAGGTTTGATTCCATGAGGATGACTATGTCAGGCAGTTGCTTGACTAGTCTATGAGACACCTCTCCCAATTTTGACAGGAATCCCCTGCTGTTAGTAAGGAGGACTTTGCAGGGTCAACAGGGCTGTGTTTGCTGTTGTCATTCCCAGGTGATCCATCCCGTTTCATTCCTTTTTGTATACTTTGTCATAGTTTTGATACAACTGATTGGCTGGCTAGGCCATTTCAGAGGGCATTTAAGGATCAACCACATTGCTGTGAGTCTGGATTCATGTATAGGCTAGACTAGGTAAGATGGCAGATTTCCTTCCCTAAAGTACATTAGTGAACCAGATGGGTTTTTACAACAATAGGCAATGATTTCATGGTCATTATCACTGAGGCTAGCTTTTTAATTCCAGATTTATTAATTGAATATAAATTCCACCATCTTCCGGGGTGGGTTTCGAACCCATGTCACCAGAGCACTGGCCTGGGTCTCTGGAAGGAATTTGCATTCCCGAACCTGGTAGTCCATATATTGTGAATGTGGATGGCATAATGTCTCCAAAGCTTGCACAATTACATTCAACTCTTAATGCCTCATGTCTAATTGCCTTAATGTCTATTGTTAACATTTTATTAATGTCATCCATCGCCCAGGCACACCTCTCGTAAAAATAAATTATCATGTCACCGTTGCCATTGACGACCAGCAAATCAGCCAAAATTACTTTAATCACATAGTCTTCTAGGGGCTGTTGGTTCTGTTATGTTCATTTCTATTTGTTAGGTGGTAATCACCGAGGAGACTGGGAAGCCCATGAATAACAAGAAGTAGCATTTGATGATAAGAACATAAAACCATAAGAAATAGGAGCAGGAGTAGACCATTCGGCCCCTCGGGCCTGCTTTGCCATTCAATAAGATCATGGCTGATCTTCTTGCGTTTCGATTTTCACATTCCCATCTACTCCCGCTAATCTTTTATTCCCTTGCCTAACAAGAACCTATCTACCTCTGCCCTAAAAATATTTATTGACTCTGTCTCCACTGCCTTCTGAGGCAGAGAATTCCAAAGTCGCACAACCATCTGAGAGTAAAAAATTCTCCTCATCTCTGTCCTAAAAGGGCGACCCCCAATTTTAAAACAGTGCCTCCTAGTTCTGGATTCACCCACAAGAGGAAACATCCTTTTGACGTCCACCTTCTCAAGGCTGTTCGGGATCTTGTATACTTCAATCAAATCACCCCTCACTCTTCCAAACTCCAGTGGAAACAAGCCCAGTCTGTCCAACCTTTCCTCATAAGACAACCCACTCATCCCAGGTATCAATCTAGTAAACCTCCTCTGAACCACCTCCAATGCATCTACATCCTTCCTTAAATAAGGAGACAAAAACTGCACACAGTATTCGAGGTGCAGTCTCAACAATCCCCTGTATAATTGAAGCATAACATCCTTACTTTTATATTCAATCCCTCTCATAATAAAGAATAGCATTCCATTAGCCTTCTAGGCATCTGTAATCAAACAAAAGTGTAGCATTTTCTCTTTCATAGTCTTTAACTGATTAATTACCACTTTCTATCTTTGCTCCTCTTTTCTTTCCTTTTTCAATTTGTGCCAGGTCTACAGCTGGGTTTAACTTGTCTATGATGGGAAATGGACCCTTCCACACATTTCCTTTTTGCTGTAATTCAGCGCCGTGATTAAATCTCCAGTCTTATATTCGCAAGGTCTTATTTTTATTCCAAAATACATTTTAATTTTATTTTTTCGAAACTCCCAAATTCAATGCCACATATTGATTTAGCAGGGCTGTTTGTTCCACCATTTGCTCCAACCATTTAGAACTTGCATGGCTTCTGTGTCATTTAACCTGTTGCTGTCAGTTTTAAATGTCCTGGAGTTCTCGTGACTCCCTGTCATTGCCTGGTAAGGAGAAATTCCTGTCGTTCTATGAGGTGTTGATCTCATAACCATGAGGCACAATTGTAACATGTTAATCCATTGAGTAGGGTGATCTGTACACAACATTTTCAACATTGCTTTTGAAATCCTGCTCCCTCTTTCCACCATTCCAGAAGACTGTGGATGGTGACTGATGTGTAATATGTGTGCAATTCCCAATAATTTTTGCATTTGAACAAAGATTTCTCCTGTAAAATGTGAACAGACACAAAGTAATCATTTAGCTTCTCTGCCTTTTCTCTATTTCCCATTATGAATTCTTCTGACTTTGCCTGTAATGGACCCACATTTGTCTTAGCCAAGTGTTTCTTTATTACGTACCAATAGAAGCTTTTACGCTCCATTTTTAAGTTTTTTGCTAGTTTACATTCATATTCTGTTCTCCTTTTATCAATTTCTTGGTCCTCCTTTGCTATATTCTCCAATCCTCAGGTTTACTGCGATATCTGGAAACTTTATCGGCCTTTTGTTTTAATCTTAATCTTCTTAGCCATGGTTGACTGACTTTCCTTTTGGGTTTTTTGTGCCTTGAAGGAAGGAACTTAACTCTGTGGACTTAAAGATCTTCCATCTGTCTCTTTATCTGTAGCCAACTTGTGGATAGTTATTATTAAGTATTATTTCTCCCAGGTTCTTAATTGTCTCAATCAAAATTTTATCTAATTTACTTTTTTGAATTCTTTCATGGGATGTGGGCTTCACTGGCTGGGCCAGCATTAATTGCCCCTCCTTAGCTGTCCTCGAGAAGGTGGTGGTGAGCTACCTTCTTGAATAATACTCACTCTGACCATTACCAATTTGTTTAATTTTACGAACATACGAAATAAGAGCAGAAGTAGGCCATTCGGCCCCTTAAGCCAGCTCTGCCATTCAATAAGATCATGGCTGATCTGTTTGTGTTTTGAGTTCCATATTCTCATCTACCCCCAATAACCTTTCATTCCCTTTCCTAGCAAGAATCTATCTACAAAGATAAAAGCAAAATACTGAGGATGCTGGAAATATGAAACAAAAACAGAAAATGTTGGAAAAACTCAGCAAGTCTAACAGCATCTGTGGAGAAAGAAACAGGATTAATGTTTCGAATCCACTTGACTCTTCTTCAGAGCTTTGAAGAAGAGTTGTGCACTCTTGAAATGTTAACTCTGTTTCTCTCTCCACAGATGCTGTCAGACCTGTTGAGTTTTTCCAGCATTTTCTGTTTTTATTTCAAGAATCTATCTACCTCCACCTTAAATTATTCAGTGACCCCGCCTCCACTGAGGCAGAGAGTTCCAAAGTCGCACAACACACTGAGAGAAAAAAATTCTCCTCATCTCCGCTCTCTAAGGGCAACCTCTAATTTTAAAACAGTGCCCCCTAATTCTGGACTCACCCACAAGAGGAAACATCCTTTCCATGTCCACCTTGTCAAGACCATTCAGAATCTTATTTACTTCAATCAAATCACCCCTCACTCTTGTAAACTCCAGTGGAAACAAGCCCAGTCTGTCCAACCTTTCCTCATAAGACAACCCATTCATTCCCGGTATCAATCTAGTGAACCTCCTCTGAACCGCCTCCAACGCATTTACATCCTTCCTTAATTAAGAAGGTCAAAACTGCACAGAGTATTCGAGATGCAGTCTCACAAATGCCCTGTTTAACTGAAGCATAACATCCTTACTTTTATGTTCAATTCTTTTCATAGTAAAGGACAGCATCTCATTAGCCTTCTTGATTACTTCCTGGACCTGTTCACTAACTTTTTGTGACTCGTGAATGAGAAAACCTAGATCCCTCTGCACCTCAGAATTCTTCAGTTGCTCTCCATTAAAGTAATACTCTGCTTTTCTATTCTTCCTACCAAAGTGAACAACTTCACATTTTCCCACTTTATACTTCATCTGCCAGGTTTTTGCCTACTCACTCAACTTATCTATATCCACCTGCCAACTGCTCATGTCTATTTAATTCTGTCCTGATTGTTTTAAAGTCTGTTTCTTTATGGAGTATATGTATATGCCTTTATGATTTAAAAATGTTGTCCACTCTACTGTCCACATTAACCATTTCATCCGATGCTGTTTGTCAGGTAGTTGCACATGCCTGAGATCTGTTTCTCGGAGCATTTCACCAAGTATTTCTGCATGTTAGTTACTTTGCATGTAAGAATCTGCATAATCAGAACAAGTCAACATGGTTTACATGTCCTGTTTGACAAATTTATTAAAGTTTTTTGAGGATGTCACTGGTTGGGTAGATAAAGGGGAATCAGTAGATGTTGTATACCTGGATTTCCAAAAGGCATTCAAAAACGCGCTACACAGAAGGTTAATAGGCAAGAAAATGGCTCATGGAGCTGGGGGTAGTATATTGGCATTGGTAGAGGATTGGTTAACAGAGAAAAAGCATAACAAGTCTTTTTCAAGTTGGCAGGTGGTGAATAATGTAGTATACAAGGACCAGTGCTGGGGCCTCAGCTATTTACAATCAATCTATATTCATGATTTAGATGAAGAGACGGACAGTATTTTATCTAAGTTTGCTGATGATACCAAGCTAGGTGGGATGATAAGCTGTGGGGAGGACACAGAGAGGATGCAAAGAGATATAGCCAGGCCAAGTGAGTGGGCAACAAGATGGCAGGTATAAAGTAGGGAAGTATGAAGTTATTCACTTTGGTCAAAAGAATTGAAAAGCAGAATATTTTTTAAAAGGTGTGAAACTTGTAAATGTTAATGTTCAAAGAGACTTGGGTGTGCTCGCACAAGGAATGTAGAAAGTTAGCAAGCAGGTGCAGCAAGCAATTAGGGAGGCAAACGGCCTGCTGGCCTTTATTGCGAGGAGTTTGGAGTACAAGAATAAAGAAATCTTGCTGCAATTGTACAGGGTTTTGGTGAGACCACATATGGAGTACTGTGTGCAGTTTTGGTCTCCACATTTAAGAAAGGATATACTTGCATTGGAGGTGTTACAGCGAAAGTTCACTAAATTGTTCCCTGGGATGAGGAGGTTGTCCTATGATGAGAGGCTGAGTAAATTGGGCTTATATTCTCTGGGGTTTCGAAGAATATGAGGCAATCTCATTTAAACATACAAAGTTCAGATGGGGCTTGATAGAGTGGACACTGAGAGATTTTTCCTGCTGGTTGGGGAACCTAAAACATGGGGGCACAGTCTCAGGATAAGGGACCAATCATTTAGGACAAGGATGAGGTGAAATTACTTTGCTCAAAGAGTTGTGAATCTTTGGAATTCTCTACCCCAGTGTGTTGTGGATGCTCCTTCTTTGAATATATTTAAAGCTGGGACAGACAGATTTTTGGCCTCTCAGGGAATTAAGGGATATGGGGAGTGGTTGGGAAAAGACAAAATGATCTTGAATCCCAAGATCAGCCATGATCATATTGAAAGACAGGGCAGGCTCAACAGGCCATGTGGTCTACTCCTGCTTCTATTTCTTGTGTTCTTGTGTTCTTACATGGTATGTCAATATCATGCCACACATTCTTCACTCTCATGTGATCTTATTAAATGATGAAAAAAAGGAAAAGTGGGGTAGTGGGTGGTGTCCGTCTAAAAACCTCTGCTTATTTCTCTCTGTATGGTCCTGATGCCTTGGATCATGGTCAAACTGTCAAATTCAGTTGTCTTAAAAAGCACATAGACAGGGAGACAAATATCTCCAGGAGGAAGTGATGATCTTACTAGTCTCATCTATGCTTTCCTTTCACCAGAATGTACATCAATACAGATTTATATATTCCATTGAATTACATCCAAGGTAAATCATTCAAGTTCCCATTTTGTGCTATGTTTTTCCTGCCTCTATTTTCCATCTGAACAGGGCATCCCATTAATTACCATTCTATCTCATTCATGAGCCCAGGAGAAATGTTACAGTCCAATATGTTGGTATTTTGTTTAAAACAGAAATCGAGCATTCCCATTTGATTCTAAGCTTTAACCTATTTTACTTGTAGTTATTTGGTAGTACAGAACGGGAGTGTTGCTGAGAAAAGACACATTCTGTTGAAACTTTTCATCTTTCACTCAAAAGGACAATTTGCAGGAAAATTAATACTGCACGAGAAGAGAGTGCTGATTGGTTGGTAATAGACTCTAATTGGTTGAGGCATTGTCATGGAGGCATATTAACTGATGGCTGACAGTTAACTGCCAATATTTGTTTAAAATATAACCAGGCAGGTTGACTCTGATTGGTCAAGGCATTGCCCTGGGGAATGAACCAGGGAATGGCTGTAACTATTTTGCATAGTTGAGAAACATACATGTTCCTTTTGTCTGCAAAGGACACGGTCCTGCGTGTGAATCTATGCAGCTTCTAGCATGTGTAAGTGAGCCAGACTGTGAGCCTGACTGATAATCTTAAATTGGTTGTCAGTGTAATTCTTACCAAACTCAGGATTGTTTAGCAAACGTTGTTCAATCGCGGAATCACATCTAATGTTGGACACGATGTTTTGAGTTTTGCAAGCAAGGGCTGGTTGGTTACGGTCAGTACTTTCCCTGTTGCAAACAGCCAAAGGGACAAGCTGCTGATATGATCCGCCAGTTTTTGGGACATATGTTCCATATACCTAGCATCACATTGACACTGAAATTCAGATACCGCATTACTCATTTGTGTGATGGGCAGGACATCCTTTTGGCTTGACGGCAGCATCCTGTTACTAGCCAATACCACTCGTGTTCCCATTGGATAGTAGCAGCATGAAGCCTGTTGTTCACATTTTTGAGATACCTTACTCTTTCAGGGTAATCTGAGATAGGCTTTAATTTTCAGGACCAAAAGTGATGGCCTTAGTCCCGTTCATGAGTTTGCGCAATATATAGTGAGGAACGATCTGATCAGGGTAGCTATTATCCTGCAGGATGCCTTTGATGCGCCCTATTTCAGCATCAAGCTTGCAAATCACTCAGGCCCTATTTACGAGGTTGCCAATAAGACCAAACTTATATCACATCGAACTGCAGGAATCCCAATGTGTATATTGACCAGTGAAGGTAGGCTTTCGGTAGACAGCAGTAGAGAACCCACTGGCAGATTTCTCAACCAGCACGCCAAGGAAAGGGAGCTTATTTGACTGCTCCCTTTCAAAGGTGAATTTGAGCGAAGAATGGAGCCCATTAAGACATGGAAGGAAATTCTAACATGAAGCTGCAGATTCAAATATAGTAAATGTATCATCCACATATAGATCCCATCCCATCGAAGACGCGTTTCTCGTGGAAGCCAACAAAGATGTTTGTGTGAGCTGGGCTGGAAGGGATCCCAAGGCAACACCATTTATTTGGGCATACATGGGTATAAAACTAAACTCAATTGTGTTAGTTGCTGAGTTCTTAAGTTCAATGAATACTGGTTCAGACAATGCTGGAGGGTCTAGATCGCCATGATATAGTGCCATGGTGCAAATGTCTATGGCTTCCTTGAGCTAGGAATGTCAAATGAGCACATGGACATGGTATTGCTGTCGATATGCAAATTCTGTATGGTCTTCACAAAACTGAATGAATCCTTCGCTGTGTATGTAGAAAACTTGCTCTGAACTGGTTGTAGCAACTCACCGAACCATTTGGCCAATTCATGCTGTGCAGAGCCTGTCATAGTTAAGATAGGGCGTAAAGAGACATCACCTTTGTGTGTCTTGGGCAGCCCATACATACGTGAATGCAGTGAGCTGTGAGGACGAGTCCTATCATATATATCACCTGGCAGCTCATTGCTCTTACACATGTCCAACAAACGTTTTTGTAACTTGCTTTCAAGCAGGGCTATCTGGTCATGTTGAGCGGCAGGTCCAATGGATATGAATTTGGACACATCATTAAGAATGGCATGCATTTTGTTGATATAGTCACACTTGTTAAGGATAACTATTCCAGCTTCTTTGTCGGCTTTACAGAAATATATGTCTTGGTGGTGTTGAGGCTTCGCAATGCTACCAGACATTCATATTGCATGTGAAAACCGGCCAAGTCATTCAGAGTCCCGCAATATACGTGTGCTAGATCAGCTAGGCGCGCTTTCAAGAATTCAGCGTCTTCAGTGGATGCTAGTTTGTGGGGTGGGATAGCTGGGAGTAGAGGAATTCAATCTCAGCAAGTACCTCTCCCTGTTTGACGCCGGATGAAGGCACACCAAAATTGAAGCCATGAGCAAGAACAAACTCTTTGCTTTCAGGTAGTACATGGTCAGAAAGATTTACTATATGTTTGATGGCATCGTTAATTGTGTTGCAGCCAACTGCCCCTTAAGTGAGTTTACAGTGCAGGCGTGTTTCTAGCAGTTATTGTTTATGGTGCTCTCATCCCTTGAGGAAATACAGTGGCACAAACGGATCAAATCGAAAAAAGGAAGGAAATTTGCACAACTCAGACCAGGCACAGTGTAGCGCACAGTGTAAATTAGTAACCCTATTACTAATCTGTTCCATCTCATCTTTCATTAACACTCACTCAACCGTAGGACTGTGTCTCATTTTAGCATTATCAATAAGGTTGGAAATGAACACCGGCACAACCTTGGGTCTAATAAACTTTCAGAGCAATTCAATAGGTAGCTTACCTGTTCTTAACTTACCTGTGAATCAAACTATGTTGTTGGTGTCCCAAATTTGGTCTTTGTTGTAGCTCTGCCTCAGGTATACAAATATTCATTTGGTCGTACAAAATTTGAGTACTGCTGAAGAAAGACACATGTGATGTCTTGTTTTTTTACTTGTTTGTTCCTTATTTTAAATAGCATTTTTATTTCTCAAAAGTAACTTGCGAAATTACACTGGACTTTATACCTAAAATAAACTTTATTCCTTTAGATATAAGAACAAGTTTGAGTGTGTGTGTGTCTCTGTGTGTGTGTGTCTGTGTGTGTGTGTGTGTCTGTGTGTGTATCTCTGTGTGTGTCTGTGTGTGTGTGTGTGTGTCTGTGTGTGTGTGTGTGTCTCTGTGTGTGTGTGTCTGTGTGTGTCTGTGTGTGTATCTCTGTGTGTGTGTGTGTGTGTGTCTGTGTGTGTGTGTGTCTGTGTATGTGTGTGTGTGTGTCTGTGTGTGTGTGTGTGTGTGTCTGTATGTGTATCTTTTCATTAGCTCCTTTTTGAAAATTTAAAGAGCTTGCATATGTTCACCTCTTGTTTTTCATGTTTTTATTTATTATTCATGTGGCCTTCGCTGGCTGGGCCAGCATTTATAGTTGAGGTGAGTTGAGATCCATTGTCAACTGTTCTAAAAGAGAAAACAAAACAAAAATCTATTTTGATTCTAGTTAGGAGCCCAATGGGTTAATATGTTTGACCATGTTTAAGACAAAACTGTCAGCTGAAAGGGTTAACCTTTCCGCTTTGTTTTCCAAGGGGCAGAGCAAATATACATTGTGTAACCTTATGTTTCAATTGGAAAAGAAACAAACTCCAACACGTTTTCCTGGTACGATCAGATAATTAATCCTTAGTGGTCAAATCTCAATTCACATGATTGAACATTTAAAATTTAAAACTGCCAAGCTTTAGATGTGAGTCTTATTATTTGAATTTAAATACTCCCACACACACCTTGACATTATAACTAGAATGTCAGTGTATTAAAAACCCCGTGTCTGTCTGCACCATCTGTTAATCTATGTAATATTATAAATTCCTATGTCTTCCATTTGTAATAGACATTTACTATGCTGTAATTGTACCCCACTGCCAGATGTGGGGCTGCTGGAAAGAGGTAGGGACAGGATTGAAGGGCACAGCAGATCCTTACAGCCAATAGCCTTCTCTGCAGCCTAATGCTGCACCTTGACTGCAGATATTCTAGCCACAGATAACACCAGCTCTGCAACTGGCTACCCTCTGACTTGAATTACTTGCAAGAACCCATTTCCAGAGGTAGGTTTAGCCCTGCCTGTAAATATGGAGCAAAGGATTCAGACAGTTTGCACTGTCACGATTGGCCAAACTTCCTTTCCTTCTTTCTCGAAAAAAAAAAGATGTGAACAAACTTGCACCAAGTCCCTTTCACCCAAATCCCCTCCACACAACAGCCTATATTAGCTCCTCATGCAGACAGTATTAGTAAATGTGCACTGTTACTGAAAAGCACAGCCAAGGTTTGGGAGGGTTGCATTGCCATTTCAGAGTGTGATCCAAAAGCCTGTTGAGGCTTTCCTGTGTAGAGGGTGCTGTGCGGGGAGTTTGAACTATCAATAGAGCTTGGCGCTCTTGTTTCCAGCTGTCATTAACATTGGTGTCAGGCAAAGTCTGAAGAGCATCTGTTGTGTTACCATCTGCTGAAAGTGAGTATAAAAGGAGTTATGGAAGGAAAATTATAACCAGTGATTTAAACACTGTCAAAGCGGGGAGTGAATTGTGAGCTCAGCCTAGGATCACTGACACTTTCCACCATTATAATTCCATCTGAACAATCTCCATGTTACAGATCAGAGTGACCAGTAAGAAATGTTTAAACAGCCTGTGCTGTCGAACTCTTGTGTGACATATTAACATATTTATACAGGCCTGTCAGCTCTGAAGGTGACATTCACTGCTGTCTGCCACTGTCACCGCGTTGGTTTGACATCTGTGCTTTGCTGAGGTTGGCAACTGACTGTCACTGAAGGTTATCATTTTCATGGCTGACCTGGGTATGACAGAGCTAAGATTGAAACTCAAGCGTGAAGTCGCACACTTCTGTTACATTGCTAACCTGAGCATCTAACCATGCAAATTTAATATTGTTAAGGACTTTGGCAGGATTGTCTATAGGGGCCATAAATATAAGAAAGTTGCTAATAAATGCAAAAGGAATTCAGGATAAAATCATTACTGTTGAGAAAAGAGATATGTTAAAGCTTTTTGTTTTGCACTCATCAGGATACTTCACAAGAATAGCAATATAAGGGGAAAGCAACCATTTATACTGTATGTGAAAAGAGTGCTGATTGATTGACAAGTGGACTCTGATTGGTCGAGGCATTGCCATAGCGAATGCATCAGTGATGGTGACTGACAGTTAACTGCCAAGCATTGTTTAAAATTTAAACCAAACAGCTTAACCCTGATTGGTCAAGGTATTGCCCTGAGGAATGCATCAGCGAATGGCTGCCACTTATTTTGTTTAGCTGAAACAGGCGCAATGGATGTACATGTTCTTTCTCTCTGCAAAGAACAGGGCCCTGTGTATTAATATATGTAGCTTCCAGTACACACAAATGCACCACACTGCGAGCTCAACTGACAATCTTAAATTGGTTGTTAGCATAATTCTTAGACACTGAGGAGTATTTAGCAAATGTTGTTCAATCGTGGAATCACATCTCATGTTGGGCACTGGGTTTTGAGTTTTGCAAACATGGGCTGGTAGGGTAGGGAACCTTGTCTGTTGCGAACAGCGGATGGGACATGCTGTTTGATGCGATCCGCCAGTCTTTGGGACATACGGCCTACATACTGGGCATCACACTGGCACTGAAATTCATATACCACATTACTCATTTATGCGACGGCAGAACATCTTTTTGGCTTGACGGTAGCATCCTGATAGTGATGAATACCATTCATGTTGCTACTGCATAGTAGCAGTGTGAAATAGCTAGCTTCACCTGTTTTTCAAGATTTTGAGACAACTTACCCTTCCAGGTAATCTGAGGTAGACTGGGCGCTTTTTGGGGCTGAAAGTGATGGCCTTAGGCCTGTTCATGAGTTTGCGGGATATACAGCGTGAAATGATTTTGATCAGGGCAGCCATTATCCTGCAGGATGCCTTTGATGCCCCTATTTCAGCATCAAGCGTGCATGGTGAGCAAATGACTCGGGTCCTATTTACAAGGTTGCCAATAAGACCAATCTTATAGCGTGCGGAACTGTAAGAATCCCAACGCAGAACTTGACCAATGAAGGTAGTCTTGTGGTAAACCATGGCAGAAATACCTCTGGCAGATTTCTCAACTAGGACCTCAAGGAAGGGGGCTTCATTTAACTGTTCCATTTCATAGGTGAACCTGAGCGTAGGATGGAGCCCATTAAGACATGTAAAGAAATTGTTACATGCAGCTGTGGATTTAAATATAGCAAACGTATCATCCACATATCGGAAATATGCAAGGGGTAGGAGGTTAGGTCTCTTTCCATCGAAGACGCGTTTCTCATGGAACCCAACAAAGATATTTGTGAGAGCTGGGCAAGAAGGGATCCCATGGCAACACCATCTATTTGGGCATACGTGATGTCATTGAAGCTGAACTCAACTGCGCAAGTTGCCGAGTTCATAAGTTCAATGAATATTGATTCACGCAATGATGGCGGGTCTAGATCATCATGATATAGTGCTGCAGCGCAAATATCTATGGCTTCCTTAAGTGGAACATTGGTGTATAGGCTAGCAATGTCAAATGAGTACATGCACACAGCATTGGTATTGATATGCAAGTCCTGTACGGTCGTCGCAAATGTGAATCACAAGGAGAGCACCTGTAGAGAATTGGAAGATGTTACCAAGGGAGGATAAGTGGTAGTTCTAGTATTTGCTGCATTACCACACAATGCTACAACATGTTTACAGGCCAGAGAATATGAATGGTAGCGTAGTGGTAATGTTACTGAACAAGTAATCCTGAGATCCAGGCTAGTGCTCTGAAGACATGAGTTCAAATTCCACCACAGCAGCTGCAACCTAATATTGATTAATAAACCTGGAATAAAAAGCAAATCTCAGTGATGATGAGCACGGAACCATCAGATTGTTGTAAAAACCCATCTGGTTCACTTATGTCCTTTAAGGGAGGAACTCTGCCGTCCTTACCCAGTCTGGACTATAGGTGACTCCAGGCCCACAGTATTGTGGTTGACTCTTACCGGCCCAATGAAATGTCTGAGCAAGCCTTTCAACTGTATCAAACCACTACAGAAAAATTGAAAAAGAATAAAACTGGACAGACTACCCGGCATTGACCTAAGCATGGGAAATGATGACGGCACACCCTGCCAGGATTGACTGGTCCTATAAAGTCCTCCACAGCAACATCTGGAGTCTTGTGCCAAAATTGGGAGAGCTATTGGACAATAAACACTGGCCTTGCCAGCATTGTTCCTGTCTCATGAATGAATACAAAGAAAACAGAAAACTTACCAAATCTTCCCCGAATGTACTGTGGTCTACATGCTCACCCTCTTTCCCTCCTCTCATAATGTACATCGCACTTCACACTAGAACCTTCACTTAGTGTCCTTTCGTGTACAGCCTGACATGTGATCATCTTATTAATAACTTAACGTGGAATATAAGAATATACTTTCCATTCCCACTGATGGGAGTGAATGAAGGGGCAGAAGCCAATCTCCTGAAATGTAGTGATGACCCAGATCCTGGTGTTTTCTCATCAGGCAGCATCTGGGAGCAGTAGGCTGCTGCTCCAGTGTACCAGCCTCAATAGAGCTTTGAAATTTTACACATTCAGGGAGGGGCTTCCTTCTGCCATACTCGCTTTTCCACCCCCTTTCTACCTGCTTATATCCTTATCCAATATCTCTGCTGCAACACACACTTCAACCTGTTGTTTTGAGAAGACAGATGTAACATTTTCCAAGTGATGCCAACTGATGCAAAGTGCCCTCGGCCTGCACAGGCAGGTTTCCTTTCTCATTCTTACTTTTCCCTTTTTAACTCTTGTCACGCAGGTGGAGCAAAATGAAATACACGAGTACACGAGGTGAATTGACCGACGTGAGCTTTGAGGAGGTCATTTTTTCTGGCTATGCCCCAGATGGTGGCCTTTTCATGCCTGAAGAAATCCCAAGCCTTACCTTGGCCACACTGAGGACATGGAGCGCTTACAGTTACCCCCAGCTGGTCGAGGAGATTTGCTCACTCTTCATTTCCAGAGAAGACTTGCCAAGGGAATATTTAAGCGGTAAGCTTTACTTTGTCTTATTTTTACTGTTTCCTCCCTCCTTCTCGTAAGGCCATGATGGGGCGCAGGTTCATTGCTGCCAGGCAGTCTGGAGTGACTTGCCCTTGTGCCCATTCTTCCTGCATCAGTGATATGGTGGTTCACAGAATCATGGAATAGGACAAAACTAAAGGAGGCCATTTGGCCCATTGTGCACGCACTAGCTCTTTCGAAGAGCAATCAAGCTAGTCCCATTCTCCATATTCCCTATATCCCTGAAATTTTCTCTCCTGCAAGTATTTTTCCAATTCCCTTTTGAAGGCTACTATTGAATCAGCATCCATCGCCCTTTCATGCACTACATTCCAAATCCTAACCATATGTTGAATAGAAAGAAATCCTCAAATCTCCCCTGGTGCTTTTGCCGAACATTTTAAATCTGTGACCTTTGACCCTTCCACAACTGGAAACAGTTTCTCAGTATTTACTTTGTTTAAACCCTTCGTAATTTTAAACACATTCATTAAATCTCCTCTCAGCTTCTCCTTGTATCTATAACTCCCTCATTCCTGGAATCTCCTCTGTACCCACCCCATAGCTTCACAATCCTTCCTAAGGTGTTGCACCTTGAATTGGACACAATATTCCAGCTGGGGTCAAACATTTTATGAAGGTTTAGCATAACTTGCTGCCCTTTTGTGTTCTGGATAGGCAGATTAATCTATGGAAAGGGAATAGCTTCTTGGGTCTCTTGACATTACCACTAGGACATAGGTATCCAGGATTTTGTCTTTGTTTGCTGCATGATTGTTCCATACCATGTCAGAAAGAACTCTCATTGTTATAGAGCCTCATTAGGTCCCAATGAATGATATAAAACTGTAGCCACTGATGCAATGTCGGCAGAATTTAACAGATGGTTTGAGCACAGCAAAGTCTGGAAAACAGGACATAGGAACAAAGGAGCGGGAGCAGCCATTCAGCCCATCAAGCCTGCTCCGCCATTCAATATGATCATGGATGATCATCCACTTCAGCGCTTTTTTTCCACACTATCCGCATATCCTTTTATGTCATTGCTATTTAGAAATCGGTCAATCTCTACTTTGAACATGACTCAGTGATTGAGCTTCCACGGCCCTCTGGGGTAGAGAATTCCAAAGATTCACAACCCTCTGAGTAAAAAAAGTTTCTCCTCATCTCAGTCCTAAGTGGCCTCCCCCTTATTTTGAAATTGCGTCCCCTGGTTCTAGGCTCTCCAGTCAGGGGAAACATCTCACCTGCATCTACCCTGTCTACCTCTTTAAGTATTTTATAGGTTTCAATGAGATCACTTCTCATTCGTCAAAACTCTAGAGAATACAGGCCCCGTTTCCCCAATCTCTCTTCACAGGACAGTCCTGCCATCCCGGGAAAAAGTCTGGTGAACTTTCGTTGCACACGCTCTATGGCAATAATGGGTGGGAGTTTCCGGCCCCGCCCCACCCGCTACAGGGATCGGTCACTCCCACCGAAAGCCAGTGAACTCCTGGCTGGGCTGCCGAATCTCCTGGGGCAGGTACTGCCACGATGAGACCGGAAAATCCCGGCCAATGTCCTCCCTAAGGTAAGGGGACCAAAACTGCACACAGTATTCCAGGTGCGGTCTAACCAAGGGTCTATACAATTGAAACAAGCCTTCGCTACTCCCCTCCTCAAATCATCCTGCGATAAAGGTTAACACTGCATTAGTCTTCCTGATTGACTGCTACACCTGCATGTTAACCTTCAGTGACATATGGACAAGGACATCCAGGTCCCTTTGTACATCTACACTTTCTAATCTCTTAACATTTAGGAAATACTCTGTACATCTGTTCCTTCTACCAAAGTGGATAACCTCACATTTCTCCACATTATATTCCATCTGCCATGTTCTTGCCTACTCACTAAGTCCATCCAAATACTCTTGAAGCTGCTTTACATCTTTCTCAACCACATTCCCATCTAGCTTTGTGTCATCTGTGAACTTGGATATATTACATTTGTTCCCAACATCCAAATCATTAACCTATATTGTGAACAGCTGGGGCCCAATTATTGATTCCTGTGGTACCCCACTAGTCACAGCCCGCCAACGCGAGAATGACCCATTTATTTCCCACTCCCGGTTTTCTGCCTGTTAGCCAATCCTTAATCCATGCCACAACAACTTTTATTTATGGAGCACCTTGAACCTAATAAAAGGTCCCAAGGTGCTTCACAGGAGCATTTTCAAATAAAGTATAACACCAAGACACCATGAGGAGATGTTAGGCCATATGACCAAAAGCTTGGTCAAAGAGATAGAGTTTAAGCATTGTCTTAAAGGAAGAAAAATGAGGTAGAGAGACAAAGAGATATGGGAAGGGAATTCCAGAGCTCAGGGCCTAGGCAACTGAAGGCACGGCCACCAATGGTGGAGCAAATATAATTGGGAATGCACAAAAGGCTAGAATTAGAGGATTGCAGATACCTCAGAGGGTTATGGGTTTGGAGGAGAATACAGACATAGGGAAGGGAAAGGCGATGGCAGGAATTGAAAACAAGGATGAGAATTTTTAAATTAAGGTGTCGCTTGATTGGGAACGAACGTAGGTCATTGAGCACAATGGGTGAATCGGAGAACAGGGCTTGCTGCCAGTTAAGACACGGGCAGCAGAGTTTTGGATGACCTCAAGTTTACGGCTGGTAGAGTAGCCACTCCTGGCTTTGGAATAGTCAAGTCTAGAGGTAACGAAGGCATGGATAAGGGTTTCAGCAGCAGGTGATTTGGGACAGGCATGAAGTCAAGCAATGGTATGGAGGTGGAAATGGGAGGTCTTAGAGATGGCAGGAATATGAGTGTGGAAGAAAATGCTGTACTTCCTAAGCATTGCAGTTGTCAGCCTTGATTCCCAGCTCAAAAATGATGTTTGAGGCCACAAACATCTGACACAGTGACATGAACACTACCATTGACCCAAACTTGCACAGGGACCAAATATAAGAGTGAATTTTCTCAGGCCATTTAGCATGTGACCTCTCAAAATTTATTCTGTACATTTTAAACCCATGTTCCAATTGTTTGCACCTTTCTCACCTTGTTGATACCAATATTTCTTGGCGTTGTGATTTAGAATTTTTCCACTGAAAAGGCACCAACATTTGCCAGCTTTACAGGCCTACATAGCCTCGAGGTGAGGAATGTGTAGCTGAAGGAGTTCAGGGATCAAGCGAAGTGAGCATGTGCATCAGGGGACAAGGTAAAAAAACTAAAAGTATTGTCAGCATGAATGAAGCCAGTATAACAGTAAGTGCATTAATAAGAGAATTAGTACAGAGTATGTCTAGAGGCATTAGATAAAATTAATAGTTTCAACAAGATAATAGCAAATTCCAAAGGAGAGACTAGAGATTTTTTTAGATCATGGATGGACATCTGAGACCTGTTGCTTGCAATTCCTGTGCCACGTGGGAACTTCAAGATGCTTCAGGGGAATTTTATGGAGTCAGCTGGTGTCTGGGCCGTCAGCTGAGGAGCTGGCGAGAGACCTGAGCTGCCTCCTGCTGGAAAAGTTACTACTGTACAATTGGTCCTGATAAAAGGTCATCTCGACCTGAAACATTAACTCTGTTTCTCTCCACAGATGCTGCCTGACCTGCTGAGCATTTCCAACATTTTTTATTTTTAATCCCCCCTGATCGCCATCACAGAGATGTGG
Source organism: Cetorhinus maximus (assembly GCF_964194155.1). Taxonomy (NCBI): domain Eukaryota; kingdom Metazoa; phylum Chordata; class Chondrichthyes; order Lamniformes; family Cetorhinidae; genus Cetorhinus; species Cetorhinus maximus. Next base: position 231,926,212 of record NC_135879.1, on the reverse strand, counting down.
CTGCAGGATGACAAGGATTGGATCCTGAATATTGAGGGGTATATGACATTCAAGAAGAATAGGAAGCTAGGTAAAGGTGGACCGGTAGCACTGTTAATCAAGGATGGCACTGGTACAATAGTTAGAGATGACCTTGGTTCGGGGGATCACGATGTCGAATCAGTTTAGGTGGAGATGAGGAATAGTAGGGGAAAGAAGCCACTAGTGGGAGTGGTCTACAGGCCCCCGAAAAGTAATCAAATGTAGGATAAAGTATACAAGAAGCAATATTGCGTGCTTGTGATAAAGGGATGGCAATAATCAGGGGTGACTTTAATCTACACATAAATTGGAAAAATCAGTTTGGCAGTCGTAGACCATGAGACCCATAACACGTTGGAGCAGAAGTAGGCCATTTGGTCCATCGATTCTGTTCTGCCATTCAATGAGATCATGGCTGATCTGATAATCCTCAACTCCAATTTCCTGTCTTTTCCCCGTAACCCTTGATTCCCTTACTCATTAAACATCTATCCATCTCCACCTTGAATATGCTTAATGACCCAGCATCTACAGCCCTCTGCGGTAAAGAATTCCACAGATTGACTACCCTCTGAGAGAAGAAATTCCTCCTCATCTCTGTCTTAAATGGGTGACCCCTTACTCTGTGATTATGCCCTCTGGCCTTCCCACAAGGGAAATAACCTCACAGCATCTACCTTGTCAAGCCCCCTAAGTATCTTATATGATTCAATAAAGTCACCTCTCACGAGTACAGACCCAACCTACTCAATCTTTCCTCTTAAGAAAATCCCTCTTTACCTGGGATCAGCCTAGCGAATCTTCTCTGGACTGCCTCCAATCCCAGTATATCTTTCCTTAGATAAAAGGATCAAAACTGTTCACAGTATTCTAGGTGTGGTCTAATTAGTGCCTTGTATAGCTTTAGCAAGACTTCCCTATTTTTATACTCCACTCCCTTTGAAATAAAGGCCAACATTCCATTTGCCTTCCCTATTACCTGCTGAACTTACCTGTGATTCATGCACGAGGACCCCCAAATCCCTCTGTGCTTCAGCTTTCTGCAGTCTTTCTCCATTTAAATAATATTCAGCTTTTCTATTCTTCCTGTCAAAGTGCATAACCTCACACTTTCCCACATGAAAGCTGAGCTATCCAAAACGATCTGGGACACTAGGCTAGGGGATAGGTCAACAGAGAAGCAGTGACAGATAGTTAAGGGGATATTTCAGGATCCTCAGAATAAGTATATTCCTACTCTAAAGAAAAATTCTAAAGGAAGGACCAATCATCTGTGGTTAACTAAAGAAGTTAGGAGAAGCATAAAACTGAAGGAGAAAGCATCCAACTCTGCAAAGATGAGCGGCAGGTCAGATGATTGGACAGGATATAAAGAATGGCAGAGAATGACTAAAAGATTAATCAGAAGAAAGAAATTAGAGTAACTAGAAATGTAAAACTGGATCGCAAGAATTTCTACAGGTGTTTAAAAAGGAAAAGAGTAGGCAAAGTGAGTGTTGGTCCTCTTGAGAGTGAGAATGGGGAGTTAATAGTAGATAATAAAGAAATGAACAAATTTTTGCTTCTGTCTTCACTTTCGAGGATACAAAAAATGTTTCAGTAATAGCTGCAAATCAAGAGGTGGAAGGGAGAGAGGAACTTGGTGAAATTGAAATCACTAGGGTAACGGTACTGAGCAAATTAATGGAGCTGCGGGCTGACAAGTCTCCGGGTCCCGATGGGTTACATCCTAGGGTCTTAAAAGAGGTGGTTAATGAGGTAGTCGATGCACTGGTGTTAATTTTCCAAAATTCACTAGATTCAGGAAAGGTTCCATCAGACTGGAAAGTAGCAAATATAACCCGTCTATTCAAGAAGGGAGGGAGGCAGTAAACAGCAAACTACGGATCAGTTAGCCTGATGTCTGTTGTGGGGAAGGTGTTAGGATCGATCAGTAAAGAGGTTATAGCTGGGCACTTAGAAAAATTCAAGGTAATCGGGAAGAGTCAGCGTGGTTTTGTGAAAGGGAAATTATGCTTAAACAATTTATTAAAGTTCTTTGAAGGAGCAACATGTGCTGTGGATAAAGGGGAGTCTGTAGATGTACTGTAGTTTGGATTCCCAGAAAGCATTTGACAAGGTTTAAAGTTATTGCGGAAAATAACAGCTTATGGTGTATGGGATAACATACTAGCATGGATAGAAGATTAGCTGGCTGGCAGAAAACAGAGAGCACGCACAAATGGGTCTTTATCAGACTGGCAGGATGTGACGAGTGTAGCCCCGCAGGGGCCTGTACTGGGGTCCCAGCTTTTTACAATTTACATTAATGACGTGGATGAGGCGGGTGAAGACATGGTAGCTAAATTTGCAGACAACTCAAGGATAGGTAGGAAAGTATGTTGTGAAGAGGACATAAGGAGTTTGCAGCCGGATATTGCTAGGTTGGGTGAGTGGGCAAAAATCTGGCAGATGGAGTGTAACGTGGGATCATGTGAGGTTGTTGACTTTGGCAGGAAGAATAAAATAAACAAAGTATTACTTAAACAGAGAATGACTGCAGAATTCCAAGGTGCAGAGGGATCTAGGTGTTCTCGTGCATGAGTCACAAAAAGTTAGCATGCGGGTACAGCACCTTATCAAGAAGGCTAATGGAATGCTACCCTTTAATATGAGACAAATTGAACATAAAAGTAAGGATGTTATGCTTCAGTTATTCAAGGCATTGGTGAGACCACATCTTGAATACTGTGTGCGGTTTTGGCCTCCTTATTTAAGGAAGGATGAAAATATGTTGGAGGAGGTTCTGAGGAGGTTTACTAGGTTGATACCTGGAATGAGCGGGTTGTCTTATGAGGAAAGGTTGGACAGACTGGGCTTGTTTCCACTGGAGTTTAGAAGAGTGAGGGATGATTTGATTGAAGTATATAATGCCTTGGCAAGGTGAATGTTGAAAGGATGTTTCCTCTCCTGGGTGAGTCCAAAACTAGGGGGCACTGTTTTAAAATTAGGGGTCGCCCTTATAGGACAGAGGTGAGGAGAAATGTTTTCTCTCAGAGGGTTGTGCAACTTTGGAACTCTCTGCCTCAGAAGGCAGTGGAGGCAGGGTCAATGAATATTTTTAAGGCAGAGGTAGATAGACCTTGATAAGCAAGGGAATCAGAGGTTATTGGGGGTAGATGGGAATGTGGAACTCGAAACAGAAACAGATCAGCCATGATCTTCTTGAAAGGCAGAGCAGGCTCGAGGGGCCGAATGGCCTACTTCTGCTCCTATTTCATGGTTAACGTAGCTGGTTTTGCAATTTTCAGACCTGATCAGCCAGGCATTCCAGAGATTTCGACACAAGGACATTGTGGAATTAGCCAGACTGAAAAACGGGCTGAACGTTCTGGAGCTATGGCACGGTGTTACCTATGCCTTTAAGGACCTCGCAATGTCATGCGTTGGACAGCTGCTCCAGTATTTCCTGAGGAAGAGGAAGAAACGCATCACCATTGTAGTAGGTAAGTGGAATATGAAGAGAGAGATTCTTCTGCCTGAAAACCTTAGAGGTTGGCTTATTTCCCTTCTCAAATCAATTTATAAATCACTGCTTGGGCTTCAGCTGCAGTATTGTGTCCAACATTGGGAACTTTAGGAAGCCTTGGAGAGGGTGCAGGGGAGATTTATTTTGAGTGGTACCAGCGATGCTGGGAGTCAATGGTTATGGGAGGCACGCGGCAGAGTGTAGTTGACCACAACCAGATCAATCATGGGCCAGAACATTCCCGTTGGCGATTTGGGGGCGGGGCCTGCTCGCCGACGGGAAAATGATGCGGGATGATGTCGGGAGGAACCCATGACGTCATCCCGCCCCATTTAAATATTCAGGAAGGCGGGCGGACAGCAAAATCAGCTGTCTGCCCGCCGACCTGTCAATGGCCAATTGAGGTCATTGACAGGATCATTAAAATAATTAAATACCTGCCCGTCCAAGCTTAAGGTTGGCGGGCAGGCCAGGAGCCCCAGCAGGAAGGAGAAAAAACATGAAACCTCATCCACTGGCAGGATTAGGTTTCACGTTTAAAAAATCTTTAATAAAGTTTATGTAATATTCATTAACATGTCCCATCTCATGTGACATTGTCACATGAGGGGGACATGTTAATAATTTTTTTATTTTGCTATTTTTGATGTTTTTTAAACTTTCACCGATATCCCTGAGGCAGCACTTAGTCTCAGGGAGCAGTGCGCTCTTTTGCGCGCATGTGTGAAACAGCGCACTGTGACAGTTGGGGAATCCCTCCCCCCCCGCCCCGCACAGGAAGCGCATAGCACTTCCCATTGGCCTGCCCACTCAAAATGGCCTGTTTCGGCAGCGGAGTTCGGCTGCCCGCCCACCGCCGAGCCGGTGGGGCCCGCCTGCCCATCGAGGGCTAAATTCTGCCCATGATCTTATTACATGGCAGAGCAGACTCAAAGGGCTGAATGGCCTACTCCTGTTCCCTAAGTCCTATGTTTAGTCAGAGACTTAGAGCAGAGTAGGTTAAGGGGAGATTAATAGAAGTATTGAAAATGATGAGAGGTTCAGATAAGAGTTGATAGGAAGAAACTGTTTCCATTGGAAGGTTTTCAATTTTCAACCCTTCAAGTGTCTAAATTACCTCCTCTTTCACCGTGACCTCTTCAAGGTCTTCTTCCTTGGTAAAGACACATGCAAGATATTCACCTGATACCTCAGCCATGCCCCTGCCTCCATGCATAAATCTACTTTTTGGTCCCTAATTGGTCCCACTCTAGACTCAGAGACGTTTACAGCACAGAAGAAAGCCTTTCAGCCCATCGGGTCTGCTCCGGTCACAAAGATCTGACTACACTAGTCCCATTTTCCAGTTCTTGGCCCATAGCCCTGGAGGCTATGGCAATGCAAGTGAGTATCTAAATACTTCTTAAATGTTACAAGAGTTTCTGACTCAACCACCCTTTCAGGTTGTGAGTTCCAGATTCCAACCACCCTCTGGGTGAAAAAAATTTCTCCTCAACTCCCCTCTTAGCCTTCTACCTCTTACCTTAAATCTCTGCCCCCTGGTTATTGCCCCCTCTACTAATGGAAAAAGTGCCTTCCTATCCACCCTTTCTATGCCCCTCATAATCTTATATATAATCTCAGGTCCCCTCTCAACATTCGCTGCTCCAAGGAAAACAACCCCAGCCTATCCAATCTCTCCTCATAGCTCAGACCCTCCAGCCCAGGCAGCATCCTGGTAAATTTCCTCTGCACCCTCTCCAGTACAATCACATCCTTCTTATTACACTCCTCCTCTTACCACCCATTTACTCTTTATCGGCCTGTAGAATTCTTCTGAATTCCCTTTTTGTTAGCTGCCAGTCTCTTCTCTCAAGCTGAATTTCCTGTGGGGGGGGTGGTTCTGGAGGGGGGGAGTGAAAGGGCTCAGCGCCTTAGCCGAAATGGCACTGGAGCCCCGAATCCTTAAGTCCAGCCCCTGAGAAGAGCATCCATCAATTTTGTCAGGGGTGAAGGATGAGGGAAAACCAGGGAAACTTGGGAAATGTCTGGTATGGGCCCAGACTGGTCTGGTATACCTTAAAATGGAACTCCAGTTTGGACCCGTTCCAGTCATTTCCAAGTTTGATTGCTTTTTCATTCTGGGAGGGGCGGGTTGTACTTTGCACATGCGTGTTTCATGGAGGCATCGGCAAATTTAGAAGTGCAGCTGCCTCCACTCAGAAGCGATTTTCATCCCTCAGGTTTCTGAATCATGGCGCGTGGGCTTTACACATTAGAGGAGAAGGTCTAAACTTACGGGAATCTTTTGGAGAGCTTTAGAAACATTCACCAAGTGCCACAGACCTCCACAAGTTCAATCACAGGTGTGCGGCTGACACCCAAGGGAGGGTGGGGCCTGTGGCCTTGGAAGGGCAGATATTTTTCCCCTCCCATGACTCGGGCACCTCGGTGGCAGGAAGGAGAGTGTGTAGGAGAAGGGGAGAGTGTGTAGGAGAAGGGGAGAGTGTGTAGGAGGAGGGAAGAGTGTGTAGGAGAGGGGAGAGTGTGTAGGAGAAGGGGAGAGTGTGTAGGAGAAGGGGAGAGTGTGTAGGAGAAGGGGAGAGTGTGTAGGAGAAGGGGAGAGTGTGTAGGAGAAGGGGAGAGTGTGTAGGAGAAGGGGAGAGTGTGTAGGAGAAGGGGAGAGTGTGTAGGAGGAGGGAAGAGTGTGTAGGAGAGGGGAGAGTGTGTAGGAGAAGGGGAGAGTGTGTAGGAGAAGGGGAGAGTGTGTAGGAGGAGGGAAGAGTGTGTAGGAGAGGGGAGAGTGTATAGGAGAAGGGGAGAGTGTGTAGGAGAAGGGGAGAGTGTGCAGGAAAAGGGGAGAGTGTGTAGGAGAAGGGAAGAGTGTGTAGGAGAAGGGGAGAGTGTGTAGGAGAAGGGGAGAGTGTGTAGGAGAAGGGGAGAGTGTGTAGGAGAAGGGGAGAGTGTGTAGGAGAAGGGGAGAGTGTGTAGGAGAAGGGGAGAGTGTGTAGGAGAAGGGGAGAATGTGTAGGAGGAGGGAAGAGTGTGTAGGAGAGGGGAGAGTGTGTAGGAGAAGGGGAGAGTGTGTAGGAGAAGGGGAGAGTGTGTAGGAGAAGGGGAGAGTGTGTAGGAGAAGGGAAGAGTGTGTAGGAGAAGGGGAGAGTGTGTAGGAGAAGGGAAGAGTGTGTAGGAGAAGGGGAGAGTGTGTAGGAGAAGGGGAGAGTGTGTAGGAGAAGGGGAGAGTGTGTAGGAGAAGGGGAGAGTGTAGGAGAAGGGGAGAGTGTGAAGGAGAAGGGGAGAGTCTGTAGGAGAAGGGGAGAGTGTGTAGGAGAAGGGGAGAGTGTGTAGGAGAAGGGGGAGTCTGTAGGAGAAGGGAAGAGTGTGTAGGAGAAGGGAAGAGTGTGTAGGAGAAGGGGAGAGTGTGTAGGAGAAGGGGAAAGTGTGTAGGAAAAGGGAAGAGTGTGTAGGAGAAGGGGAGAGTTGTAGAAGAGGGGGAAAGTGTGTAGGAGAAGGGGAGAGTGTGAAGGAGAAGGGGAGAGTGTGTAAGAGAAGGGGAGAGTGTGTAGAAGAAGGGAAGAGTGTGAAGGAGCTTAGGTCTGATCCGTTGGTTGTGGAATTGCTTAGCCCTGTCTGTCACTTGCTGCATATGCTGTTTGGCACACAAGTATTCCTGCATTGTAGCTTCACCAGGTTGATACCTCATTTTAGGTATGCTTGGTGCTGCTCCTGGCATGCCATCCTGCACTCTTCATTGAACCGGGTTTGATTGCCTCGCTTGATGGTAGTGGCAGAGTGGGGGATATGTTGGGCCATAAGTCTGAAGATTGTGGTTGAGTACAGTTCAGCTACTGCTGATGGCTCACAGTGCTTCATGGATGCCCAGTCTTGAGTTGTTAGATAAAAACAAAAAACTACTGCGGATGCTGGAAATCCAAAACAAAAACAGAATTACCTGGAAAAACTCAGCAGGTCTGGCAGCATCGGTGGACATTCTGTTTTTGTCTTGAGTTGTTAGATCTGTTCGAAATCTATCCCACTTAGCACAGTGGTCGTGCCACACAACACGATGGAGGGTATCCTCAATGTGAAGACAGGACTTTATCTCCACAAGGGCTGTGCGGTGGTCACACCTACTGATACTGTCATGGACAGACACATCTGCAGCAGGCAGGTTGGTGAGGATAAAGTCAAGTATATTTTTCCCTCTTGTTGGTTCCTCACCACCTGCCGCAGACCCAGTCTAGCAGCTATGTCATTTAGGACTCAGCCAGCTCGGTCATTAGTGGTACTATCGATCCACTCTTGGTGATGGACTTTAAGTCCCCAACCCAGAGTACATTTGCACCTTTGCCACCCTCAGTGCTTCCTCCAAGTGGTGTTCAACATGGAGGAGCACAGATCCGTCAGCTGAGGAAGGGCGGTACGTGTTAATCAGCAGGAGGTTTCCTTGCCCATGCTTGACCTGATACCATGATACTTCATGGGGCCCAGAGTCAATGTTGAAGGCAACTCCCTCCCAGCTGTATACCACTGTACCGCCACCTCTGCTGGATCTGTCCTGCTGGTGGGACAGGACATGCCCAGGGATGGTGATGGTGGAGTCTAGGACATTATCTGTAAGGTATGATTCCCTAAGGATGACTATGTCAGGCTGTTGCTTGACTAGTCTGTGAGACAGCTCTCCTAAATTTGGCACAAGCCCCCAGATGTTAGTAAGGAGGACTTTGAGCTTGCCATTGTTGTTTCCAGTGCCTAGATCGGCGCCGGGTGGCCTGTCCGGTTTCTTTCATTTTTACAGACTTTTTAACACTTGGATACAACTGAGTGGTTTGCTAGGCCATTCAGTGGTTTGCTAGGCTAAGCATGCAGGTGCAGCAGGCGGTAAAGAAGGCAAATGGTATTTTGGCCTTCATAGCGAGAGGATTCAAGTACAGGAGCAGGGATGTCTTGCTGCAATTATACAGGGCCTTGGTGAGACCATACTTGGAATATTGTGTGCAGTTTTGGTCTCCTTACCTGATGAAGGATGTCCTTGCCTCAGAGGGAGTGTAGCAAAGGCTAACCAGACCGATTCCTGGGATGGCGGGACTGACATATGAGGAGAGATTGAGTCGTTTCGGATTATTCGCTGGAGTTCAGAAGAATGAGGGGGGATCTCATAGAAACCTATAAAATTCTAACAGGACTAGACAGGGTAGATGCAGGAAGAATGTTCCCGATGGTGGGGGAGTCCAGACCCAGGGGTCACAGTCTGAGGATACGGGTAGACCATTTAGGACTGAGATGAGGAGAAATTTCTTCACCCAGAGAGTGGTGAGCCTGTGGAATTTGTTACCACAGAAAGTAGTTGAGGCCAAATCATTGTATGTTTTCAAGAAGGAGTTAGATATAGCTCTTGGGGTGAAAGGGATCAAAGGATATGGGGAGAATGCGGGAGCAGGCTATTGAGTTGGATGATCAGCCATGATCGTAATGAATGAGGAGCAGACTCGAAGGGCCGAATGGCCTACTCCTGCTCCTATTTTCTATGTTTCTATATTTCAGAGGGCATTACCGATCTGGAGTCACATGTAGGCCAGGCCAGGTGAGGACAGCAGATTTCCTTCCCTAAGGACATTAGTGAACCAGATGGGTTTTCATGACAATCGACAATGATTTCATGGTCATCATTAGACTTATAAATCCAGATGTTTATTGAATTCAAATTCCACCATCTGCCATGGTGGGACCCAAACCTGGGTCCCCAGGGCATTACCTTGGGTCTCTGGATTACCAGTTCAGTGACTTCTGTCCCCTAAATGTTCCCCTACTGAATCATGATCCTCTTGGCCTACCTCATTCCTGAGAACCAGGCCCAGCAATGTTTCCGTTCTCATTGGATTGAAAACATAATCTGTTGTTGACAGGTTGTCTTACGAGACATTGGTTTCTTACTCTAGAAGAGATCTTAAAGGGGGCAATGGTCTTCCCTTCAAAATACCTTTATTTACATTACTAACTGTATGCAGTGTTGTTGGACATCAGGTTGGACATTAGCTACAGCTTCTCTCTAAGGTGCTTCTCGCTCATTTTCTCTCAGTGAGTGACATCACTATGACATAGATCCTTAGCTACATGCTCAGTTGCTATTATTAGAGTTAATCCTTTACACATACTGTTGTAGAAAGTTCTACTGAACACACTCCAGGAACCCTTGCCTCTATCTTCCCTTTGCACTTCTACAATCCCAATCTGTTTTTGCATAATTAATATCTCCCATTATAACTACTCTACAATTCTAGCTTTGGGTCCTGACAATATTCCGGCAATAGTACTGAAGACTTGTGCTCCAGGAATTGCTGTGCACCTAGCCAAGCTGTCCCAGTACAGCTCCAACTCTGGCATCTAACCAGCTATGTGCAAAATTGCCTAGGTGTGTCCTGTACACAAAAAGCAGGACAAATCCAACCCGGCCACTTACCACCCCATCATCTACTCTCCATCATCAGCAGAGTAATGGAAGGGGTCATCAACAGTGCTATCAAGTGGCACTTGCTTAGCAATAACCTGCTCACTGACATCCAGTTTGGGTTCTGCAAAGGCCAGTCAGCTCCTGACCTCAGTACAGTCTTGGTTCAAACATGAACAAAAGAGCTGAACTCCCAAGGTGAGGTGAGAGTGACTGCCCTTGACATCTAGGCAGCATTTGATTGATTATGGCATCAAGGAACCCTAGCAAAACTGGAGTCAATGGGAATCTGTTGAAAAACTCTCTGCTGGTTGGAGTCATACCTAGCACAAAGGAAGATGGTTGTGGTTGTTGGAGGTCAGTCATCTCAGCTCCAGGACATCACTGCAGGAGTTCTTCAGGGTAGTGTCCTAGGCCCAACCATCTTCAGCTGCTTCATCAATGACTTTCCTTCCATCATAAGGTCAGAAGTGGGGATGTTTGCTGATGATTGCACGATGTTCAGCACCATTCACAACTCCCCAGCTACTGAAGTAGTCCATGTCCAAATGCAGCAAGATCTGGACAATATCCAGGCTTGGGTTGACAGGTGGTAAGTAACATACCCGCCACACAAGTGTCAGGGAATGACCATTTCCAACAAGAGAGAATCCAACTATCGTGCCTTGATGTTCAATGGCAATATTATCACTGAATCCCCCACTATCAACAACCTGGGGGTTACCATTGACCAGAAACTGTATTGGACTAGCCATATAAATACTGTGGCTACAAGAGTAGGTCAGAGGCTAGGAATCCTGCGATGAGTAACCCACTTCCTGACTCCCCAAAGCCATCTACAAGACACAAGTCAGGAATGTGATGGAAGACTCCCCACTTGCCTGGATGAGTGCAGCTCCCACAACACTCAAGATGCTCGACACTATCCAGGACAAAGCAGCCTGTTTTATTGGCACCACATCCACAAACAGAGGAGGTTTACCAGGATGCTGCCTGGTCTGGAGGTTATTAGCTATGAGGAGAGGTTGGAGAAACTCAGATTATTCTCACTAGAGCGACGGAGATTGAGGGGCGACTTGATAGAAGTTTACAAAATTATGAGTGGCATGGACAGAGTAGATAGTCAGAAGCTTTTTCCCAGGGTGGAATTACTAGGGGACATAGATTTAAGGTGAGAGGAGAAAACTTTAGAGGAGATGTGGGGGAAAGTTTTTTACACAGAGGGTAGTGAGTGTCTGGAATTCGCTGCCAAAGGAGGTGGTGGAAGCAGGTACGATAGTGGTGTTTAAGAGGCAGCTTGACAAATACATGAATAGGATGGGAATAGAGGGATACGGACCCCGGAAGTGCAAAATGTTTTAGTTTGACAGGCAATATGATCGGCGCAGGCTTGGAGGGCCGAAGGGCCTGTTCCTGTGCTGTACTTTTCTTTGTTCTTTGTTCTATTCACTCTCTCCACCACTAACGCACAGTAGCTGCAGTGTGTACCATCTACAAGATGGAATGCACCAAGGCTCCTTTAACAGCACCTTCCAAATCTATGAGCACCACCATCTAGAAGGTCAGATAGATGGGAACACCACCACCTGGAAGTTCCCCTCCAAGTCACTCACCATCCTAACTTGGAAATATATCGCTGTTCCTTCACTGTCATTGGGTGAAAATCCTGTAACTCCCTTCCTAACAGCACTGTGGGTGTACCTACACCACATGGACTGCAGCGGTTCAAGAAGGCAGCTCACCACCACCTTCTCAAGGGGCAATTAGGAATGAGCAATAAATGCTGGCCCAACTAGTGAAGCCCACATCCCATGAATGAATTAAAGAAAACCTGGCACTTCCCTGTAATTTCCTTGCAGATTTGTTCCTCTACACCTTTCCTACAAGTTGTTGGTCTATAGACTACACTGAGCAATGACTTTGCACCTTTTTTGTTCGTTCGCTCTAGCTAAATTGATTCTCTCCTTGGCTTCTCTGGGTCATCCTCTTCCTCCAGCACTGCAATGTTCTCCTTAATCAATACTGCCACCCTTCCTCCTTTTCTTCCTTTCATATCTTTCTTGAATACCTTCTATCCAACAATATTTTATATCCTTCTTTAAGCCAGGTCTCTGTTATCACCACAGCAGCATGTTTCCATGTAGCTATCTATGTTTGCAACCTTACAATCTTATTTACCACACTTCACACATTCACACGGGGCATTCCACATGATTCTACAAGCTTAAGATGGCATTAAATTCAAGTAGCAGTATCCGACTGGTAGGGCAAGTGCTAAAAAGTTTACAGACTAGCATGTAAGGAATCACTCGGATTGGTACTGCAGATACTAGTTGATGTCTGCATGGCCACCAATTGCATTTATGCACAAACAACCCAAAATATAAGTTAAACATATCATCTGGTTTTACCACTTGCAAATACTGACTAATATAGCTAATTTTATTAATTAGTTTTTGAGTAGATCTGACTGCGTGGTTGCATCTCACTAGGTGGTTAGCCACAAGGAAAGCATCTTTCTGTAATAGTGACTAATCATTAATAAGGACCACATTCCAAGCATTTTTTATTTCTAATAGCCACCACTGTCCTGTGCAATCTTTTTACTTCTTCTGAAGCATTCAATACAAGGTCCTACATACACTTTCTTTATTCTGTATGCATATTGCAATGACATTAAGGGAAGAATTTTCTCCCCGTCGGGGGTGGGGGAAGGTTGGGTGGGAGTGGGTGGGTGTGTAGCCGATCGCCGATCGCCGCCCACGATTGGCTGCACGCCGCCATTTTACGTGGGTGGGCGAATTAAGGCCCTCCCAGCATGACGCGCACCGGGAAGCGCTCAGCGCTACCTGTACGGGCGGGGGGAGTAGGCTGAGTCAAGGCACAGAGCTGCCTCAGGGAGATTAGTTTGATTTTTAAAAATTTAAATAAAGGAAAAAAAAAATTTAGGACATGACAGTGTCACATGAGCTGGGACATGTCTATGAATTTTATTCAAAATTTTTATTTGAAGTTTAAAAACCTTCATGAAACCTCATCCCGCCCTTGGATGGGGTTTAATGATAAATGCAAAAGCCGCCTGGGGTCTTCGCCCGACCACCGCCAACCTTAAGGTTGGACAAGCAACTCAGTTAATTCTTTTACTTGGAAGTTAAATGGCCTTAATAAGCCTTTGACGGTTCAGCAGGCGTGCAGCAGGCTCCAGTGTGCGCCCGCCAAACTGAAGATCTGAATGACGCGCGGTGACCGCGTGCGATTTTACTCCTTGGCAAGTGGGGCCTGCCCCCACTCACTGACCCGAAGACTCTGGCCTAAGATTTGTCTCTCACTCTCCTACACTCATTAACTCTTTCTTAGGTATTTAAATTATTAATTACTCATCAGTAATGACTTGCACTTACATAGCACCATTAATGTAGTATAGCGTCCGATGGCGCTTTCCAGGAATGTAATCAGATTCAGACAAAAAAGAATGGACATCGAGCCAAGGAAGGGGACTTGACCAAAAACTTGGTCAAAGAGACTTAAGGAGAACCTTGAAAGAGGAGATAAGGAGGGAATCCCAGGGCTTTGGGTCTAGACAGCTGAAGGCATGGCCACCATTGTGGAGCACAGGAAGTGAGGGCTGCTCAAAAGACCAGAATTGGAGGAATGCAGATCTCTTGGAGAGCTGCAAGAGATGGGAAGGGTGAGACCAGGGAGGGATTTGAACACGTTATTGAGGATTTTAAGTTTGTGTCATTGGTAGCGTCGGAGCCAATGTAGGTTAGAAAGCACAACGTTAATGAGTGAACTAGATTTTTTTAAAATTATTCTTTCATGGGACGTGGCTGTCACTATCAAGGCCAGTATTTGTTGCCCACCCCTAACTGTCCTACTGTCCTTGAACTGCGTGCCTTGTTAGACCATTTCAGAGGACAGTTAAGAGTCAACCGCTTTACTGTGGATCTGGAATCACATGTAGGCCAGACCAAGTAGGGATGGTTGATTTCCTTCCCTAAAGGACATTAGAGTATGAACAGCAGATTACAATGCACTGAGTTTTTGAAACATAATCATGGTCCTTGATTTACGATGTTTTCTTTCTATTCTGATTGCTGCCCGGCTCCATGAAGGTGTTACATTTTGGAAGGTCAAACCAAGGTAGGACATACACAGTAAATGGTAGGACATTGAGGAGTGTGGAGGAACAAAGGGGTCTGGGAGTTCAGATACATAATTCCCTGAAAGTGGCGTCACAGGTAGACAACGTTGTAAAGAAAGCTTTTGGCACACTGGCCTTCATCAATCAAAGTATTGAGTATAGGAGTTGGGATGTTATGGTGAGGTTGTATAAGACATTGGTGAGGCCAACTTTGGAGTATTGTGTGCAGTTCTGGTCGCCTAACTACAGGAAGGATATCAGTAAGATTGAGAGAGTGCAGAGAAGATTTACTAGGATGTTGCCGGGTCTTAAGGAGTTGAGTTACAGGGAAAGATTAAACAGGTTAGGACTTTATTCCTTGGAGCGTAGAAGAATGAGGGGAGATTTGATAGAAGTTTATAAAATTGTGAAGGGTATAGACAGAGTAAATGCGAGTAGGCTCTTTCCACTTAGATTAGGAGAGATAAACACGAGAGGACATGGCTTTAGGGTGAAAGGGGAAAGGTTTAGGGGGAACATTAGGGGGAGTGGTGAGAGTGTGGAAGGAGCTACCATCTGACGTGGTAAATGCAGGCTCACTCTTAAGTTTTAAGAATAAATTAGATAGATACATGGATGGGAGAGGTCTGGAGGGTTATGGACTAGGTGCAGGTCAATGGGACTAGCGGAATAATATTATGACACAGACTAGAAGGGCCGAATGGCCTGTTTTCTGTGCTGTAGTGTTCTATGGTTCTATGAAGCTTGGGCCATTAACTCCAATAAAGCAAAAAGTAATCAACTTCATCTCAACCACAGGAACATCAGGAGACACTGGCAGCTCTGCCATCGAGAGTATCCGGGGCATGGACAACATGAACATCATCGTGTTGCTGCCACATGGTCGCTGTAGTCTAATTCAAGAGTTGCAGATGACGACCATTATTGAAGATAATGTCCATGTGTTTGCAGGTTCGTGAATGTTTCCCATTCCTCACATTGACATTGTAAGGTGAATTTAGGAAGTCCTTTTACATTGGCAATAGCTTGCACAGTCACCACATACTGGATAATCGTGTGCTGCCCATTGAGAGATTGACAGATGGAAAATCAGAGGCAAGCAGACCTGGATTTTCCGACGTGCCTTGGCTATTTGTGAAGTCCTGCCAATGGCATGGGGCCACACTATATCCAATATTTTTATTGGACATATAAAGGAGAAAGCAGGAATTTTCATTTAGATAGAATCTCTGGCAAACTCCGACACCCCAAAGCACTTTACAGCCAATTAAGTATTTGAAATATTTGCATTGCTAATGGGGAAAAGAACAGGGGCGTGGGAATAATTGCTGGCCCAGGCCCAATGGGCCAAAGGGCCCCCTTCTGTGCTTTATAATTCTATGGGGATAAAATTGGGCTGTGCCAGCAATGCTACAAGGACTCCTAGCGAATCAGCAGCCACCCCGCCAATATTTATTTTCCATTGACTTGGAAAATATCGCCATGATTTTTAATTTCAAACTCTGACAGTGAGACTCGGAAACAAATATCCAAGAAGAGACCGGACTGCAGTTCTGTGGTCTTCCGTGGAAACAAAATCTGGTGCAATGGAAAACTCAACATATATTTAACATATAGCCTGCATTTTGCTGCTGGTGTCACCCAGTTTCTCCCCTTTCTATCCTGTTGATCTGCGCTGTATTCAGGGCAGTGGCAATAGCAAAGGGCAAGATCCTGTATTTCACCTGCTGTGATGTAACATGTGGGTTAATCAAACTTGTTACATTGAACAGTAGCTAGGATTCTATATTCATTTTCCTTTAGTTGGAGACGCAGACCAATCACACCATACATTTTACCTCATTATGAAGCAGTGTTAGCATTGCACAATCGCAAACTACTGTAGAATCCCAGTTGAAGTTAGTGGCATAAAGGTAATGTCACTGGGCTAATAATACAGAGACCTGGGACCTCTGAGGACATGGGTTCAAATCCCAACATGGCAGTTGGTGGAATTTAAATTCAGTTAATAAATCTGGAATATAATCTGGAAATTATAAAGCTAGTCTCAGTAATGGTGACCATGAAACTATCATCGATTGTTGTAAAAACCCATCTGGTTCACAGAAGTCCTTGAGAGTAGGAAATCTGCTATCCTTACCTGGTCAGGCCTACATGTGACTCTTAAATACCCTCTGAAATGGCCTGGCAAGTTATTGATGGGCAACAAATACTGACCTTGACACCCACATCCCAGGAAAGAATTTTTAAAAACTCAGACAGGAAATTATTCAGTTGAGGAAGATTGTGTAAATTTGCAGGAGAAAAAGGTGCATAAAAGAATTACCAGAATGATACCTGAACATAGAAGTTACCAAGGATTGAACAGGCTGGAGCTCCTTTCTCTAGAAAAGAGTGGTGGCCTGATAGAGATCTTTAAGACAGTGAAGGAGTTTGATAGGTGTTGTGAGTTGTGGCCGAGCTGGTACTATTGTTAGAGTTGATCAGCAAACACTCCTTTGGTGGAAACTTTTAGTTTATTTACAAAGGCACTCAGCAACAACTACACAACTTCAAACTCTATCTTTACACTACTAACTACTAACTACAGAGGTAGCCTGCGCTATTCTCGTTTTGGACACTAAAGGCCATGTGCTCTTCCTTAACAAGCATTATTCTTAAAGGTATATTGCAGGGTAAATAAAACCATAATTACCATATCCCTCCCCTTTTACTCAGGTATACATTTTATATTTACAAGTACAATTTTCTCAAGACAACAAAATATTTACACTGGTAAGTAATTTACAAGTTCAGTCTTTCTGTGGTTTCCTTATGCGTGTAGAACGTCTCAGTTCTACAACTTCAGATGCTTTGTCAGGAACCTCCTTTTTCAGAGTTGCCTGAACATCAGGTGCTTCAGTATCCTCAACTCTTACAGGAACATCGGACATATCTGTACTGGGTTGAGTTCTCTCAACAGGAAATGCTGATCCGGTTGTGAATACTGGTGGAATCAATTCTTGGTGATTTGTTTCTCTCTTCCTTAGATTGTCCACATGTCTCCATATGACTCCGCCTTCTACCTTCATGTGGTAAGATAGAGGCCCACAGTCACTGCACTTATTTCACCCAATAACCACTTTGGCCCTTCTCCAAAGTTCTTCACATATACCATCTTTCCCACAGTAAATTTCTTCTCATGACTATGCCAGTCGTGTCTAGTTTTCTGACTTCCCTGACTCCTTTCCACCTTCCCTCCTAAATTCGGCATTATTAAGCTCAGTCTGGTCCTGAGATGGTGTTTCATCAATAACTCCGCAGGTGTGACACCTGTTGTTGTGTGAGGGGTGATCATATAATGGAAAAGAAAGCGTGCTAGCTTGGTTGCTGAGGAATTTCAAGTTAGCTTCTTCAAGCTTGGCTTAAATATTTGAACTTCCCTTTTAGCCAGTCCATTTGAGGATGAGTGGTGCGGTGAAGTTTTTACATGAGTGATACCGTTGAGGCTGATAAACCGTTGAAACTCAGCACACTAATGCTGTGCTGTTATCAGAAACGATTGCTTCTGGTAGTTCATTAATGGCAAAACTTTGATGTAGCTTCTTAATTGTAGCTGTTGACATTGATAGCTTCACCTAATATATATATCCATCCATTTTGAATGGGCATCGACATTGAGCAGAAATATTGTTCTCATGAAAGGTCCCACATAGTCAATGTGTAAACGCACCCATGGTCTTCCTGGCCACTCCCAAGGGTGTAACAGAACTGTTGAAGGCAACTTTTGCAGTTGCTGACATTGCACACAATTCTTCACTAAACTCTCTATTTCAACATCCATCCCAGGCTGGGTGCTATGGTCTTCACTTGGGAAATTCCTGGATGTGCGCTGTGGAGTTCAATTAAAAGTGGCTCTCTTCCCTTTGGAGGAACTATCACTGTTGCTCCCCACAATAAGATGCCTTTCTGGCTGGTTATTTCATGACTTCTGTTAAAATACAGTTTCATTTAATCAGATGCAGGCTCTTGTGAACAACCATGAAGCACTTGTTCTCATACTTGAGATAGGGCTTGGTCTAGTTCCTGGGGAACTGGGACACCCTCATCAATTTCTTGTAAAGGCAAATGACTAAGTGCATTGGAACTTGCTATTTGATTTCCAGGCCAATGTAGGAAAGTGTACTCGTATGCTGCCAGGATTAAAGTCTTATTTGTGTTCCTGTTTCTTCTATCTACATGCTTTCTTCTTTCTAGCACTGGCTTTAATCTCGGCCTTCTTCAACTTTCATATTGGCTAGCCTTCTTTCAGATGTGAGCTTGACTTGAGTGAGCTCTGTGGTTGAGTCTCCCAAAGTTTCATAATTGTCTGCTTCTTCGAAAATTCCTCAACTTTTGTATTTGTTTGCTGCCTCCTGGAAATTTGAGCATTGTTGTGTCTTCTGTGACAACTCATCCTTCAGTTTATTCAGAGAAGCGTTGAATTCTTTCTGTTTCTTTTCGTACTTTTCTAGAGGTACAAACTTTGACCTGCCGGAATCTTGTAGTGTGAAAAGCTCGTTTAGCAGGTTTTCTTTTTCCTTTTGGAGGTTGCTCACCTCGTCTAGAACTCTGTACCCAAGTTCCTTCTACTGTTCTTCCATGCTTTGATTTAAGACAGCCTGCACTTCTTCAGGTTGTTGAGTCCTTACACACTCCTTTCCCAAAACAGGAACCCTTCCAGCTTCCTTTTGGAATCTCAGTGGCCACTCAAGATCAATTTCCCTTAGCCAATTTTGTCCGAGGAAGCTGGGTCCTCTGCCTCTCAATACTAACAATGGTAGCTTTACCAATTGATTTCCATAATGGACAGTTACTCTGCTTATGCCTCTGACTTGAATGTCTTCACCCATGTATGTTGTTAATTGGACAGTTATTTCTTCTAAATTTAATTAACGATCCCCATTATTCAGATCTCTGAAGGTATGTTCCCCAATTACTGTAGTGGAAGCTCCTGTATCCACTTCCACTTTAACAGGTCTGCCATTCACTTTCACTGTTACAAATGTTGGTTCTGTCTTTCCAACTTTCAGATTAAACAACATGTGAACATCTGAATTTGTTGTTTTAGGCTCTTCTACATTGTAGATCTCACTGGGTTTTTTTCTTTTGTTTAAAAGCCTGCTTGAATCTTTCCTTTCATTGTCTCATTATTTTTCCACTTCTGTGACAATAATAACATTCAGTTTCATTAAAAGACTGCTTGTTTCCACCTATATTGAAATTATTCTTTGTTTTCACTGCTATGTCATTTAAAAAAATTCTGGCTAGTGGGTCTGTTTCCCTCTTCTCAGCAGAGTCTTGCATTTTCACACCCTTTTTAGCTGGGGTTTCCCACCTGATGTAGAGGACTGCGCCATTTTGCTCTCCCTGCTTTTGAATCCCTCACTGCGCTTTCCATGGCCAGTACTATCTCTAGCACCTTCTTAAAATCCAAATTCAACTCAGACAATAATCTCTTCTGAATCGTGTCCTCATTCACACTACACACGAAACAATCTCTGAGCATGTCGTTTAGCGATGTATCAAACTCACAATGTTCCATTAACTGCTTCAGACTTGCCAAATAGGATGCAACTGTCTCCCCCGGGACTCTATTTCTCGAGTTAAACTTGAATCTTTGCATCATTACTGAGGGCTTGGGTTGATAATGATCATTCACAAGGTCCACCAATTCATCAAAATGTTTTGAATCTGGGGCACTGGGTACCATCAAACTTCAAATCAAGCCATAGGTTTTATTCCCACATGTACTTAAGAGGGTCACTTGCCTCTTCTCTTCCCCCGTAATCTCATTCGCTTGGAAAAAGAATGCAAGGCGTTCAATGTAATGAGACCAATCATCCGTGACTAGATCGAAAGGATCAATTCTTCTGAATTGCAGCATTCTGAAAGGGAATTATTTCTTCGATTCAAATAGAACTTCTACTTACAACTACTGGGTGAGGTACAGTGCTGATTTCATTTCACCTGATTTCTTCTGTTAAACTTGTTATATCCTCGTCGCCAGTTTGTTGTGAGGGGTGGTCGAGTTGGTGCTATTGATACCATTGTATAATAGCTGGTACTATTGAGTTGATCAGAAAATACTTCTTAGGTGGAAAGTTTTAGTTTATTTAGAAAGGTAGTCCGCAGCAAATACATGTGTGCTTTCACTGCAAACTCTATCTCTACACTACTAACTACAGAGGTAGCTCGCGCTACTCTCCTATTGGATACTAAAGATCATGTGATCTTCTTTAACAAGCATTATTCTTGAAGGTATATTACGCACTAAATAAAACCTTAATTACCACAAGAGGGTCGATGTAGAGAGTATGTTTTCACTTGCAGTCAAGACCAGAACAATAAATATAAGATAATCACTAATAAATCTAATAATGAATTCAGGAGAAATTTCTTGACCAGAATGTAGAACTTGCTACCATAAAGAATAACTGAGGTAAATAGCATCGAGGCACTTAAGCAGAAGCTAGATAAGTGCATGAGTGAGAAAGGAATAGAATGATATGTTGATGGGGTTAGATGAAGAAAGGTGGGAGAAGGGTTGTGTAGAGCATGGACCAGTTGGGCTGAATGGCCTGTTTTTGAACTGTAAGTTCTATTTGATGAGATGCACTGCAATGGGTGGAAAGCAAATGTGTTTGAACTTCATTTTTAACATTCTTATTAACACTGAGCAGAGATTTAACCTAGCCCCATATTTCCTTGGGTAAAATGCAATGACGGAATCAAGCCGACTTTCTTACTCTGGTTTCCCTACTCCACACGATTCAGTATAATACCTAAGCATGATGATGTTAAATAGTATAATAAAAACAAAATACTGCAGATGCTAGAAATCTGAAATTAAAACAGAGAAACTCAGCAGGTCTGACATTATCTGTGGAGAGAGAAACAGAGTTAACGTTTTGAGTCCATATGACCCTTCTTCAGAGCTAAAGAGAAGTAGAAATGTGATGGATTTTATACTGTTTAAGGGGGGTGGAGCAGGTGAAGCTGGATAGAAGGCCAGCGATAGTTGGGGGTTAAGGAGAGATTGATAAAGAGGGGATAAAACAATGAATGAATCAATAAAAATAAAAATAAAAATGAGTTGATAAAAATACATTTTTACGAGGGGGATTAAAAAAGGGGTGAAGACAGAGGGAAGAGTTCTTGGTCTGAAGTTGTCGAACTCAATGTTAAGTCCAGAAGGCTGTAAAGTGCCTAATTGGAAGATGAGGTGCTGTTCCTCCAGTTTGTGTTGGGCTTCGCTGGAACATTACAGCAGGCCAAGGACGGACATGTGGGCATGAGAGTAGGGTGAGAGCAGGATGTTCTGATGTTAAATTGAATCTTGCTATTCACCGATAATTTGCTAATGATGGTGTAGAGTGCGACTCTGAGTGTAATTATGTCAGTCAGTGCAAACTGTTCACCCCTAGTAATTGGCTGAGGCAGAAACTGTGTCACCATTGCATATTAAGTTGAATAGGTAGTTGAAGATATATGTCAATGGGGTAGGTATAGTTGCTTGCTCTCTGCTTGTGCGAACGTCCTGTTTCCATGTTCCATTCTCTGTATAATTCTGTGTTTTGATTCTGTCCTGTGCTTTTTATTCAGCTGATGGCACAAGTGATGAGCTGGATGAGCCAATCCGGAATGTGTTTGCTGACACTGAGTTTGTGAAGAGACACAACATAATGAGCTTAAACTCCATCAACTGGGCCCGCGTCATGGTGCAGATCGCACACTATTTCTATGCATACTTCCACTGTAGCCCTTCAATGAAGGAGACTCCACTTCCTTTGGTGGAGATTGTTGTACCAACAGGAGCAGCAGGCAACATCACAGGTAGGAATAAGATGAAATACCCTGGGTCACACAGCAGCTTTGGTTAACTGGACAGTGACAGTGTTTTACATGATGCTGCACCTTTCTCTTCCATCCACCTGCGAAGGCAGAGGATGCCTCGGTTCAATTTCCCATGGGAATGGGGGATCCTCCGGCAGTGCAGCACTCCCTCAGCACAACACTATGTGCTGAAGTGTGGGATCTTCTGCTCTTGCTGGTGGCAAGCTAGGAGGCAGGAAGGGCATGTTAATTAGGCAGGATGGTGGCGTATTCAAACACTACCACCTTTCCGCCTCCACCAGGATTAAGTTCTGGGCGAAAAGGCACATGGTTAACCTGCCCAATTAATTGGCCAATTAATGACCACTTATGGGCCTCATCCTGCCGGTGCTGGTATTAACCCAGCTGCAGGGAGCCTGGCACCATGTGGCATGCACAGCAGCCAAAAGCACGTGGCCAGCTTGTCACTTCCGGGGTGTGTGGTGGGGTCGGGGTGGGGGGAGGGAGGTGTCCGTTGATCAAAAGCTTTCAATGCCTGATCAAGGGACTGGATACTGAGGAGGCGTGGCTTGCTGTTAGCCACCCCTCTTGCCTTGCTGCTGACCCCCCAGCATTCCACTTCCTGCAACACCAGCCACCCTTCCGCCCCCCCACCCCAACTCAATGGTGTTTATATAACTATAGTAGGATAATATTGGGATTGCTTTAGGAAACAGCTAGCACAAACCCGATGGGCCAAATGGGCTCTTCCTGTTCACTTCTATGGCTATGCGGAGCCATCCTATAATTGCCGTGTTGCTATGCTCCCAGTATTTTGTCAGGCGTGCTAGGCCTAAAGTTGCACTGAGACTTGTGCATTTCTGGCTGTTATAAACTGCGGGAAGCCAAGTTCTCATTGAAATGATGATTTGCTGAGGATGCCACCCAAGTTCTATGTTCCTTTTAAGTTTCTGTGATTGTGTTTTTTTAATCGCTTGAACCTCCATCCCTGTCTTTCCCAGCTGGATACATTGCTCAGATGATGGGTCTCCCAATTCAATTAGTCGCAGTCGTCAACGAAAATGACATAATTCACAGAACCATTCAGAATGGTGACTTCTCATTGGCCGATTCAATTAAGCCTTCCTTGGCACCGTCCATTGACATCCAGGTATGCTAATGCTGAGGTTAATTCCTGGGCTGTTGCACTAGTGTAAAACTGCTTTGATTGATTCTTGACGGCAGTGTCCATTTGTACCGGTACATGTGAACATATCCTTTAATCTTGAGAATGTAAGCCTGCTCAGTAGAGGCATTAGGTGACTTGACAACAGATAGGAACCTCCCATCCCTGTCCCTGCGTAAGAGTTGAGGGGCTACCGAACACCTCTTGCTCAGCAAGGCAAGTGGAAAGAGGAAAGAAAGACTTGCATTTACACATAGTCTTTCACAATGTTCCAAAGAACTTCACAGACAATGAAGTACTTTTGAACTCTAGTCACTGTCATAATCTGGGAAATTTGGAAATTTGTGCCCAGCAAGCAGTGCACAAACAGCAATTTGATAATGACCAGATAATCTGCTTTTGTGCTGTTGATTCAGGGATAAATATTGGCCAGGGCACTAGGGATAACTTCCCTGCTGTTCTTCAAAATGGTGCCATGGGATCTTTTACATCCACCCGAGTGGGCAGACAGGGCCCCTGTTTAACTTCCCAACTGAAAGACAGCACCTCCGACAATGCGACACTCACTGGAATGTCAGCTTTGATTTTTGTACTCGAGTCCTGGAGTGGGACTTGAATCCACAACCCTCTGACTCAGAGGTGAGGGTGCTCCTAGTTGACATGAACAAATTTTTCTTACTTCTGCAGGAACCATACAACTTGGAGAGAATATTCTGGCTGTTGTCGGAAAAGGATAGCACCTTGATAAAAATGATAATGGGAGAATTCCAGAAACTGGGCAAAGCCAGTGTGCCAGAAGCCTTGTCCACAAAGGTCTGTATTTCTTTGTTTTTTGACAATTGATTAGGCGTTGGTGCGGATTTTGCACTCAGTGGCCAAGGAACGGTGCTGGTCATTCACCTCACCGACAACTGCCCACAGGCTATATGTGAGCTTGTCAGTGGAGGTTTCCATTTTTCCCACATGATGCCCTCTACCACAGATGTGTGGCATTTATGAACAGGGCAAACAACAGTGAGGCTCCATAACTAATCACTGAAGTATCCTCACTGAGGCATGGAAAGCCCAAACTAGGAAATATACAGCATGAAATACAATTTAGATTTAAACGATGTAGAGAAGGTCAAATAAAGATTGTGAAATATGAGGGGGATTAAGGGAGAGAAATAAAAGAAGAGACAGAAAAAAAACAGAATAAACAATTTTTCATCTTGCACTCATCAGGATAGTTTGCAAGAATACCAATGGTAAAGGGAACAACAATTTATACTGCAGGAGAAGAGAGTGCTGATTGGCTGGCAAGTGGACTCTGATTGGTAGCAGCGTTGCCATGGAGGATGCATGAGAACAGTTAACCGCCAAGATTTTGTTCAAATTCAAACCAGGCAGGTCAACTCTGATTGGTCATGGGGAATGAACCAGGGAATGGCTGACCCCAAGGTTTTGTTTAGTTGAAAAAGGTGTAATGCATGGACATGCTCCTTCTGTCTGCAAAGAACAGGGCTGTGTGTGTGAATATATCTAGCGTCTAGAATGTGTAAGTGAGTCACACTGCTCTATTTGTTAACACTTGTAAAATTAATTTTTCAGGGCCAAAGAGATTGTTCATCTGTAATTATGACTTATTACTCCATTTAAAAGTTAAATTATGTCTAAACATAAGGTCATAACATCAGTGAGGTCAGCAAAGTGGAGAGACAGCAATTTCTGGATTCCCACATTTAACTGCGCATGTGCGGACACCAGAAGTTGCGACCGTATAATGTGTTGTGAAAATGTCTTAATTTCATGATTCATATGTTTTGGGAGCATAACTTTTAGTTTGTGGGGGTGGAGTTTTAAGTGTAAGGTAATAGAAGCACCTGGTATGAAGCTGGTAAACAGAGCTGAAGTAGTTGCCATTCAAAGGGTGGCCTGTATTTATTTAATAAGATCAGAATTGCACATGGGAAAACATTAAAGAATGGATAGCCCCTTTTTGAGTTTCTTCATGAAGGTGAGGTGTCTACAGTTGTCTTCATAAGGGGTTTAAATTATTTATATGGTTTCCCAGAACAAAGGGAATGTTTTAAAAGGTGAAGTTAATTAGCTGAAATCTCTATCTGGGACATCCAGGTGTGCCATGTTGCTGTGGGGATATGTTGCAAGGAGGTACCCTTTTGTTTTGTGTTTATGTATGCGATTTGTCACAGAAAACAGGCAGTTTTATATCTGGAGCTGGAACAATTTGGAAACAGGCAAAGAGAGAAAGCTGCTAGCAGTTGCAGTTGGTGCCTGGAAGTAGCATTGAGATGAGGAGAGGGAGAAATCTGTCAGGAGCTGCAGACCAAATGCAAAAGGGCAATCAGAAACAAAGGGTGTTGTCTGATTTTTGGAGTCACTGAGCAAGAAAGCAGTGAGGCCCTGCTTGAGCTGAGATGTCCACAGCCATGAAGTGCTTAATGAGAGTTGGAGGGTCGCCTAGCTGGATGTTTGAGGAAGGAGGCCAAGAAATCTCATACCTCAGAAAATAGTAGGAAGACTGAGGAGAATCAAAGTGAATTCCTGAGAGTTGTGGCACACTTTGGTTTGGCTCCAAGAGAAGTGAAAGAACTCTCAAGATCTTGTAAAGGATAGGGGAACTGTTGAGTGGAAAAAAAGTAGAACAGGAAGTGGTCTATTGAGGTTTTCAGGTTTAACATAGTATTAATATAGTGTTGAATATAGTACTTGAATATTGCTGAAAATGTGATTCTGTGATTGGGTAGCACTTACTGACCAATTCTGAGTATGCTAATAGCTACACTGACAACCAATTTAAAATAATCATTCGAGCTCATAATGTGGCTCATTTACCCTTGTTAGAAGTATCCTACATTCATACACAGGGACCCTATTCTTTGCAAACAAAAGGAATATGCTCAAGCCTTGCCCTGTTTTAAAAATTATCCAGTAGCTCGGGGAGTTTATTGTTCCCTGTTGATTTCCCCATGGTAATGCCTCTGCCAATCACAGTGGACTTGCCAACCAGTTAGCATCCTTTTCTTCTATAGTATAAACTGCTGTAATCATTTGAAATTTGGCATTCTTGCATTTGTCCAGATGAGTGCAAGATGGAAAGCTTTGGCAACATGTTTCTCTTTTCAGCAGTATTCAAGTTTTGTGTGAACAAGTGACCACTAGTAGTACTGTTTTGTTTAGCTCTTGTACAGAAACAGTTTGCATTTAAAATGTGGTGTAATTCTTTCAGTTACTGACTGGGAGTTTGCGTTTATTTATATAAGTTAATGGTCTACCTCGCGATCATAACAACTGACAATGAGCACTGATAACCTCGCCATTATTATTGCAGCAAAGTCCTGGCCATTATACTTTAGGAATAGGGTAATCTATTGAACATTGATCTGAACTTATCAGCAGTACTGTCACCATATCCATGGAAAGCAATGTTTTACTTTATGAAGTGATCAACTCATTTGATACCCAAGTTATGAGGAAAGGTTAGGCAAGTATGAGCTTGTTTCATTAGGGACTAGGAGACCATGGTGACCCGTTGAACCCTTGATCAGTAGTTAGGGCCATCATAGCTAAGTCCAAGTATTATTTAATATAGCTAAGTCCAATATTGTTTTCACCCAACATTCACACATGAAAAAACAGAACTTGCATTTATATAGCATCTTTCACAACTTCATGAATGTCCGAAGTGCTTTACAGCCAACATAGCACTTTTGAAGTATAGTCCTTGTTGTAATGTAGGACATCAAGCTCACAAGGCCCCAAGCCGCAATGTAATATTGAGCAGATAATCTGTTTCTTCGGTAATGAGGGATAAATATTAGCCAGGACATAATTCTGTCATTAAGGTGTTTGGAATAACTTGGGGGAGAATTTCTTCACTGTTCTCAGTGTAATTTCAATGCAGAATCAGCGCTGAATTTCGTCATATTTTTAGGTGCATCCTGCAATTTGATTGTATTATAATAAGGCTCACTGATCCTGCAGCTCCTAGTTCCCTGTTTTTTACATTCACAAACTGCCTGGGTTAACTTAGGCTAAGATTTCTAAGGTACACCAGTTGCCAAATTCATCTGTAAGGAGTTAACACTCACGATTTCTGCAGTTAAGAAACATGATTCAAATTTGCCTTCACAGACCTGGACTTTCTTCTCGCTGCTTGTGACTGGTTAAGGCCACCAAGAGATTTTCACTCACCATCCCAATCCTACCCATCCAGAGTGAGGGCTTATCAGGGTGACATTCCCAATGGAGCATCAGAGCATGATGTGACCAAGAGTCAGGCAGCATTGAATGAGGATCCGCCCCATCAGGTATTATTCCCATAGGATATACAAACAACACAGGTTATGTAGGGACACTGGTGAAGTGTATAGGAAGAACATACTCCTGCAAAGAGGCAGTCGGATGAAACTCCTGTCTACAGCACAAGGATCTGCAGTCATGCTCCTCTGCCTGCAATATTCTCGCAGTGGCTATGAAGGCAACCACAGAATTTAACTTTGAGGAACAGGCTCATTTAAGGCATCCATGGCAGATCTCTGGAATCTCAGTAAGATGGCGGCTGAAGGTCAGGCTCCACCATGACGCTGCCATGATCAGAGAACCTGCCAGCTGTACATTGTCCAGACTCACACCTGGACAGCCCCAACACCCCTCCCCCCCCACCCCCTAACCAAAAGAGTGAACTGTGAAGCAGGGCTATACGGTTCAAGAAAGCAGCTCTTCTCAAGGGATGGGCAATAAATGCTGGCCTAGCCAGCGAAGCCCACATCCCCTGAATGAATTCAAAAAATAAGAAGTATGCTGAAGGCCACAGTTGAAGCGAGGAGCGTTCGAGGTTACTAAAACGATTGCTGGGCCACTGAGATGACCTCTAACCTGTTGCCTTTTTTGTTTTGACATACAGCTGTCACAAGCTTTCAGTTCATTCGCTGTGAATGATGAGAATGTGATTGAAACGATGTTCCGCTGTTGGAATGAGAATCAGTATCTGCTGTGTCCTCATTCTGCTGTCGCTGTCACCTACCATTATCAGCAATCAGACCCGGGCACAGACAGGTAATGGCACTGGTCAACCTTTCACTCATTGAACAACTAAACTTTAAATGGTGCACTGAACATGCAGGAGTGTTCAGGCTATAAAGCAAGGCGTTGTATTAATACCAATTTATCTACAGATAAATAACTTTCAATTAGCCGTTTGTTAGTACAGAACTTGAGTATAGCTGAAAAAAGAGGCATGCCTAAACTTTTCGTCTTACACTCATCAGGACACTCGCAAGAACACCAATATAAGGGGAAAACAACAATTTATACCACATGTGAAGAGAGTGCTAATTGGTTGGCAAATGGCATTGCCATGGAGAATGCAACAGTATTGGTGACTGACAGTTAACTGCCAAGCATTGTTTGAAATTTAAACCAGGAGCTTGACACTGATTGGTCGAGGAATTGTCCTGAGGAATGAGTCAGCGATTGGCTGTCACTTATTTTGTTTAGCTGAAACAGGCACAATGTGTGTACATGTTCTTTCTGTCTGCAAAGAACAGGGTCCTGTGTATTAATATACTTAATTCTTCCAGTACACGCAATGCACTGACTGACAATCTTAAATTGGTTGTCAGTGTAATTCTTAGCGCATTGAGGATTATGTCAGTCACCATCACTGGTACATTCTCCATGGCAATTCCACTTGCCAACCAATCAGCATTCTCTTCACATACAGTATAAATTGTTGCTTTCCCCTTATTTTGGTATTCTTGTGAGTGCCCTGATGAGTACAAGATGAAAAGCTTATACATGTCTCTTTTCTCAGTAATACATAGTTGTAAATGTGTGAATACTCGGGCATCCACCTCTACACACATGGAACATAGGAACAGGAGAAGGCCATTCAGCCCGTTGAGTCTGCTCCACAATTCAATGTGATCATGGCTGATCGAACACTTCAATGCCTTTTACCCACACTATCCCCCTATCATTCACAGAATCACAGAACCTTTACAGTGCAGAAGGAGGCCATTTGGCCCATGTTCTGAAAGAGCATGCCACCTAGTCCCACTCCCCTGCCTTATTCCCATAACTTGCACATTCTATCTTTTCAGGTAGCAATCCAATTCCCTTTTGAACACCTCGATCAAGCCTGCATCCACCACCCTCTCAGGAAGTTTGTTCCAGGCTCCAGCCACCTTCTGGGTGAAAAGTTTTCCCTCACATCGCATTTATTCCCACTGCCAATTATTTTGAATCCATGCCCTCTAGTTCTTGATGCTCTCTTGAGTGGAAACAGTTTCTCACTATTTACCCTGTCCATACCCCTCAGGATCTTGAATACCTCTATCAAGTCTCCTCGCAGCCTTCTTTTCCCCAGGGAATAGAGTCCCAAACTCTACAATCAATCCTCATAGGTACCGTTCTTTATCCCTGGAATCATTCTTGTGAACCTCCTCTGTATTCTCTCCAAAGCCTTCACATCCTTCCACAATTATGACACCCAGAACTGGATGCAGTACTCCATATGAGGCCCAACTAGTGTTTTATACAAGTTCAACATGGCCTCCTTACTCTTGTACTCAATGCCCCTATTAATAAAGCCTAAGATACTATGTGTTTTATTAACTGTTCTCTCAACATGCTCTGCCATCTTCAGTGACCTTTGTACATATACACCGAGGTCCCTTTGTTCCTGCACCTCCTTTAGAGTCGCTCCTTTTATTTTATACTGTCTCACCATATTCTTCCTCCAAAATGAATCACCTCACACTCCTCTTCATTGAACTTCATCTGCCACTTGTTTACCTAATCCACCAACATGTCTGTGCCCTTTTGAAGTTTGAGACTATCCCCATCACAGTTGACAACATTTCCAATCTTCGTATCATCTACAAATTTTGAAATTATGCCTTACACACCACAGGCTAGGTCCTAACACTGACCCCTGGGGAACTCCATTACAGACCTTCCTCAAATCTGAAATACAACCACTTATCACTACTCTCTGTTTCCTGTCACTCAGCCAATTTCTCATCCAAGTGCTTACTTTCACTTATATGCCATAACCTAGAATTTTGCTCACAAGTCTATTGTGTGGCACTGTATCAAATGCCTTTTGCAAATCCATATATACTACATCAACAGCATTGCCCTTATCAACCTTCTCTGTTACCTCCTCAAAAAATTCTAGCGAGTTAGTTAAACATGATTTTCCCTTAATGAATCCATCCTTAATTATCTTGCACTTGTCTAAGTGACTATTGATTTTATCCTGAACTATAATTTCCAGAAGTTTCCCTACCACTGAGGTCAAACTGACTGGTCTTTAGTTTCCAGTTTTACCCATGCACCTCTTTTTGAACAAAGGTGTAACATTTCTCCAGTCCTCTGCCACCTCCCTTGTGTCTAAGGAAGATGGGAAGATGATCACTCTGCAATTTCCACACTCACTTCCCTCAGTAACCTTAGATGAATGTCATCTGGTCCTGGTACCTTATCCATTTTAAGTAAAGATAGCCTTTCCAACACCTCCTTCCTCTCAATTGTAAATTCTCCTAGTGTATCAGTTACCTCCTCTCTCACCTCCGCCTGGGCAGCATCTTCTTTCTTTATAAAGACAGATGCAAAGTATTCATTCAATACCTCCGCTACTTCTCCAGCCTCTTTTTTGTCCCAAATCAGCCCTAATCTTTCTTTTACCTCCTTAGCTCTGAAGAAGAGTTAAAATGACTCAAAATGTTAACTCTGTTTCTCTCCCCACAGATGCTGCCAGACCTGCTGAGTTTTACCAGCATTTCCTGTTTTTGTTTCAGATTTTCAACATCCGCAGTACTTTGTTTTTATCTTTCTTTTACTACCCTTTTATTATTTATATGATTATAGAAGACCTTGGGATTCCTTTTTATGTTTGTTGCCAGCCTCTTTTCATGCTCTCTCCTTGCTTTTCTTATTAGTTTCTTCACTTCCGCTTTGGTCCACCTATATTCAGCCTGATTCTCGATTGTATTTTCTACCTAACATCTGTTATACTTCTTCCTTTTCATCTTTACCTCTATCTCTCTCATCATCCAGGGCACTCTGGATTCATTTGTCCTATCTTTCCCCTTCAAGGCAATATACCTTGACATTGCCTGCAATACCTTTTCTTTGAAGGTGGCCAATTGTTCAGCCATCGTCCTTTCTACCAACGTTTGATTCCAACTCACTTGACTCAGATGCATTGTCATCACATCAAAGTTGGCTTTCCCCCAATTAATTATCTCTGCTCTCGATTGTGCCCTGTCCTTTTCCATGACCAACCTAAACCTTGTGATACAATGATCACTGTCCCTTAAAGGCTCTCCCACTGATATGAAATCCACTTGGGCCAACTCATTCCCCAGAACCATGTCCAAAAGTGCATGTCCTCTCGTTGGACCGGAAACATACTGCTGCAGAAAATTATCTTGAACGCATTTCAGAAACTCTTGCCGCTCTTGCCCCTTTGCACTATTCCTATCCCAGTCTATATTTGGATAATTGAAGTCCCCCATTATGATTACTCCACAAATCTTGCACCTCTCTGTAATTTTTTTGCAAATTTGTTTCTTCACATCCCTTCCGCTAGTTGGTGGTCTATATACTACGCTGATCAAAGTTATTGCACCTTTTTCATTCCTTACCTCTAGCCAGAGACCCCTCTGGAACATCCTCTCTCTCCAGTACTCTAATGCCATCTTTAATCAATGTTGCCAATCTCCCCACCCCTCCCACTTTTCTTCCTTTCCTGTCTCTCCTAAACACCTTGGACCCAGGAATATTTAACGTCCAGTCCTGCCCTTCTTTGAGCCAGGTCTCTGTTATAGCAATAAGTCCATTTGTCAGCCTGTGACTGCAGTTCCCCAATCTTATTAATCATACTCTTCATTCACATACATGCATATTGGCCGTGATTTAAGCTTTTTTACTTTCCTGTTTATTCTGACTTACTCTTGCCTACTCTAATTGTATCAAGCTCTCCAAATATTCGGTCTACCTTGATACTACTCTCTGATATATCTTCATTATCACTTGATACTTTCCTACTTCCCACTGCCAGTTTTTCTCTTCCCCACTTTGAATTTCCCCTCAGGTTCTCACCCCCCCTGCCAATCTAGATTAAACCCTCCCCAACAACACTAGCAAACCTCCCCATGAGGACAATAGTCCCAGTCCTGTTAAGGTGTACAGGTCCCACCTGCCCCAGAATCGGTCCCAATGCCTCAGAAATCTAAAACCCTCCCTCCTACTCAATTTTTCCAGCCCCATTTTTAGCTGTTCAATCTTCCTATTCTTATGCTCAATTGTATGTGGCACTGGGAGTAATCCTGAGATTACTGCTCTTGACGTCCTACTTTTTAATTCCTTACCTGACTCCATGAAATCTGTTTTCAGGGCCTCATCCTTTTTCCTACCTATGTCATTGGTCACAATATGGCCAACAACCTCTGGCTGCTCACTTACCTCCAAAAGAATGCCCTGCAGGTGCTCTGTGACATCCTTGACCCTGGCACCAGGGAGGCAACATCCCATCCTGGAGTCATGCCTATGGCCACAGAAATGCCTGTCTGCTCCCCTAACTATGGAATCCCATCTACTATAGCACTTCCACTCTTCATCCTCTCCTCCTCTGCAGCTGAGCCACCTGTGGTGCCACGATCTTGACTCTTGCTACAGTCCTCTGAGGAACCATTTCATTCACCAGTATCCAAAATGGAAAAGCGGTTAGCAAGTGAAATAATCTAAGGGGATTCCTGCACTACCTGCCTCTTTATCTTAGATACTCTGGCAGTCACCCATTCCCTCTCTGTCTATGTACTCCTTAGCTGCAGTGTGACCACCTCTGAATGTGCTATCCATGTAATTGTCAGCCTGGCGGATGCACTGCAGTGACTTCAGCTGCCACTTGAGTTCTGCAACTCAAAGCTCAAGCTTCTGCAGCTGGTGACACTTCCTGCAGGTGTAGTCATCGAGGGCACTTTGTGCCTGCATGACTTCCCACATCCCGCAGGATACACATTCCATATGGCCAAGCTACACTGACATACCTTAAACTTTGTATAAAACATTTCGTGCAGTATTTATTTACTAATTTATTTTACACATTTTCTTCATTAATTTAAAATAATTCCTATGTATACTACAATTTACTGTGCTTATTAAATGCTAGTACGACCCACAAATACAACTAAAAGGTATTCCTTTCTTAATTACACAGGTATGTATTGTAGGACTCACACTGTTTTCACAGTCCTGACTGTCTCTCCACTAATTCTCTTTGTCTGGTTGCACGTAGCACCCCTAGATGTTGCCTAGCGACCGCTGCTGCTGCTAAGTTCCCGGAGGCTGTACTGAAGGCTGGACTAACTCCAGAAATTCCACCTGAGATCCGTGCTTTGGAGACCATGGAGACACGCTATATGGACATGAAGAGAGGAGAAGACTGGGAAAAGATTCTCTACCATAAAATTGAGGAAATTAATGTACGCAGAAAAACATGAATGTCTTCCCAGAATCAAACATATAAATAGCCTTGGTTTCACCACACTGGTCTTTTGTACCTGGATAATGGAAGGCCAAATTCTCTGATTCTGCATGTGTGTGTTTATCGTCTGCTGCCCAAATCCCAAGGGTGTTCTCTGCCTCCAATGGGCCTGCTCTTGATTTGTTATTGGATTCAGATGAACTAACCTACTGCATTCATCAATTCAGCCCTTTCCCTCGGTCTTTTGTTACCGATGGTGCTGGACTTTATTGTTCTTGACACCTGCTCTCATGGGATCAGTTAATGCAGAATAGATGCTGACTGACATTGAGGTTGTCAATCAAAGAAAGCTTCCAGGACCAGGACGGAACTACACTCCATCCCAGGAGTACTCCTCCTGGCTGCACATACCTGCAGTAAAGGATGCTGTCAATGTCGGTTTACCCCTCTCCGAATCGCTTTCTTCACACCTACCCCAAGCTCCTACCTGTGGGCTGGGTCTGGTTCAGAGCGGTGTTCTGGATGGGTTTCCTAATGCTCTGAGCTGTCAGCTGTGTTTGTTTTTTTTTGTAGTTCTCTAGTTTTCACCATTCGGAACTCCTCTCCTACTGCAACCTCAGGCTTGACTCTCTCTTAGACAAGCCTACAGTTTGCCTCTGGCCCTCATTTGGCAACCTATTAAGGGCTCCTTACGCACACAATCCCAACTGAGAGGGCTTTACAGGGTAGATACCCGGAGGATGTTTCCACTCATGGCAGAGGCTAGAACTAGGGGACACCATTTAAGAATAAGAGGTCTCACTGTTAAGACTGAGGTGAGGAGAAAATTTTTCTCTCAGAGGGTCGTTAGTATGTGGACTTGTCTTCCCCAGAAAGATATGGAGCCTGGGTCATTGAATTTATTAAAGGCTGAGTTAGACAGATTTTTGATAGACAAGGGAGTCACGGGTTGTGGGAGGCAGGAAAGCGAAGTTGAGATTCCAACCGCATCAGCCATGATCTTATTGAATGGCGGAGCAGGCTCGAAGGGCTGGATGGCCTACTCCTGCTCCTAAGTCCTATGCTCCTAATGCCTTTCCACTGTCATCTAACTGGGTGGGACTGCTCTCCTCTGATTGCAATCTTAACTATTTAATCATAGCCAGAGTATCGCTTACAATGGTTTCTCTTCCTGCTCCTGCATGGTTTCCTCCAGCGTCCCCAAAGGGTCCTTGGTCCCCTCCTATTTCTCATCTACATGCTGTCCTCTCGCCATAGCATTAGTTTTCACATGTATGCTGAAAATATCCCGCTCTACCTCACCACCACCAGGGTCAAAATCCAGGAACTCCCTTCTTAAGAGCCCTGTGGGCCTACCTACAGCACATGGACTGCAGCGGTTCAAGAAGGCAGCTCACCACCACCTTCTCAAGGGCAATTAGGGATGGGCAATAAATGCTGGCCAACCAGCAACGCCCACATCTCATGAATGAATAAAACAAAAGCTTTCTTGACCCCTCCACTGTTTCTAAATTATTAGACTGTTTATCCAACACCCATTACAGGATGAACAGATCCATCTAAGGATTGAGAAGACCAAAGCCATTGTTTTCAGTCCTTGACACAAACTCTGTTGCCTAGCCACTGTTTCCATCTTTCTCTCCCTGGTAACTATCTAATGCTGAAGCAGACTGTTGGAAAACCTTGGTCTTTCATTTGACCCTGACATTTATCCACATCATTGGTAGGACCGCCTAATCCCACCTCTGTAATGTTGCCTGATTCCACCCCACCTCAGCTCACCTGCTGTTGAAACCATCATCTATGCTTTTCTTACCTCCAGACCTGACTATTCCAACACACTCCTACCTGGTCTCATACTTTCTTCCCACTGTAAGCTTAGGATCATCCAAAACTCTGCTGCCTGTCCTGACTTACACCAAGGGCTGGATTTTATGCCTCCTGTCAGTGGGTTTGAAGGCAGGGGCGCACATAAAATCCAGCAGGCGGCCTTCCGACTGCCTATGCTCCCTACCCCGACCTATCTAATATCTTAAAGGGGGCAGGGGGCAGCGTCAGGCTTATAGAGGCCCTTAGATACCGGGATGTAAGCCAACCTTTGAATCCTTGAAAAATCTTTCCAGAAACGGGGTCGACTTACATGCTGAGTGTAAGAGTGAACTGCTGGCATGGGTGTGGGTAGTCGCCACCTTTGTCATCTGCCACGGCAGGAGTTTGAGGGAGGGATCTACTCTGCGTGGGCATGTCTTAAACTTCTGTGCATCTTTGCAACACAGCCCATATTGCCTACTTGATCACTTGCACCCGGTTGTAAAGTTCCAGTAAGTAAATCATCCATTTGTGGGGTGAAAAATTGAGACTCACTGCTAATGCGGGCATAGCATATTGTGACTGAAATGACTTATACACCAGGTCAACTTCTATGCCCCTTCTACAGTAAGCGAAGGTTCCCCAGGCTGATACCAGGGATGGCAGGTCTGTCGTATGAGGAGAGATTGGTTCGACTGCGCCTGTATTCACTGGAGTTTAGAAGAATGAGAGGGGATCTGATTGAAACATATAAAATTCTAACAGGGCTAAACATACTGGATGCAGGGAGGATGTTTCCCCAGTTTGGGGAGTCTAGAACCAGGGGCCACAGTCTCAGGATACGGGGCAGGACATTTAGGACTGAGATGAGGAAAACTTTCTTCACTCAGAGGGTGGTCAACCTGTGGAATTCTCTACCACAGAAGGCTGTGGGGGTCAGGTCACTGAGTATATTCAAGAAAGAAATTGATAAATTTTTGGATGTTAGGGGCATCAAGGAGTATGGAGAGAAAGCGGGAATATGGTGTTGAGATAGAGGATCAGCCATGATCATATTGAATGGCGGAGCAGGCTCGAAGGGCCGAATGGCCTACTCCTGCTCCTAGTTTCTATGTAAGGGATTTATCATGTCCCCACTGTTATTTTACCTGCGGCGGGGTAGGTCCACACCATGTGGAGAGCCTGGCATCTTTAGCTGTGCAGGCTGGTGTCAGACAAGGGGTCCTACTTTGTGGGCACCCCGGCACCAACACCCTCCCCGCCTTTAACCTTCCCCAACTGCCCTCTTGAACCTGACGCCCCCACCCCCTCACTCCACTCGCTGAGAGCCCTGACTCCGGACTTACCTGGGCTCCTCGGGCCTGTAATCCCATCAGTGACCACCACTCCTGGCTGGCGCTGCTGGGACTACAGAGCTGCCTGTCAATTGGACGGCTGGCAGCCCTCTAAGCTGGGGCTTCCTTCCGAGAGAGGGGCAGAAGTCTTGGCTTAAAGCAATTAAAGCTGCTCCCAGCATTAAATTGCTGCAGGACAGCCATCGGGATTGTGGGCAGTCTACCCCTCCATTTTACCCTGGTGTGGGGAGGGGGAGGGGGGTGGTGGGGAGGCGAGCACCCTATAATATCCAGCCCCAATTCCTGTTCATCGATCACTCGTGCTCTCTGACCTATATTGGCTTCCACTTAAGCAGCACTTTGATTTTAAAATTCTCAGCCTTCACTCCGAGTCCCTCCATTGCCTCACCCCTCCCTATCTCTGTAATCTCTTCCAACCCCACAACGATATTACGCTCCTTCAGCTCTGGCCTCCTGCGCATCCTCCATTTTCTTCTCTCCCACACTGGGTGCCTTCGGCTGTGAAGACCCTAAGCTCTGGAATTCCCTCCCTAAACCTCTCCTTCTTGCTATCCACCAGGCCGAGTTTTCGGTTATCTGCCCTATTAACTCTCTGTGTGGCATTTTTTGTTTTATGTTATCTCTGTAAGCACCTTGGGACAATTTGTTATATTAACGATGCTATATTTTGGAAAGCTGTTGTTTTACATAGTGCCCCAATTTCCAGCGACGTGTTGGTCAACATCTTCATGTTATAATCCTGATGATGCACATGTTGTGCGATTGTCTGACACTACTCCAGTTTCCCAGTCTTAAATTCTATTAAATTCCTTTCCAAAGGCTGTTTGTTCATTTTGTTCCTTTCCTTTAATTGCCATATGCCTTTAAATGTCACATCTGTGCTCTCAGCTCCCAGCTTGCGTGTCTATCAGTATGTGAAGCAACAAGTAATTATTCAAATACAAATTAGATAGATTTCTTTCAGAATTCAGAATACACTGTATGTCTAATTTTACACATGATGTCTGCTAGGTAAAGCAGGCTTGAAAGGAACAGATGATTTTGGATTTGTGGTTCCCAAAGCTCTCCACCACTGGGGTTTTTAATCGTCTCATGTCTGGTTCTGTTGTAAGTTAATTAATTGACATCAATTGCAATGATTAGTCAACTGCTCCATTATCATTGCATTACAGGACTAACAGGATGGTAGAAGGCGAACTAGATGCATCTTGGTGTTCTGATGACAGGTCATCTCGACCCTGAAACGTTAACTCTGTTTCTCTCTCCACAGGGTGCACGCCTGACCTGTACAGCATTTCCAGCACTTTTTCTTTTCATTTAAGATTTTCAGCATTCATAGTTTTTTGCTTTTGTGGTTGAATTCTGGTCTTTTTTTAGACTAGGAAGTCCTATTTTTTTTCATGCAAATACCTGCACCTGGAAAATTGAGCTCAAATAGCACATTGACAACTTTAAACTGATTTACACCAGCAGTCAAAATATCTTAAGATTGCCCTGTGCAAGCTTTACTGTATGAGCATTTGATATTTATATTGACTTCAACCTGAAGTTTTCTGAATGTTTTATTTTTGACTCAAAATTGCGTGGACTGCTGATTTCACTCAAATCTTTGGGCCAATTTTCGGAAAGGATTATACCCCAGAAGAAATAAAATTATGTATCAGCACCCGAGTGTCTCAATGAGAATTGTCCTTCTTGTTATCAAACCCCTCCGTGGTTCCCCACCTGTGCAACTCTATAACTTTATGGAGAGCTGAGACCTCTCAATACAAGAGCATAAGAAATAGGAGCAGGTGTAGGCCATTTGGCCCATTGAACCTTCTTCGCCATTTGATAAGACCATGGCGGATTTGATGTGGTCTCTTCCTTGCTGCCCCCCGCACCCCCCCTCCGCCACCTCCCATAGCCCTTCGCTTTCTAGTCAATCAAAGCTCTAACTCAGCCTTGAACATATTCGATGGCTGCGATTCTCTGTCCCCACCATGGTGGGAGCTGCCATGGGAGATGTGGCAGGCCAACTAAATGTCCATTGACTTTTGGCGGAACTGGAAGATCCCGGCGGTGGGCGGGGCCAGAAAATCCCGGCCAATGACCCAGCCTCCACTGCTCCCTATGGAAAAGAATTCCAAAGACTAACAACCCTCTGAGAGAAGAATCCCTCCTCATCTCTGCCTCGAATGGGAGGCTCCTTACTTTGAAACTGTGCCTCCTAGTATCTAGATTCCCCCATGAGGGGAAAGATCCTCTCAGCATCCACCCTGTCAAGCCCCCTCAGAATTGTATATGTTTCAATAGGGTCACCTCTCATTCTGCTAAACTCCTGTTAGTATAGGCCATCCAGTTAGTAAGGAGATCAAAACTGTACACAGTACTCCAGGTGCGATGTTACCAATGCCCTGAACAGTTGTAGCAAAATTTCCCTACTTTTATACTCCATACCCCTTGAAATAAAGGCCAAAACATGTTGCACGGTTAGTGGAGGAAGTGGATGTTTGAGGTGGTGGATGGGATGCCAATCAGTTGGCTGCTTTGTCCTGGGTGGTGTCAAGCTTGAGTGTTTTTGGAGCCATACTCATCCAGACAAGCGGATAGTATTCCAGCACACTCCTGACTTGTGCCTTGTATGCTTGGTGGAAAGTCTTTGGGGCAGTTAGGAGTTAAATCACTCGCTGCAGGACACCCAGCTCCTGCCCTGCTCTTACAGTCATGGTATTTATGTGGCTCGTCCAGTTAATTTTCTGGTCAATGGTAACTCCAAGGTGGTGGGGATTTGACAATGGCCATGTCAATAAATTTCAAGGGGTGGTGGCTAGTCTTACTTGTTGAAGATGGTCATTGCCTGGCACTTGTGTGGTGTGAATATTGCTACTAATCAGTCCAAGCCAGGATGTTGTCCAGGTCTAGCTGCATATGCACATATGGACTGCTTCATTACTAAAGGCATTGCAAATGGAATTGCACACTGTGCAATCATCAAAGAAGATCCCCACTTCTGACCAACGATGGAGGGAAGGGAACTGATGGAGCAGCTGAAATTGGTTGGACCTAGGACACTACCTTGAAGAACTCCTGTAGTGATGTAAAAGCAAAATATTGTGGATGCTGGAAATATGAAATCCTGCAGTGATGTCCTGGGGCTGAAATGATTCTCCTTCCATAACCACAAAGACACTCCTTTGTGCTAGGTATGTCTCCAACCAGTGGAGAGTTTTCTCCCTGATTCCCATAGATGTCAATTTTACTCCTCTCCTTGGTGTCACATTTGGTCAAATGCTACCTTGATGTCAAGGGTAGTGATTCTCACTTCACCTCTGGGACATTTTATTACATTGAAGCTTAAATTAATGCAAATTGCTTTAATTTCTCTCTCTCTCTTCCTCTTCCTTTATGAACATCTGAGCATCTCAAAGGAAATACTTCACTGAAGTAACTCCTGGGCATGCACAATATTCTGTAAAACAAACAATTAAGCCCTTTATTAATAAAGACAGTAAGTGCCTGAAAAACTCAACCAGTCTGGCAGCATCTGTCAAGTGGGAAACAGAGTTAATGTTTCAAGTCCGATTTGACTCTTCTTCAGAACTGAAGAGAGGTAGGGATGTGAGGTGGGTTTTATGCTGCTCAAACCCATTATGTTCCTACCTCTCTTCAGTTCCGAAGAAGAGGCATATTGGACTCGAAACGTTAACTCTGTTTCTCTTTCTACAGATGCTGCCAGACCTGCTGAGCTTTTCCAGCATTTTCTGTTTTTATTTCAGACCTCCAGCATCTGCAGTATTTTGCTTTTTATTAAGCCCTTTAGTTGGATTACAGCTTGTCAGCCTTCTCAAATCTATCACAATGAATAAAACATAATTGGGTGGAATTTTCCCTTTCGGGACTAAGTCCTGCGTTGGGGGTGGGGACAGGGAGTGTTTCCCACCGCAGAGGCTGCTGGGAATTCATGAGGCACGGTGCGACCCTGACCTCATTAATTATGCAGTTGGGGGTTTCCCGACATTTTTTGTTGGGGGGGGCTGGCTGGATGGCACATGCCCCACCATCATAACTGGGCGCCATATTTAAAAGGCACCCGGACAGCGACTTTCCCGCCACGCTGATTGAGGAGATGGCCAGAAATTGACAGGGAGCTCCGGCACCCAAGTTCAATGGCACCTCCTTGGGCACCCTGTCCAACCAAGTGGAGGCCAGGAGGGACACCCTCTATCCACGGATGGGGAGGAGGGTGCTGAGCATGGAGACGAACCCTGCATGGGTGCAAGTCTCAAGGGCAGTCAGTGCCCAAGGCCTCCAAAATAGGGCTGACCTGCAATGCCAGAAAAGGATGAGTGACCTCATCTGCACCACAAGGGTAAGTGAACCTTCAGCTGCTCAGTGAATGGTACAGGGGACATGGGCCTCAGTGGCTACCTGATAAAGTGATGCCTCACTGCCATCCATCTAATCTGCAGGTGGAGAGGCCATTGTGGTTCCCTTACCCTTCCAAACAGAGAGCTCAGATGCTGTCTGGGGGGGATGGGAGGGTGGTTTGGTTGGGGGGGAAGGGGGCACAGCTGCTGAGGGCACCAGCAAGCACTACTAATGACATGCCCCTCTAAGCCTTATCCTTCCATCTGCATGGGCTCACCGCCCTGGTGGGCAACCTGCAGTGCATCAATCACATGGCACACAATCCAGTGGGTTATGTGTAAGACTGGAAGCATGGGAAAGATACGTGAAACCTAATGTCTCTCAATCCCATCTTCTCTCTTTGTGCAGAAGTTAAGCCATAATAGAAGAAAGAGAGACAAGATGAGAAGATGGGAGGTGGCCAGCTACACAGCTAAAACAGATCAACCCCAGTTGGCAAGGGCAGAGGGGGACAGATGCATCGGAGGTAGAGAGATTGCCTCCATCCAGTAAGAATCTATGCATGTCACAGAAACGTAAGGGTCAAGCATTCCTCCATGTCGGAGGCAGCTCATGCAGTCACCCGCCCCCTCCTCACTCACTTACAGGTGCTACCAGGAAGAGGGCGAGACCTGAAAGAGGAGAAGCCCTGTCCAGAATGCACACAAGCCTGGAGAGGAGCGAGGACATCGCCGATGAAGAAAGTGCACCTGTAGAGGCATCACAGCCGACACCTGCACCCTCCACACACACACCTCGGTGGGTATTAGTTCTAGTTAACCACATTCTGGTGGTCACTGCATGGACACATGTCCTCAGCAGGAGGAGACAGGGCCAGCCAAGCTCACCGGCATTTAGAGGAACGCTGGGAAAGAGGCATCTGCAAGGTTCGCGCTCAATGACGGGCCTCTGGAATCGGCCTTCCAAGAGATGGCGGAGGGGCAGCAAGAGCCAGAGGAACATCAGGCAGTGATGTCGGAGGCCCTCAACAGAGTGGCACATGAGGCAGAGGACCCTGCCTGCTGGCTGATGAAGGTGGTGCCTACCTGTGCATGCATGGAGGTCACCATGAGGAGGGTGGCGGACTCCATGGAGAACCCAGTCCAGCAGATCCAGACACCATTGGTGAGCTTCTGCAGTGGCTATGTGAGAGGGGGAAAGGGCACCTTGGCCTCCCTCCAGGTGCCCCTTCCCCTCAAGGAGCCAGGCAGGGGCCTTTGGGCACCAAAGGGAGGGAGAGCAGCAGTTGGACACCCTTGAGACCTCCACTCAGGACTCTTTGAGGGTGTCCGGCCCTTCTGAACCCCCTTTGCCTGTGACGCCTTCAGCATCACCCCCTGTGAATGCAGAGGGAGCAACTGGCCCAGAGCGGGACAGCCAGAGTAAGCCAGGAGCCTCCAGGCCTCGGCTCTCCAGAGGACGGCCACCAAGGTCACCCAAGGCAACAGAGCCAACTGGTCCGCAGGCTTCCTCCACCCCTGCTGTGGATGTCAGGGGAGCACTTAGAAGAAGTGGTAGGGAAAGAAAAATTAACAAGTTCTGATTTCACAAGTGGTTGCACGGGTGCACTATGATTGTTACACATATCACACTTCTGTTCATATAGTTCATTTGCACTTTAATCATGTCTGGCGTGGTTTATTTGTGATAGTCCTTAAGCCTGTGCACACACACCCTACCCCCAACATCTTCCGAGGGATACCCCATGTCTCCCAGGATCAGGCGTGTGCAGGGAGGCAAGGGTCTTTGCCAGGGCCCTTGTGGGTCATGTACAAGAGGTCTCCCGCACACGCTGAGCCTTTGCCCTTCACACTGCTATCTGCCCCAATGCCCTAGCACTGTAAATATTATATGCTGGGGTTCCCCTTCAGTTGTCCAGTTGAGCTGACCTGTATCTCTGCCCACCCTCAATGACCCAACTCCCTTGCAGCATCTCAGGATCTCCACCACGAGGATCTGTATAGTTGCGAGCAACCATAGTGCAAGTAACGTTTGAAGTGGAGTCTATACCTTTTCCCCTCCCCCCATCACCCACAGCCTCCTCCCAATAACCATTGACTCCCCCAGGAATTACTTTTGACCCCCTCACCCTCGAACCCTTCCATGCCGTACAGGTAAATGTAGAAGCCCCCTAACTTCCCGATAATCGCACCCTGTTACAATTGCCTTAACCCCCCTC
Source organism: Cetorhinus maximus (assembly GCF_964194155.1). Classification (NCBI taxonomy): domain Eukaryota; kingdom Metazoa; phylum Chordata; class Chondrichthyes; order Lamniformes; family Cetorhinidae; genus Cetorhinus; species Cetorhinus maximus. Next base: position 231,882,866 of record NC_135879.1, on the reverse strand, counting down.
ATCCTCCCGACCCACCCGAATCCGCATCACCTTCCCGATCCCCACCAACAACTCTCAGCATCCCTTCACGTGACATCGTCACATCCTCACCCTCCCACCATATCGACTCCCACTGCCCCCTTTAACCCTCACCATCTCGTCCTACCACCGGTACCCTCAGAATGCCCCCCAGGAATTCTCCATTGACCCCTCCCTCTGAACCACTTTCCCCTTTGCACGCCCCCAGGCCAGTCCAAGCCTCTGCACCTCCAATGTCCCTTCACACCCCTGCAAGCCCCCTGTCCTTTCGCACCTGCACAAGCACCCACCCTCTCCCTCACCGCCTCCGCTCCAACATGGCCCTTACCGCCCTCCTGCTCCGTACCACCTCACCCATTGCACAACCCCTGCTGAATCTCTCTTCCCCCTATCACCCCCCGCCCTCCCCTACCCACTTATAGGCCTGCACACCCACCCCGCCTCTTCATTCCTCTCCTCCCCGTCTATTCCCCCCTCCCCAGCATAGACCCTCACCCACGATGTTCCAGGACCTGGTTGCCGGAGGTCTCCACCTTCTCCTCATCTTCGTGAGCTGCTCCAGGCCTAAAGCTAAGTGCTGCAGACATGTTGGTCCAGACATGTTCTGGACCAGCGTGACTTCCTGCTGGCAGTGTAGATGATCGGAGTTTGGTGGGGGGGGGCATTCAGGCCGAGCCTTCATTGGCATCACATTAGCGGGATGCAAATTGGTTTCAGGCCGACCGGGAATTCCGATCCACCATGCTGGCCAGGAGCAGAAGATCCCACCATCATTTTATGCTGGTGGGAAACTGACTTTTGAGCTCCCGCCACATTGTGGCCTCTCCCCCACCCGCCTGTCATTAATCTCACCGCGAGGGGGCTGGAAAATTCCACCCATTGTCTAGAAATTACTGTTGGTAATACTAGCAGAGTATCTTTCTGCAACCTGATATTTCAATGGAGGAATGAATCTGTTTATTTGAAATGAGTTACGAGACAGAAGTCTGCCACACTGTAATCCCTCTGCTAAAATAGTAGACAGAAGAATCTCATCCAAATAGATCAATTATTTGTTCGCTGATATTAATAGTAGAAGTCTCTAGATTAACCTGCTCACTGTCTCATAATCATTTGGAGCCATCCATTTTTCTATTTAAGGTATAGAAATGGGAAATTTTGTTCTTTACTATGTGAACATACATTAATGAAATACTTCTTAACAAAGCTTTACTAGATTGAAGATTCCTTGAAGAGTAAAGGGGTGGTTCTAGCACTTGGGGCATTAAGACATGAAAAGAGACTCAGGGCTAAATTTATTTTCAACAAATAAACATTGATGATGGAAGGATTTTCCACATGGAACAAAAAAATTGTGGGTAGCATGCCCATGGTTTCCAAATAGTTGGTACCAGTGGGTAATGATTCTGGGTAGTGGCCCTAAATGTTCTCTTTTACACAGAATTACATAGTGGGTACAACTTAGAGACAGGTCATTCAGCCCTACTGCTTTGTGCTGAATGTTTATGCTACACACCCTACTACATCTAACCCTATTGGTATCACCTCCTGTTCCCTTCTCATGTATTATCAGGCTTCCCCTTAAAGATGCCTATGTTATTTGCCCCACTATCCCTTGTGATAATAAATTCCACATTCTAATGATTCCCTGTTTTTAAAATTCATTCACGGGATGTGGGCTTCGCTGGCTGGGCCAGCATTTATTGCCCATCCTTAATTGCCCTTGAGAAGGTGGTGGTGAGCTGCCTTCTTGAACTGCTGCAGTCCATGTGGTGTAGGTACACTCACAGTGCTGTTAGGAAGGGAGTTCCAGGATTTTGACCCACTGACAGTGAAGGAATGGCGATATATTTCCAAGTCAGGATGTCGAAGTACTTGGAGGGGAACTTCCAGGTGATGGTGTTCCCATATATCTGCTGCCCTTGACCTTCTAGATGGTAGCAGTTGTGGCTTTGGAAGGTGCTGTCCAAGGAAGCTTGGTGAGTTTCTGCAGTGCACCTTGTAAATGGTACACACTGCTGCCACTGTGCGTTGGTGGTGTAGGGAGTGAATGTTTGTGGATGTGGTGCCAATCAAGCGGACTGCTTTGTCCTGGATGGTGTCCAGCTTTTTGAGTGTTGTTGGTCGCACTCATCCAGGCAAGTGGAGAGTATTCCATCACACTCCTGGCTTGTGCCTTGTAGATGGCTGTTATAGAGTTCAGTCTTTCAGGTGGTTTCCTGATCCATGTGGAATGTTGTAGCTCCATGACTTCTGATTCTTTGACAGGAACCACACTCTCTGGAACAGCATTACCATCAGGTACCTCATTAGGCACAGGCAGTTCAGTGTCTTCCACTCCGACAGAGACATCGGGCATGTCTGTCCTTGGTTGAGCAACTTCAACAGGGACTACAGGCTCAGCAATGGTCACAGGTGGAACATCATTTTGTTGGGATATCTCTCTTATTCTTAAATGATCCACATGCTTACGGGTAATCCGGGCCTCCATTTCCATGTGGTATGACAATGGTCCGGTCACAGAGCTTACTTTACCAAGTAACCACTTCGGTCTTTCACCGAAATTCCTTACATACACTGCTTCTCTGACATTAAATTGTCACTCATGACTATGCAAATCAGGAGTCGCTTTTTGGTTCCCTTGACTTTTCTCCACCTTCCCCTCCGAATTGGGCTCAATCTTGTCCAAAGACAGTGCCTCATCAGTAATTCTGCGGGTGTTGCTCCGGTCGTAATGTGGAGGGTTGTTCTGTAGTGAAATAGGAAACCAGCAAGTTTAGTTTCCAACAATTCACCTGTTAACTTTTTCATTCCCGCCTTAAAAGTTTGTACTGCTCTTTCCGCAAGTTCATTAGATAACGGAAGGTGTGGTGCACGTGTTTGATACAATTCAGGCCGACAAAGCTTTGAAATTCAGCACTAGTAAACACAGCACCGTTACCTGAGATGATTATTTCTGGTAATCCATGGATAGCAAAGCTTTGGCGTAATTTTTCTATAGTAGCGCCTGGCAATGGTGACTTAAGCTCATAAATGTCTAACCACTTGGAATGAGCATCTATAATCAGTAGAAACTTGGTTCCAAGGAAAGGACCGATGTAACCTATGTTCAATCTCACCCAGGATCTACCAGGCCACTCCCATGGGGGTGTAATGGGGCTGCCACCGGCAACTCTTGCAGCTGTTGGCATTGCACTCAGTGTTTTACCACTTTCTCAATATCGCCGTCCATTCCTGGCCGCCAAAGATAACTTTGCGCTATCGTCTTCATTCTGAAGATTCCCAGGTGGGCACTGTGTAACTCTACTAAGAGCGGTTCCCTTCCTTGTGAGGGAACTACTACTCATGCAGCCCATAATAGAATACCATCTTAACTGCTCATCTCGTGCCTTCGGTTTAAAAATGCCTTCAATTCATCAGGGACTCGTTCCTGGAACTATCCATGTAACACTTGGTCTCTCACTCGAGACATGACTGGATCATGATTTGTCCAGTTTCTTATCTGCCTGGCACAGGCTAGTGAGGAATCGAGGAAATTCATCACTAATATGAGCTCTTGGGGAATTGAGACATGGTCATTTTGCCCTTGCAAAGGAAGGCGACTTAGGGCATCAGCACTGGCTATATGAATTCCCACTTCAGACATTATGATGGAAGGAAGGTCACTGATGAAGCAGCTGAAGGTGGTTTGGCCGAGGCCTTGATGTCAAGGGCAGTCACTCTCACCTCACCTCGGGAGTTCAGCTCTTTTGTCCATGTTTTAGCCAAGGTTGTAATGAGGGGAGGGGCTGAGTGGCCCTGGCAGAACCCAAACAGTGAGCAGGTTACTTTTTTAAATATTCGTTCGTGGGGTGTGGGCGTCGCTGGCCAGGCCAGCGTTTATTTCCTATCCCTAATTGACCTTGTTCAGAGGGCGTTTAAGAGTCAACCACATTGCTATGCGCCTGGAATCACATGAACACCAGTCCAGGTAAGGACAGCAGATTTCCTTCCCTAAAGGACATTAGTGAACTAGATGGTTTTTTTTAACCACAATCGACAATGGTTTCATGGTCGTCATCAGACTTTTAATTCCAGATTTTTATTGAATTCAAATTTCACCGTCTGCCGTGGTGGAATTCAAACCCAGGTCTCCAGAGCATTACCCTGGGTCTCTATTATTGCTAAGCAAGTACCGCTTGATAGCACTGTTGATGACCCTATCCATCACTTTACTGATGATCGAGAGTAGACTGATGAGGTGGTAATTGGCCGGGTTGGATTTGTCTTGATTTTTGTGTACAGGACATAACTGGGCAATTTTCCACCTAGCCGTGTAGATGCCTGTGTTGTAGCTGTACTGGAATAGCTTGGCTAGGGGCATGGCAAGTTCTAGAGCACAAGTCTTCAGTACTATTGCCAGAATATTGTTAGGGCCCATAGCCTTTGCCGTATCCAATACCTTCAGCCATTTCTTGATATCATATGGAGTGAATGGAATTGGCTGAAGGCTGGCATCTGTGATGCAGGGGACGTCCAGAGGAGTCCAAGATGGATCATCCACTCGGCACTTCTGGCTGAAGATTGTTCCAAATGCTTTGGTCCTACCTTAAGGAAGTTTCTCCTGAATTCCTTATTGGATTTATATTTCTAAGCTTGAGTTCTGATCTCCTCCATGTCGAAACTTCTTCTCTATGGCTACCCTGTCAAATTTCTTCATAATTTAAAATTTGTCAGATCAGCCCTCAGCCTCCTCTTTTTTAGAGAATAAAGCCCCCGCCTGTTTTGCCTTTGCACTTGATCCAGTTTGTGCAGTAGCTAACGTTGTGAGATATTGCGAGTTATGCCATTTTAGTCAGGATGACAGCAGGGATAAGCTTCGGTGTGCCTGGCTGTAGAGGAGAGAAATACACCCCGGTTCTTCAGTCATAACCTTTTCCAATGAGCTCACGCCCCCATTCAGGAAAAGTGGTCCTTGCGTAGGGGTGATATGAAACTTGACTCTGATGGCCCTGTCCATCCTCCGAGGGCCTGTTGCCGCTGCTCACTGTCTGAACACACAAAGAACCGCCACTCACATTGATGGCAGCTGGCAAAGGATATAAACCATCGCCTTCAGGTGAAATTGGATCCAAAATAAAACAAAGCAGCAGCGCTGTCTGCGTAGCTCCAACGAGTGCAGGAAAAGGCACGAGTTCCCTAAATCCTAACTAATCTAATCACCTTTCTTGTGCGTGTAATGATATAATAAGAGTACTTTATTTTTTAATGACAAACAGGCACATTCCACATGAGCTGCACCTGACAGCTGTTCTGTTTGACAAACTTGGAACCCCTCCACCATTCCATATAAAACAAAAGCACAGAGAAGGGTTTGTGGCCAGACCACCCAAAAGTTCGAGGCGATGGCAATGGCACCTGTGCACCTCCTTGCTCCTTCAGAATCTGCTCCAACACATCCATATCCTTGGCACTTCTCTGGGTAAAACGTTGAGTTTTGACTTTCAAGCTTTCACACAACTTGAACGTAAAAGTAATGATTAGTCCTCAGCCAAGAGAGCTGCGTCCAGTTCGAGGCACCTTGCTTCAGGAAGGACGTCAGGGCATTGGAGAGGGTGTGGAGGAGATTTCCCTGAATGGTACCAGGAATGAGGGACTCCAGTTATGCGGAGAGACTAGAGGAGCTAGGGTTGTTCTCCTAGAGCAGGTAGAACTGAGCTTGCGTCTGTATCAGGCAAGTGAGGTGGAACCGGCAGGATTTCCTGTGGGTGATGGTAATGCCTCCCAGCACTGAAGGAGGCCACTCAGACCATCATAGTTGTGCTGACTCTTTGAAAGGCCTATCCAATTCGTGCCACTCCCTTGCCCTTTCCCCCACAGCCCTGCGAATGTATCCTTGGAGGTTTAGCCTCGCAGGGATGTGTGGCTGCATCATATCCCCTAGACCGGCGGAGCGGTCCTCTTCCAGGGGATCATCCTCTGCGGCTGAGCACTGATCTTCAGGAAGGATCGGCGAGGAGCTACGAGGGAAGGGAGACACCCGCCTTGCCATCCAGATCAGCCGAATCAACCCTAGTGATCAATGGGGTGACAGATGTTGCAGCCAGTGTGTGTCCTTTTAAAGCGTACATCCAACTTCCTTCTGAAAATGACATTGTATTTGTTTTCACTATCCTTTCACCATCTGTCAGTGCATTATTACCGCATAATCTACAACGACACTCCAGTGCAGCAATGAGGGAGTGCAGCACTGACAGAGATGCTATCTTTCCGACGAAATGTTAAAGTAAGGCACTATCGTTCCACTCAGGCGGATGTAAAAGATTTTTTAATGAAGAGCAGGGAAGTTCTCTCAGTATCCTGACCGATTTTTACCATCAAAACCAATCATCTGGTCACTTACCTCACTGCCATTGTGGGAGCTTGCTGTGCACACATTAGCTGCCACCTCATCAAAACAGTGGCTACAATTCATTGGCTTTGGGATGTCCTGAAGCCATGAAAAGCGTTATATAAATGCAAGTTCTTCCTCTTCAAATGACCCTGTGCCCAGTATTTGGGAGGGTGGGGGGGGGTGGGGGGGATGGGGTCAAAGCTGGTGCAGACAGTGGGAACTCCTGTTTCTGGTGACAGAGAGAACATTAGGGCCCCTCGTGTACCTTCTACTTTAAACGGAAGCAGTGTTTCTGATCTTGGTGGTTAGAAACCATTAAAATACGGCAGAAAGAGATTCCCAGCGGGCAACAACCCCATTGGAGGGGCAATAAAGAAAAAACCAGGAGTGTCAAGAAATCCACAGTAAATATTGAAATGTTGGCAAAGGGTGGCAGGCTTGTCGAATTCCATTAACAGCAAAGTTTTACTGAGGTTTAAAGACTGCTCGCTAGAGGGCAGCATCATATTTTCATTTCAGTTCCCAATCTGTGTCAAAGTGAGATACACTTAGATACACACAGCCTCAGCGGCTGCAACCTGCCTGATGTTCTGAGTCTGGCAGCACAGTGGTCATGTGCTGGGCTAGTGACCTGGGGCTGGGCTAATGATCCAGAAATGTGAGGCAGAATTTTACGGCGGCGGGATTTTTAAGGGTCCCGCCGAGGTCAACGGGCTTTTGAACGGCTCGCCCGCATTTTACGTCTCCACCTCCGCTGTGACGGGCTGGTAAAATTCCACCCACCAGTTTGAGTCCCGCTGTGACAGCCAGGGAATTTATATTCAGTTCATAACGTAAGTCTGGGGTAATTTTTTAAAGAAGCTAGTGCCAATGATGGTGAAACCATTGGCTATTTAATATTCTTTACGTGAAGAAGTCTGCTGCACTTAACAGGGTCTGGCCTACATGTGACTCCAGACCCACAGCGGCTCACTCTTAACCGCAGTCTGAAATAACGTAGTGAGCCACTCGGTTGCATTCGCTCAGTTGCATTCGCCCACCACCCTCTCAAGAGCAATAAATGCTGACCATCGCCAATGAAGCCAACATTTTGAGAATGAATTGAAAACAGTGGGGCAAAGGGCGTCCCCAGCGTTGGAATTTCCTCATTTACCCACGGGAGAGAATTTTCTCCCTGTCAGTTGGGCCGGTCGAGAGCAGGCGTGGGCGGGTGGGTGGGCGGGCGCGGAGCCGATCGCCGCCCGCGATCGGCTGCGCGCCGTCATTTTATGTGGGCGGGCTAATTAAGGTTCAGCGCCGCCTGTGCGGGTACAGAGGCAGCCTCAGGGAGATTAATTTCACTATGAATCATTGAAAAAAGGGAAAAAAAAGTATTCAGACGTGTCCCCTCGTGTGATATGAGCTGGGGCATGTATATGAATTTCGATAAAAAATTTTATTTCATTAATAAATCCTTTCATGATAAATGCGAAGGCTGCCTGGGCTCTTCGCCTGCCCGCCGAACTCAAATTTGGACGGGCAGCCCTGACAATTACTTTAATCAGTTTATTAATGGCCTTAACAGGCCTTTTACTGTTCGACGGGCGCGCAGGCAACTCCGGTGCGCGCCCGCCGAACTTAAGATCGGAATGACGCACAGTGACGTCTCTCCCCTGCAGGCCGAACAGAAGATTCTGCGCATGATGTTTATTAAGTGCGAGGAAGGAAAGGAATGAATGTAAATTCCATTTAACAAGGCTGCCAATACAACACATGCTGTGTTAATAAAGCTTTAATACGCTAACTGCAGGCCATGGTTTAATTGCTATAAGACTGGAGGAGGGTGGGCGAGAAGATTTTCCTCTTTGATGGCTGAAGTCTGAACTGGACTGCAGGGAATCAATGGCATCGCAGGTTCACTGAAATGTGGGTCGGAGAATTTGCCACAAGAAACATAAGGCATCTCTGAAGAAGTGTACGCACCAATAAATGTCATACCCTGTTCCTGCCTTTCTCTTTCCCTTTATGTAGTGTCCTCATTGTCCAAAGTTTGCTAATCATGGCTTATGTCATGATATCGCTGTGGGGCAGTGCAAGAAGTCAAGTCTCGAGAACTACCTCAACTAATATGGGGATTGAGCCCACGCTATTGATGTTAGCTTAGATCACAGTCTGGACTAACTGGACCCCTCCCTTCATTTTACAGAGGCCAAATGACATGTTGTGCATTTCCAGCATTTTCTGTATATATTCTGTAAATGTTCCCCTGAGTTTAGAGGTTGAGGGTCTTTGGATACAGAAAAGATATTTCCCTGGTGGGTACTCAAGTACAAGGGGACATATACCTATGGAGCAGAATCCTGTGGGCAAAGGACCTGAGGATAAGGAGCCTGAGGAGAAATTACCTGAAGACAAGGTACCTGATGACCATATACCTGATCACTCAGTTGTGAATGGTGGTGGATAATTAAACAACAAGCGAGAGGAGGAGGCTCCACAAACATCCCCATCCTGAATAATGGCAGAGCCCAGCATGTCAGTGCAAAAGTCAAGGTTGAATCATTTGCAACCATCTTCAGCCAGAAGGGCCAAGAGGATGGTCCATCCCGGCCTCCTCCTGAGGTTCCCCGCATCATAGGTGCCAGTCTCCAGGCAACTCGATTCACTCCACATGATGTCAAGAAATGGTTGAACACACTGTATACCGGGAAAGCTATGGGCCCTGACAACATCCCGGCTGTAGCACTGAAGACTTGTCTTCAAGAACTAGCCACACCTCTAGCCAATCCATTCCACTACATCTACAATACTGGCACCTGCCCGACAATGTGTAAAATTGCCTAGGTATGTGCTATCCACAAAAAGCAGGACAAATCCAACCCATCCAATTAACCACCCAACAGCTTTTCATTAATCAGAGCAATCAACCTCCGTCAAGTTGGGATGATTTTCCTTGGAGAGGAGAAGGTTAAGAGGAAATTTGATGGAGGTATTCAAAAATCATGTGGGGGCCTAGACAGAGTAGGCAGGGAGAAACTATTGCTATTGGTGGAAGGATCAAGAGTGAAAGGGATCAGATTTAAGGTAATTGGCAAAAGAAGCTATGGCGACATGAGGAAAAACTTATTCACGCAGCGAGTGTTTAGGGTCTGGAATGCACTGCCTGACAGTGTGGTGGAGGTAGGGTCAATTGAGGCTTTCAAAAGGGAATTGGACTGGTATCTGAAAAGGAAAAATACACAGGGCTACAGGGAGAAGTGGCAGTTGGTGATTTGTTCCCTTAGAGAGCCAGCACAGATGTGATGGGCTGAACAGCCTCCTTGTGTGCTGTAACTATTCTGTGAAATTTCAGCCTGGATTTTGTGATCGAATCTCAGGATTGGGTATTTGAACCCACGATTATCTGGCTCTGAGGTGAGGGAATTTCCAAGAGCTGCAGCTAAGACGTAGAACAAGTTCAGCCAAGAACTTCAATACCGATCTGGAGAATTTCATTTACTGTGCTTTCAATTTTAACCCGAATCCTCATGTTTACATGCGGCTCCATCTCTGACTGTTAACCCTCCTTCCTAATTATTATACTTAAAATACAAATGCGGTACATTAATATATGGATAACTGATAGGGAGTCAAGTGCTTTGATATGAGTCTTCACTCATATCTAAATGAGCAGCATTCAGCAAGAGTCCTTTGATGTAAGTGTTCCTGTGCTAGGAACATAGGCCACTTCTCTAAGTGTCAACTCTTCAGGCTAAAGTGCACTTGAATGAAGCAATCATTGCTCCTATTTACTGTAGATGGTTGTTTATATAGCTACCTTCAATTACAAAGGCTGAACTGGCAACCTCCCTGCTTATTATGTCAAGCTGTGCTGAGTAGGTCCATTGTATTTGGCCAACTATACCTGGAGGGAGCTAGTATTGAGTTCCTTTCAATACCCAGTGATGCACCATCTCCAAACCATAATGCTGAGAGGCTGTTTCCCTGGCTGGAGAGTCTAAGAAACCCCACGGGTTGAAGTGCTGGATTAACACTGGGGGTGGGTTTCCTGCAGCCCAGTGTAAATGTCAGGGTCGAGCCCACCTCCACTTGACTTGTTCGCCCTGCTTTAATTTTTCGGCCGACGTGTCTTTGATGAGGTGAGACTTCCGCTGCTCTCCAGGAGAATGTCCCGCCTCATAGAGCTGCTGGCCAATCGGCGTGCCGGTAGCTCTGCAGTACTGGCAGCGCCACCACGGGCAGTAGCCACGACTGGTACTGCAGGAGGCCCCGGGAGGAAGACCGACCACGGGTGCCTCAGAACCCAGGTAAGACCAGGGTCTCGCCGGGGCCAGGCCCGGCAGGCCCGGCAAGGGGGCGGGCGGGAGCATGTCGGACAGGGCAAGGGGGCAGGGTGAACGCAGGGTGGGAAATTGTGGGAGGGTGCCTCAGATTGGCACCAGGTGCCTGAAAAGGAGGTACTCCCAGGGCAGCAGCCTGCAGGGTCAAATCTGCCGGGCTGCAATTTGGACGTAGGCCCCTCTTGCCACCCGTTAAATCTGAGCGGCAGAGGGATGAGGTCCTTAGGTGGACATTAATTGGCCGCTTAAGGGCCTCAATTGGGCCACAGCCATGCGGCCCACTAGATGCTTCCCCCGCCACTTGTAAAATTACGCTGGGGCGGGGGCAGACAGGCAGGTGGTGGGTAATCCGTTGATGGCACAGCACTGTATTTTACAGGTCCACCCATTTGCCTTCCCGCACACAGGTGACCCGTAAAATCCAGCCCATCAAGACAAGAGGTCAGCCATTTTGAATTGTGGAGGAGAAATTCCTTCACTCAAAGGGTCTGGAACTCTCTCCCCCCAGAGGGCTGTGGATGCTCAGTCTTTAAGTATATTTAAAACTGAGACTGATTGATTTTTGAGCACTCCGGGAATGAAGGGATATCGGGGTATAGTGCGAAAGCGGAGTTGATCTAAAAGTTCAGCCATGATCTTATTGAATGGCAGAGCTGGCTCAATGGGTCAAACAGTCTACGCCTGATCATATTTTTTATCTTTGTATTTATAGTGAATCCTGCACACGTTTTTCATGAAGTCAGTTAGGTTTTTGTACCTGTTTAACCTTTAACCTTATGCCACTTTGTTCTGGACTCTCAACTAGGGGAAAGTGTCATAGAGTCACAGAGTCATAGAGGTCTACGCCACAGAAAAAGACCCTTCGGCCTATCAAGTCTGCGCCGGTCATTCTAACTATTCTAATCCCATTTTCCAGCACTAGGCCCATAGCCTTGTATGTCATGGTTTCGCAAGTGCACATCCAAATACTTCTTGAATGTTATGAGGGTTTCTGCCTCTACCACCCTTTCAGGCAATGAGTTCCAGATTCCCACCACCCTCTGGGTGAAAAAAATTCTTCCTCACATCCCCTCTAAACTTCCAGCCCCTTACCTTAAATCTATGCCCCCCTGGTTATTGATCCCCCCACCAAGGGGAAAAGTTCCTTCCTGTCTACCCTATCTATGCCCCTAATAATTTTATACACCTCAATCATGTCCCCCCTCAATCTCCTCTGCTCCAAGGAAAATAATCCCAAACTATCTAATCTCTATCTCTATCTCTATTACCCTAGCAAATTCTTTAAACATCATAAACACCTCAATTCGATCACACCTTAATCTTCCATATTCAGGGGGAGACAAAATTGGATTTCTCAAGGAGGTCATAAAGGTAAGATAGTCACGAATGAACCCATTAATAATTACAAGAAGAAAGTGAGTAGATTGCTTAGCCAAAGCAGTAGAGTACAAGTGAGAGATGGTCATGATCAAACCGTATAGTGGTCTGATCAAACTACCCCCGGGCCAACATTTCACGAGTGGCAGGGTTTCCATCCCCGCCGATGAAAAAGTCAGTGGGGAACTCACCCCTGCTCCATATGGTAGCTCCGCAGCAATTTAACTCTCCTTCCGCCCCCTTCTCGGGAGGAAGTCCTACCTCCGAGAGCTGCCAGCCATCTGACAGGATGCAAAGGCCAGGCATGGGGAGGGGGCAAACAGGATGGGGAGGCGGGAAAGCAGGGCAGCCACCATCAATTGCAAAAGGGGGCCCATGAAAGAGGCAGTTCCACTTTCCCGTTCGAGACCCGAGCAGGGTATCCTGCCCCTCGTCCTCATAATGTGAACAGGGTACATCAAGGTTTCCCCAAATGGACAGCATACCTCCTCCCACCATTAACTGGCCACTTAAGGACTGCCCCTAGATTATTGAGTCCATATTAGACCTTTCCAAGCATAGATTAATACTGCAGAAAATGTGGATAATTTTGTCTTTGGCCGATAGTCTTGATGTCCCCTTGAAAAGCTCCTGCTTTTCATTCCCATTGACATTATGTGTGGCCAAGCCCAAAGTCATAATTACTCCCAATGTATCAAATTTTATTTATACACAAAGCTCAGTCTACTTTCATCCATCTACCGTGGAATTATCGTGGACAATACAGTGGAATTTTGCATCGCCCATTTTGAATACACAAACTACTGCAATAGACATAAATACAATTATTTTCCTGTACATTTATAAATTTAGTGCATTTATTATTTCACAAACCTTAACTCCACAACTAAAGTCTTTCAGGTTATTGGAGGATCCAAGACAGCGGCTAAATGTAGTTTCCAAAAAATACTTTGACCAATTTTATAGGTTCCCAGATTTAACAAAATATCATTTGCTGACAGTTTTTTGTTAAATGGTTGTTTCATATGTGCTTGTTGGAAGCTCGTGTTTTCAATAGCAAAAACTTGTATTTATAAAGCACCTTTAACGTATAGTAAAATGTCCCAGAACGTTCCACATAAGAGCTATCAAACAAAGTTTGACACCGACCTAAAGAAGGAGGACAGGTGACCAAAGAATTGGCTAAAGAGGTTTTAAAGATCATCTTAAAGGAGGAGAGAGGATTGCCGGAGAGATTTAGAGAAGGAATTCCAGAGCTTAGGGCCCAGGCAGCTGAAAGCACGGACACCACTGTTGCTGGGAAAGAAACCAGGGGTGCACTAGAGACCAGATTTAGCATGAGCCAAGTTATTGAACTGTGGACAGAAGGCTGTGGACACCTTTCAGTAGCATCCATCCATCAAGGTGCGCTGTCCATTTGAGGAAGCCTTGATGTACCCTGCTTACGTTATGCTGATGGATCTTAACAAAGGACTGCTGAGGGTTTATTGTGGAGCCCCACAAAGCATGTCTTAACATAAACAAACTCACTGGAGATTAGAAATGTTTACTTCTCCCCCCACCTTGCCTTAGGCAACAGCAGAGCCAGGACTCGTGTTAGTAGCTCCATTGATAGATGGATTCCCAAAGGCACCTCATATTCTCTAAGTGGACATTCTTTCTTGGATACTTGCTTCCAGTACAGCACAGAGCCGATTATGACATTTCCGTGGGGCGAGGAGAGACAGAGAGAAAAAGAAAGGGATCTGGAAGTTACGTGGACAAGGCAGCAGGAAGGTTAGAGGTAGAGACAGGCAGAATCATTTTTGAGACATTCGGCGCTGTTAAGGGACACAATGACACAGCATTGCCGGAAACCAGAGGTTCCGCTGCACTGCAAGGAGCTGACGCTGATGGGCTTATCGATCCAATGCTTACCATGGCGCGGCCCATTTGTGCGAGAATTTCGCCTATTTGCCCACAACTTGCAAGGATTTTAACGTGCAGAGAGTTAGGGCTAATAATCACAGGCATAAATCAGCAAAGAGGAACTAAAAAATTTACCTGTCGGAGAATTGCTGCAGTAAAATCGCAGTCATGCACAATTAACAATTTACTGTCACAGAATCACAGAATTTTAACGGCGCAGAGGGAGGCCATTTGGCCCATCGTGTCTGCACCGGCTCTCCAAATGAGCATCATGACCTAGTGTCATTGCCCCGCCTTTTCCCTGTACCCCTGCACATTGTTTCTATTCAAATAATCATCCAATGCCCTCTTAAATGCTGCGATTGAACCTGCCTCCACCGCACTTCCAGGCAGTGTATTCCAGACCCGAGCCACTCACTGTGTGAAAAAGTGTTTCTCACGTTACATTTGCTTCTTTTGCAAATCACATTAAATCTGTGCCCTCTCGTTCTTGATCCTTTTAACAAGCGGGAACAGCTTCTCCCTACCTACTCTGTCCAGTCCCCTCATGATTTTGAACATCTCTATCAAATCTCCTCTCAGCCTTCTTCTCTCCAAGGAGAACAGTCCCAACCTCTCCAATCTATCCTCATAGCTGAAGTTTCTCATCAGTGTCATGAGTGAGAGAGGGCCATCAGTGAAGTTCGACACTCTAGGCCAACCTGCCTCCCTACTCCCGGCCCCTCAGTCTCACCCATGTCGGAATAGCACTTGATGGGATGGGAAATTACTGCAAAAAACTCAGGCCAGGGGATGCAAGTGGGAGAGGGGAGAGGAGAAGGTGGGGCTGGGGCTTTGGGAGGGGTGAGGGGGAAGAGGAGCCTGGAAAGTGGGGAAAGGGTAGAGGAGAGGAACTGGGTAGCATGACACGCAAAGGACAGACCCCAAGGTTAAAAATATTTCAGTGTTTGCAACAGTTTCTGAAAGTGTCATGACTGTTTTAAAATATTTAACATGATAATAATGATGGGGGAAGATGGTGGTGTCGTGGTAATATCACTATTAGTAATCCAGAGATTCCAGACTAATAACCTGGGGGCAAGGGTTTAAATTCCACTATGGCAGCTGGTGGAATTTAAATTTAATTAATCAATCTGGAATATAGAGCTCATCTCGTCTCAGTAATGGTGACCTTGACAACTATCGCTGATTGTCGTAAAAACCCATCTGGTTCACTCATGCCCTTTAGGGAAGGAAATCTGCCATCCTTATCTGGTCTGGCCTACATGTGACTCCAGACCCACAGCAACGTGGTTGACTCTTAAATGCCCTCTGAAGTGGCCGAGCAAGCCACTCATTTCAAGGGCAACTAGGTTTGGGCAACAGGGTGCTGGCCTTGTCAATGATGCCCACCCTCCCTTAAAGAATAAAAAAACCTCACCTGCCATTACGCTGAAGACTGAACTCAAGAGGTGTGTCTTCTGCTCAGGTGGCCGCGAGAGGGGCGTGACTTCACTGGCCTTACACTGCGCTGACGCTAGGCCCTGCTGCAGGAAGTAGAGGAAGTTCCCATTGCAGCCTATGAACCAGGTAAGTTTGGGTTCTATTTCAGCAGTGAATGTCACTGCTTCACCACTGACAGGAAAACCTGATTAATTTGATCAGAAGGTGATAGATATTGCAGTGCATAATTGGTGGCTAGGTTGCCACACTGGTGCAAGTTGGGAGTGCACTCTTTCACTTTTGGTTGATAAAAATATGTCAGGTAGGACTGGTGGATTCCACTTGTCCACTGAACGTGTGACTAGCCACCTACTCCACAGCAAGCCAGCAATCTTTACCCACGGTTATTCAGCCTTGTCAATCACTTCACGTTACAGCAGCAACATCAGATATGGGGCGAGTCAGGAATCGGACAGAAAATGGAAAGAGAAAGTGAATGGGAATATTTAGTAAGGGAAGGACAGAGAGTGGGAGCACGGACTGGGGTGGGCGGGGTGGGGGGGGAGTGAATTCTGACATTAGACTGCATTGTGGGAGGGGCCAAGTGCATGGATTAGGATGGGGGAGGCACAGTGCCACATAGATTGGGGTGGGGTGTGGGGCTAGGCGGTGGCACATGGACTGAGGTGAGGGAGAGACCAAATGCTGGCGGTGGATTAGGGTGGGGATGGGCAGGTCAATAGGGACTTGGGTGAGGGAGGGAAAGAGTGGCACAAGGATTGGGGTGGAGACGGACAGGGTGGCACATGGACTAGGGTGGGAAGGGGCAGAGTTGCAGAAGGATTGGCGTGGGGAGAGACCGAGTGGCACATGGAATAGGATAGAGGAGAGGGAGTGACATATGGCCAGGGTTGGCAACAGGGTAGAGAGGAACATCGGCTGAGGTGGGGACAGGGAAGATTGGCACATGGACTGGGGTGAAGGTGACATATATATTCTGTCCTGGCAAGGTCTTGTATGCACTCTCTTCCCTCAGCCCACATTGCCACTGACTGCCACCTTTAATGCCTCAGGTCCATTACTAGAAAGTAACCTGAGTTTTATGGGGCTGCCGAACAATTGAGTGACCGGGCAAGCTAGAGGATCCCCTTACGGGAGGTGGGCATGAAACAGTCACTGAGGGAGGCACACGGAACCCCTTGCTTTGTAGTTATTCAGGCTTTGAGCAGTAACCCTCATGGTCCAAGCTAACAACGCAGCCTTGCAGTGCAGGTAAGGATAATACCTGCGCCTGAGCTGAGATCACAGGATGTAGTTGAGTGACCAAACTGTCGCCACATGTCGTGTGGGGCGGAGGTGGGTGGGGTTTTGGTCAGGCATCAAGTAAACTGAACACTGGCCATCCAAGTGGTGGCCAGGACTCTCCAGCATGAAGGGGCCTGGAGATGCAGTCAGAGTTGGAGGTTTAACCAAGAGAAGCTGTTAGGAGACATATACTAACCTTCACATCTCTCTCTTTGATATTACAGTGAGGAGACCATAAGGAACATGAAGCCTGGTGATCTCGGTGTCTGCCTGATTGCTTATAGGCAGGATAAAAGAAGGAGAAGGATGTGATGGAGGCGCCAGGCTTGGCAAAGGGAGGAGCACAACCCTCAAGGTCAAGGGGCAGCAGGGCCTCCCACGCACGTAGAGGAAGATCACAGAGAGTCGCCATTCGTAGTTACTGCGTTAGACCCAGGCCACCTTCCGCAGAATTTGGCACCTTGGGGACTCGGAGGGCATCCACTGCCTGGGGCATTGAAAGTGACTACTATGCTCAATTTCTACAGCAGTGGCTTCTTCCAGGGCTCCACTGGTGACCTGTGCAGCATCTCTCAAACCTCCACCCACAGAAGTATCCAGGAGGTCACGGATGCCAGCATCTTCCAAGTTTTTTTAATTTATTCACGGGATGTGGGCATCACTGGCTAGGCTAGCTTTTATTGCCCATCCCTAGTTGCCCTTGCAAAGGTGGTGGTGAGCTGCCTTCTTGAACCACTGCAGTCCATGTGGTGTAGGTACACCCACAGTACTGTTAGGGAGAGAGTTCCAGGATTTTGACCCAGCGACAGTGAAGGAATGGTGATATATTTCCAAGTCAGGATGGTGAGTGACTTGCAGGGGAACTTCCAGGTGGTGGTGTTTCCATCTATCTGCTGCCTTTGTCCTTACAGATGGTAGTGGTTGTATCCAAATGCAGCAAAACCTGTATAATATCCAAGCCGCCATCCTATCAGTGTTGACCTCGATGAGTTGGCTGGCGCTATCGCCTCAGACCGAAGGTGGATGGACACCTCCATCGTGCCTTGTAATCTGAGGAGTGCAGCAGATATCCCTTGCTGATGTTTCTGAACTTGCCTTTGCAGTTCCAGCAACTGAGGTAGAACTGAGTCCAGAGGCTCATCATCTGACTCAGACTCAGTAGATTCCTGGCTTCGGCTGTCCTCCAAGTGCTGGCATGCTGGAATGTCCCTGCCTCTGCCTACTGTGGGTCAGACAGTGCATTGTGCTCACCAGATTGTGACCCCAAGGCTACTCTAGAACTAGGCCCCACCAAGGTGTGTGCCTCTGCGCTGGTGGAGGGTGTGGGTGAGCACTGATGGATCTTCAATTAGGGTGTCATCAGATTCCTATTCTGAGGTGTCTTTGGGGCTTGAGTCAAGGGCCTGGCTCATAGACACCCTCAGATGCTTCCCAGGTGTGTCTGTGAAAGAAGGAAGAGTTAATTCGTACATGGCAGGGGACTGTGGAACTGGAGACATCATTCACAGTATGGGTGTCTGATGGATGTTGTAATGCAGGTACCTAGCTTGGTTGAGCATTGCCGACTTCACCGTCAGCACAGGAACCATCCAGATCCTCGCCGACCAGGTGGATGACTCTATTCTCAAAGTCAGTCAGGACCTTCCATTGAGGCATTCCATCCCTGACCTGGGACCTCTCCCCTTCATTATGAGTCAGCTTGTCCTGCATGAAAACAGATGGAGAGAGTGTAAGCAGGAGGCCTACCAGGCCAGATGAGAAGGATGCCTGGCATGTGTGGTGGTGAGTGATGCCACGGATGGGATGAGGACACAATCCACAGAGGAGATGATGGTGTGTGTGAGAGAGTGAGTGGTGATGTCCCTTCAGTTGGCAGGGAGTGAGATCCTTGTGGATGCGATGGGTTTGTGAGTGTGTGAGTTGAGAGTGATGAGAAGGGTGACTTACCCTGCTAGAACGGAAGAGATCATTCATCCTCTTTTGACACTGGGTAGCTGTCCTCCTTTGGAGGGCATTGGCACTGCCCGCTGATGCCACTGCCTCCTATGCTGGATTTGTCACTTTGGATGAGGTTCCTCGCCCAGAGAGGGGTAGAGGATTTCACAGCGTGCCTCCACTGCATCCAGCAGGCACTCGAGAGGGCGTCACTGAATTTGAGATCAGCGTATTTCCTCCCTTTGGAAGCCATGACTTTCCACCAGCTCCCTACCCCTTAGAGAGTGGTAGCTCTGTGCTGGAATGAACTTTAAGTATGGTGCCTAGATTACTGAAGGCCTGAGGTGATACCTGGGCGGCCGAATCAGGGGCCACTGGCCTGCGATCAGACATGAAACCCATGCCTCTAAATTTTTTCAACAAAGCGATGCATGATACAGCAGAAAAAGCCACCATTGCCATCGGCGGGTCAAACACCGATTTCCCCATCCACTTTAGGACTTTGCTGATTTCATGGAAAATCCCAGCTTTGTTTTTGTACACATCACACGTACATAATCAAATAAATCTCTGCAAGCCTTACTGGAAGAATGCATCTCTGTTTCAATGTCTGGCTGAGTGAAGCTCCAACAACACTCAAGAAGTTCA
The DNA here is from genome assembly GCF_964194155.1 of Cetorhinus maximus. Classification (NCBI taxonomy): domain Eukaryota; kingdom Metazoa; phylum Chordata; class Chondrichthyes; order Lamniformes; family Cetorhinidae; genus Cetorhinus; species Cetorhinus maximus. The sequence continues at coordinate 231,863,561 of NC_135879.1, read as the reverse complement.
AAACCACCCAAAACAAAGCAGCCGCTTGATTGGCACCCCAGCTGCCACCTTAAACATTCACTCCCTCCACCATAACCAAGGCACAGTGGCAGCAGGGTGTACTATATACAAGATGCAACTCGCCAAGGCCCCTTCGACAGCACCTTCCAAACCCACAACCTCTACCACCTAGAAGGACAAGAGGAGCAGATGCATGGGAACACCACCTGCAAGTTCCCCTCCAAGTCACACACCATCCTGACTTGCAAATATATCGCTGTTTCTTCACTGTCACTGGGTCAAAATCCTGGAACTCCCTCCATAACGGCACTGTGGATGTACCTACACCACATGGACTGCAGCGGTTCAAGAAGACAGCTCACCACCACCTTCTCTAGGGCAGTCAGAGATGGGCAATAAATGCTGGCCTTGCCAGCAATGCCCACATCCCACGAAAGAATAAGAAAAACATTCAATTCACAAAACATCCGATGTAAGAGGTATGGCTGAGGTGTTAAATGAATACTTTGCACCTGTCTTTACCTACGAGGCAGATGCTGCCCAGGCCATAGTGACAGAGGAGGAAACTCAATCACTGGAAGGGCTTAAAATTGATAAGGAGGAGGTACTGGATAAGTTGTTGATACTTAAAGTTGATAAGGCACCGGGACCGGATGAGATGTATCCAAGAATATTGAAGGAAGTGAGAGTGAAATTGCGGAGGCACTGGCCATAATCTTTCAATGTTCCCTGGATTTGGGAGAGGTGCCGGAGGACTGGAGAATTGCAAATGTTACATCTTTGTTCAAAAAAGGTTGTAAAGATCTGCCCTGCAATTACAGACCAGTCAGTTTAACACCGATGGTGGGGAAACTTCTAGAAACAATTATTCGGGATAGAATTAATAGCCAGATGGGAAAATATGGATTGATTTGGAAGAGTCAACATGGATTTGTTAAAGGAAAATCGTGTCTAACTAAGTTGCTGGAGTTTTTTGAAGAGGTAACAGAGATGGTTGATGAGGGCAAGGCCGTTGATGTGGTGTATATGGACTTCCAAAAGGTGTTCGATACAGTGCCACACAACAGACTTGTGAGGAAAGTTATAGGTCATGGAATAAAAGGGGCAGTAGCAATGTGAATACAAGATCAGCTGAGAGATAGGAAACAGAGAGTAATGGTTAATTCAGGCTGTAAGAAGGTTTGTAGTGGAGTTCCCCAGGGGTCGGTATTGGGACCCTTGCTTTTCCTGATATATATATGATCTAGAGCTTGATGTGCAGGGTACAATTTCAAAGTTTGCAGATGACACAAAACTTGGGAGAATTGTAAACTATGAGGGAACTTCAAAAGGACATAGACACATTGGTGGAGTGGGCAGATAGGTGGCAGATGAAGTTCAATGCAGAGAAGTGTGAGGTGATACACTTTAGTACAAAGAACATGGAGAGACAGTATAAAATAAAGGATACTATTCTAAAGGGTGTGCAGGAGCAGAGAAACCTGGATATATGTGTATATAAGTCTTTAAAGGTGGCAGGACAGATAGAGAGAGCTGTTTCTAAAGTATGCAGTATTCTAGGCTTCATTAATAGGGGCATAGAGTACAAGAGCAGGGAGGTTTTGATGAACTTATATAAGACACTGGTTAGACCTCAACTGGAATATTGTGTACAGTTCTGGGTGACACACTAAAGGAAGGATATGAACCCATTGGAGAGTGTGCAGAAGAGGTTTACGAGAATTGTTCCAGGGATGAGACACTTCAGTTATGAGGAAAGATTGGAGAAGTTGAGACTGTTTTCCTTGGAGAGGAGAAGGTTAGGAAGAGGCTTGATAGGAGTGTTCAAAATCATGAGGGGTCTAGACGGAGTAGACAGTGAGAAACTGTTCTCACTCGTAAATGGGTCAAGAACCAGAGGGCACAGTTTTAGAGTGTTTTTCAAAAGAAGCAAATGCGAGGTGAGAAAAAATTTCCACACAGCAAGTAGTTAGGGTTTGGAATGCAGTGCCTGGAAATGTGGTGGATGTAGGTTCAACTGAGGCATTCTGGAGGGCATTGGATGATTATTTAAATAGAAACAACCTACAGGATTACTGGCAAAAAGGCAGAAGATTAACACTAAATTAAAATGCTCAGAGAGCCAGTGCAGACACGATGGGCCAAATGGCCTTCTTCTGCACAATAACAATTCTGTGATTCTATTTAAGTCTTTGACATTTATAGCAAAGACCAAGAAATATAAAACTTGGCAGAAGATTAACTATCTTTCACCATCTCGGTGAAAGTATTTAGTCTGGCTAAAAGACCCTGCTTCAATAAGTATGTTTGAAATCAAGGATTTTTTTGTTCAGTATCTTGTTGTAAACGTCAGCAGTGGTACAGTCCTACAGATAATTGGTCATTTCTTTTCACTAGTTGCTTTTTAAATTTTCTCTCACATAAACATAAATTATGGAAATACAGCTGGTGTAACCATTTAAAATTCATTATCACATATAAATTCAGATTAAGCAATGTCAACATTTCAAATTACTGTTTTATTTGCTGCACATCGGATAAAGAAACAATCTCTAAGATATAAAACTGCAGTTGTTTGGAGTATAAAAAGATGCCAATCTGCCTTATTTGGCCTGCACTGGTTTCTTGCCAAGATAAATCAAAAACTGTTCCCACTGTTATGTTTTTCTCCTTTAGCCTTGTATCCACAGGGAGAAGTGGTGATGTCACTGGACTAGTAATCCACAGGTCCCAGGGTAATGTTCTGGGGATGTAGGTTCAAATCCCACCACAGTAACTGGCGGAATTTAAATTCAATAAATAAAAATGGAATTGAAGGCTTAGTCTCAGTGATGGTGACTGAAACTATCATCAATTGTCATAAAAAGCCCATCTGGTTCACTGATGCCCTTTAGAGAAGGAAATCTGCCATCTTTACCTGGTCTGGCCTACATGTGACTCCAGACCCACAGGAATGTGGTTGACTCTTAACTGCCCCCTGAAATGGCCCAGCAAGCCACTCAGTTCAAGAGCAATTAGGGATGGGCAATAAATGCTGGCTTAGCCAGCGACACCCACCCCCCATGAAAGAGTCAAGAAAAGAAAATTCAACTTATTCTCTATTTTACACTGAAAAGATGCAATGGTTTCAGTCCCAACTATACCCTGTGGTAAAGAACTCCATGCTTGACCAAGTCTGCAGAAACAAGCTTTTACTCATCTCCTTGCTTGCTGACAATACTAAATTGAGTGTGGAATAAATGTTGTTCAGCTGGGTGGCACCGTGCTCACATGGTTCCATTCATACCTATCTAACTGAAGCCCTAGAGTCACCCACAATGGTGTCTCTTCCTGTCCCCAACACCGTTACCTCTGGTGTTCCTCAAGGATTTATCTTTGGCCCCCTTCTACTTCTCAAGTACATGTTGCCCCTGACAACATCATTCAAAAAAACAGCATCTATAAGCTGGTGACATCCAGCTCTACCTCGCTACCATCCCTCTTGACCCCTTCACTGCCTCTAAACTGTCAGACTGTTTACCCAAAATCCAGTACTGGATGAGCAGAATTTACCTCCAATTAAATATTGGGAAGACTGAAGTCATTGCCTTCAGTCCCCACCATAAACTTTTCTCCCTCGCCACCATTTCCATCCCTCACCCTGGCAACCATCGGAGGCTCAGCGTGTTCATAAACTTGGTGTTGTTTTCGATCCCAAGATTGACTACTGACCATCAATAAGGCCATCTATTCCCACCTCCATAACATCGCCCAACTCCAGCCCAGCCTCAGCTGATAGGCCGCTGAAACCCTCACCACATCTTTGTTACCTTGAGAGTCTTCCAACACAATGGAACTCATCCAAAACTCTGCTGCGCATGTGCTAACTTGCACATCCCATTCACCCATCACCACTGTGCCCACAGATCTGTGTTGACTCCTGGTTAAGCAGTCTCAATTTTAAAATTGTCATCCTTGTTTTCAAATCCTTCCATGGCCTTCTCCCCCGCCTATCCCTTTAATCTTCTCCAGCCCTCTGAGATATCTAAGGTCGGCCAGTTGTGGTCTACTGTGCATCCCCTATTTGAATCACTCTAGTATTTGCTACCATAACCTTAAATTCCCTCTCAAAACCTTTCCACCCCTCTACTTATCTGTCTTCCTTTAAGATGCTCCTTATAACCTAACTCTTCTATAAAGCTTTCGGTCATCTGCCTTTTTATCTCCTTAAGAGGTTCAGTGTCAACTATTGTTTGCTAGTGCCCCTGTGAAACAACTGTTTTACGAGGTTAAAGGTACGATATTAATGCAGATTGGTGTTTTCGTAACAGCATACATAGATTTATTCATCAATATTAACTTTAAAAAACTGGACAGGATCATGCTTTTCTTTATTTTCCTGTTATATATTGCTTTGTGGTGTATGTAATTTAACATACTGATTAACATACAGCTGAATATGTAAATAGTTTGGTATACATCACCGCAGCAAGTGAGAAATGTGAAAATTTAATATAGTAGTTGCAGCAGTGTTGACCAGCATGTAATGCGTGTATGAAGAGCTCTCCTGGAACTCTTCAATAAGGAAACCTTCATTGAGATTACTAATCATTGTCATAGTGTTTGGTACATTTGTGTTAAGAGCCAATAACACAATGTTTTGGCAGCAGTGTGTTATGACCACAGCCAATGTTATTTGCTAAGCAAGCAAAATCCCAGAGGCACTTGTCTTACTGATCATAACTTTTTCTTGTATTTTGAAAGCGAGGGGGAAACCACTGATTACAGAAGCAGAGTAACACTTTTAAGATTTTAAAATTAAAAGATTTAGTAAGAAGAAGGGAAGAAACTTAAACACCCAAGATTAAAATCACGCAGTTGAAACAATCTTACAAAACATTCCCCCAAAAAACCCACTTGGTCAGAACACACAAGTGACAACAGCTCCCTTATAGATTTTTTAACCATAAAAATCCAGTAATATTACCCAAGGCAAAAACTGCTGGTACCTCAATAAAGATTACCACATGACTTCTCACTCTCTTCTAGTCTGCTGTGGAAATCCAAAGGGAATTCAGGAATAGACTGTTTTTTGAAAACAAAAACTTCTCTGCCTTAAAACTGGGTGGCTGCTTCAAATTCACAACATTTCTCAGCACAGAGCTGGTCTCAGGACATGTCCCCCACCCAGCCACCTCAACTCATCTAACCATCTCCCTTAAATATCGTTTTTTTCCCCTTTTCACCCTGGGCTCCATTGTCCTAAGCACCTCTTTGAGCTCAACTTTTCCAAATTATTAAAATCGTTCATGTTTTCCTGTTGCCAACTTTTGGGTTTACTTATGAAACCTTTGTAAGTTGTAAAAGTCCCTTAAACTCCCTTTGAAATTTAGCAGCTGAAAACTCAAGCCCTTATCTATTACCAAGTGCAAATCTTAAAACCCAACCTATTTACTTGTAAATCCACTCCACCAGAGCCTCTCATTACAAACGCATGCATTTAGCACCTTTACCTTTTATCTCCCAGTTCCCACAATTTAATTAATCCTGCACACACAGACACACACATAGCCTTTCTCACAGAATACCGACATATTCACAAAAATATCCATCTTCACAGGGGCACAACATGGTGGCAGCAGCATGAACAGCCACAGTGATTCGCATTTGGTGGCAGCAAACGCAAAACACTGAGATCACTGGGCAACAGAGGAATCGATAACACCCGGGGATAACACAGGCAAACAGCTGGAAGAAGCAGCAGCGGCGGTGACGTTTAGGACCCGGTCCGAAAATGACCCTCAAGAATCGGCACACCGAGAGAGTGGGAGAAGTGTATTGGCATGGTAGTGGGCAGTGTCCTGGCAAAATTAAGCTGGAAAAGCTGACCTGCGTCGGAGCTGCGAGACTGCTAGCCAATGAGCATTGTGAGCTATCCCCAGCGGGAAGAGCTCCCTGGGTGGGGGGTCTCCCCAGCAGAGGCTGAGAGCTCACACTGCAGCCACACAGAGCCCGGGGCATGGCAGAGGTCCTAGCGCTATGGGCGCGGTAGATCGGCACTCTTTCAGTCATGGGTGTTTAAGTGTCTGTTAAGAACCAACAATTCTCCTAAACAACAGTCCTAAAAACTGTTTGCCTGTGGGAATTATAATCCTCAGTGCTTCGGCATTACCAGACAGCAAGCGGAGGAGGGAATGAGCTTACAGACAGTACATTCCGACAGCCCTGCTGTGTCAGTCGTGAAGGAATTCTGGGAATTGTGAGGCCAGCTGCATGCTGGGAGTAGGAGAGCGCCAATCTCACACCCCGGCTGCTATGAATACAGCAGCCGGGGGGTGGGCAAGGGTTTAATTTTACACCGGGCGCCATACCTGCCAATCAGCTGCAAAGCTGGAGTGAGCTTCAATACAGCTTTGCAGTTCCTACAACTGTAATTAGCCCTGGCCATGAGCGAATGAGTTTCTAAGTCGGGGCTGCTGGCAAGTTTAAGGACTGAAATCATCGTGTTGTTAGTTGAAACATTGAAAATCAAATTCTGTGACTTGGCTGTATTTTGTGTACACAGTGTGTACATTAGCAGACATCAGGTTGTGAGACGGAAACATAAATAACATCGATGAGGTAGATCGACAGGCAGCTGCCCGGGTAGCCAGGCAGACTGATGCATAGATACAGCAACAACTTACTTTTATAAAACACCTTTAATGTTGTAAACAGGAGCGTTAATAAACAAAGAGATAAAAACAAAAAACTACTGCGGATGCTGGAAATCCAAAACAAAAACAGAATTACCTGGAAAAACTCAGCAGGTCTGGCAGCATCGGCGGAGAAGAAAAGAGTCGACGTTTCGAGTCCTCATGACCCTTCAACAGAACTGAACCAGTTCTGTTGAAGGGTCATGTGGACTCGAAACGTCGACTCTTTTCTTCTCCACCGATGCTGCCAGACCTGCTGAGTTTTTCCAGGTAATTCTGTTTTTGTGTCGTTAATAAACAAAACTTGGCACTGAGCTACATAAGAAGATATATTGGACCAGATGACCAAGAGCTTGGCATATTAGAGGTAGGTTTTAAGGAGCATCTTAAAATAACGTGAAAGAGAGATAGAGAGACAGAGAGGTTTAGGGAATTCCATAGCTAAAGGCCTTGGCAGCTGAAGACATGGCCACTGGTTGTAAAAATCGGGGATGCGCAACAGAACAGGATTAGAGGAGCGAAGGGATCTTGGTGGATTGTAGGGTAGGAGAAGATTACAGAAATAGGAAGGGGTGAGTCCACGGAGGGATTTGAAAACATTAAAATTGAGGGGGTTACCGGAATGGGAGCTAGTGCAGACCAGCGAGCAGAAGGTGATGGCTGATTGGGACTCGGCCCGAGTTTGGAACCAGGCAGCAGAATTTAGGATAAACTGAAGTTTACACAATAAGGGTGGCTCGGGAGAGCAATTGAATCCGAATTCTGCCATTTCATTCTTCAACTGTGATCAGAGAGGATATGCTTCACATTCTAAACAAAATAAAACAAAATGCTGCTTTCCTCTCCTTGGATATCATACCGTGTTAATCTGTGCGAGAAGATGACAGAAATAACCAGCATTGAGATGTAATAGATAAGGCAAATTTGTGAAGGTAGAGAAAGTCTTTTTATTTGTATTCAGTAATAACTTATTACTTAGTAATTATTACTTCATGGATTTTGGTTCTAGTACTTGTCAAACTGTCAACAGCGTGAATTTTGAGGTTGAAAATTACAATTCTGTAATTACTTCTTCCTGCAGACACTATTTAAGTGGGCTTGTCTCCGAGTTTGATGTTGCTGTTTATTAGACACCTGAATACTTTGATCTCGACTTCTACTGACTGTTATCCAATCTATGGCCCCATTTGGCAGACAGAGCAGATGACTGTTTATGTAACACAGCACTTTATTTAATATACACCTTGCATTGTAGACCAGACTATGTGAGTTATACTTCTTTAGACCACCCACCATGGCTCTTATCATTAACAGATACAAGCTGGTTTTGGAAGAAATGCTTTATTTATTAATACATTGGTGCAAATTATGTAATTGTGTAACCCAACCTATTGCTATTAAGGTATAAGCTAAGAGATGCCTAATGCCTTCCCTTATTTCAGAAAGAAAAGCAAGATTTGCTCTTAGCAGTGCCTTTCATGACCTCTTGATGTCCCAAAGCATTTTAAACTCAATGAAATACTTTTGAAGTGTAGTCACTGTTGTAGTGTAGGAATCGTGGCAGCCAAATTGCACATAGCAATGTCCCACAAACAGCAATGTGATAACAACAAGATAATCTGCTTCGGTGCTCTTGTTTGAGAGGTAAGTATTGGTTAGACTTCCAAGGAGAACTCCCCTGCTCTTCTTCAAATAGTACAGTTAGATCTTTTATGTAAACCTGACAGGGAAGCCAGGGCCTCAGTTTGAAGTCTCATCTGAAAGGGGGACCTCCAACAGCGTTGCACTCCTTCAATACAGCAATAAAGTGCCAGCCTAGATTATGCACTCAATTCTTCAGGGAGGGACTTTGGATCCATAACCTCCTGACTGACAGTTTTTTTCATTCATTCTCAGGATGAGGTTCTCCAGCAAAGCTAGTAATTATTGCCCATTCCTAATTGCCCTTGAGAAGGTGGTGGTGAGCCATCTTCTTGAACTGTTGCAGTCCATGTAGTGTCAGTACACCCATAGTGCTGTTAGGAAGGGTGTTCCATTTTAATACTGGTACTGCCGATGACTTTTTAAAGATTAATCAATACTCACATAGGCGCGGAGGTGGTCGGACATTGTGCTTTTGTTTATTTTACTTCAGTAACTGAACTCACAAAACAAAATGGATTTGCGATCCCATAATGCACTGGCTTGCAAAGTACAGTGAACTAAACATGCAGAACATAACATATTTCTCCCCCCTTATTAGAAATGTCATTTTAACAAAACATTTTCTGAACTAGGGAAAGGGGGTAGACTACCTCTATTCCCAGCTGAAATCTAGGGATTATCCTGCCCCCTGCGAATTGCACGCCTTCATATACACTTGTTAGTTGATGCTTGCTATCAATAACAGAGAGAGACTGACATAAGAACAAGCTGTGATTGTTTACTGTAACAGGAGGCAGAGCACTAAATCCTTGCGTGCTCCCACAACCACCTCCAGCTCAAGACTTACAGTTAACCAGTAGCCCATGCTGTACAGTTCTCAGTCAGTACTGTCACATGGTTAGTCCACTTGCATTCTCTTAAAGGTACGTGGTACTGCACGTTACCACACAAGAATATTGATCTCATGACATTATAATATTTACACAGGTCATGAAATTTACAAGTTCAGTCTTTCAGGCGGCTTCCTGATCCGTGTGGAACGTCGCAGCTCCACAACTTCCGATTCTTTTTCAGGAACTACATTCCCTGGAACTGCATGAACATCATCAGTTATCTAGGTGGGCACCTGCAGATCAGTGTCTTCCACTCTGATAGAGACATCAGACATGTCAGTCCTTGGTTGAGCATCTTCAGCAGGAAACACTGGTTCAGTAATGGTTACAGGTGAAACCATATCTTGTTGTGGTATCTCTCTTTGTTTTAAATGGTTCACATGCTTACAGGTGATCCGGCCTTCCACTTCCTTGTGGTATGACAATGGTCCGGACACTGAACTTACTTTACCCGGTAACCACTTCGGTCCGCCACCAAAATTCTTCATATATACTGCTTCTCCAAAAGTAAATTGTCTCTCATGGCTATGCAAGTCATGCGCAGCTGTTTGGTTTCCTTGACTCTTCTCCACCTTCCCCTCCAAGTTTTGAAATATTAGGCTCAATCTTGTCCTAAGACAGCATCTCACCAACAATTCTGCAGGTGTTGCTCCTGACATCGTTTGGGGAGTTGTTCTGTCCATTTGGTGATAGATGGTACGGTGCAGTCTTCACATGGGTGATACTCTTGAGGCTGATAAATCCTTGGAACTCAGGACTTGTGAATGCAGTGCTGTTATCGGATATGACTCCTTCTGGTGGTCCGTGGATGGCGAAGTTCTGGTGTAGTTTCTCTATAGTAGCACCCAACTTCAGTGGCTTCACCTCGTAAACATCTAACCACTTGGAATGGGAATCTATGATCAGTAGAAACATGGTTTCAAGGAAGGGTCCAATGTAGTCGATGTATAACTGCACTCAGGGTCTACCAGGCCATTCCCATGGGTGCAATGGGGCTGCCACTGGTAACTCTTGCAGCTGCTGACATTACATACAGTGCTTTACCACATTTTCAATATCGCCATCCATCTCTGGCCACCATAGGTAGCTGCATGTTATGGTCTTCATTCAGGAGATTCCTGGATGGGCACTGTGTAGTTCGACTAAAAGTGTCTCCCTTCCCTTTGGAGGAACTATTACCTATGCATCCCACAAATACAATTCCATCTTGACTGCTCATCTCTTGTCTGGTTGAAGAACGGTTTCATTTCATCGGAGACTGGCTCCTGGGACCAACCATGTAACAGTTGGTCTCACAATGGAGATAGGACTGGGATCTGACTCGTCCAGTCTAGAATCTGTCTGGCACATACTGGCGAGGAATCTAGAAAATTCAACAGTAAAACGAATTCGTGTGGAACGGGAACGTGTTCGTATTCTCTTGTAAGGGCAGGCGACTCAGGGCATCGGCGTTTGCGATGTGAATGCCAGGCCAATGAACAAAGGTGTATTCATAAGCCACCAAAATTAGGGCCCATCGTCATATTCTTGCTGAGGCTATGGGTGGCGTAGCCTTTTCCTCACTAAACAAACCCAATAGTGGTTTGTGGTCTGATACAATCGTGAAATCCCAGCCGTGCGCGTATTGGTGAAAATTCTTCACACAAAAACTGATCGACAGGCTTTCCTTTTCAATCTGAGAATATCCTTTTTCAGCTGTGGTAAGCATCCTGGATACAGGACCTATTGGCCGCTCTGTGCCGTCGTCCATTCTATGAGATAGTACCGCTCCCACTCCATAGGGGGACACACTGCATGTTAGCACCAAATCTTTCGTCTGGACTAACAGATTGGATAAGTGTAACAGTTGTTTCACTTTCATGAAAGCTTCTTTTTGGGGTGCCTCCCAAGGCCAACGTTGGTTCTTTCTTAGCAGCGAATGCAGAGGGGCCAGAACTGTAGATAAATTAGGTAAAAATCACCCATAATAATTTATCATTCCTAAAGGTGGTTTAAGTTCAAAGGCATTCTTGGATGCAGGTGCCTCTCCTATTGCTTTAACCTTCTCTTCAACCAGGTGTAACCCCTGAGAATCTACCCGGTGGCCCAAATTCAATACTTCCTTTGCTTGAAAAGTGCGTTTTTCCTTTCTCAGTGGCAGTCCTGCTTGTTAAAAACATTTTAGGACTTCCTCTAGATTAGCCAGGTGTTCCTTTTCAGTGAATCCGGTTATTGGCACATTGTCTAACTTGGGGTAGTCCCTGCAATAAACTTTCCAGTGTTCCCTGAAAGATGGCACAGGCTGAGGAAGCACCGAAAGGCAAGCCAGTATATTGATCCAACCCTTTGTGGGTATTAATTGTGACAAATTCCCGGGAGGTGAATTGCTGATATACATGACTCATGTCAAGCTTTGTATATGTTGTCCCTCCTGCTAGCTTGGCATCTAGGTCTTCGATTTTTAGAATGGGGTACCTGTCCAGTTTGGCTGCTCTGTTGACTGTTAGTTTATAGTCCCCACAAATTTGGATGCTTTGGTCTGGTTTAAGGACAGGGACCAAAGGTGCTGCCCATTCCAAGAACTGACACCCAGCCTCTCTAGCCGGTTCAGCTCAGCATCAACCTTCTCTCTCAGGGCATGTGGTAGCGGTCTTGTTTTCATGAAGTGAGGGGTTGCTTCTGGATCCACGTAACTCTTGGCCTGCAGGCCTTGGATTTTTCCCAGTTCGTCCTCAAAGGTGCTGGAATACTTTTTAAGCAGCTCTTGCAGCCCACTTGCTCTTAACTTGAAGGTTTCAGTTTAATTTAATCTACTTTAACCAATCTTGCACAAGAAGGCTTGGCCCTTCACCTACTCCACCATCACCAGTAGCTGTGCTGATTGGCTTCTATAATTATTCCGCTGATACCTTTTACTTGGATTCCTTTGCTGTGTACGTTTTCACCTTGGAAGATGTTTGTTACAAATTTAATGGATGTTCACCATTATTTAAATATCTGAAAGTGTGTTCTTCAATTACAGTAGTGGAAGCTCCTCTGTCTACTTCCATTTTTACTGGTTTACTATTCACTTGTACTGTGACAAACGTTGGCTCTGTCTTCCCAACTTCCATGTTAAACAATGAATAAATGTCAGAATTTGTTGTTTCAGGCTCCTCTACACCGTAGATTTCATTGGGCTTCTTCTGTTGTTTGCAAGCCTGTTTAAATCTGTCTTTGCACTGTCTCATTATATGTCCACTTCTGTGACAAAAGTAACATCCTACTGCCAATCACTAAAACACTGATTGTTTCCACATTGATTAAAGCTGCTCTCCGATTTAGCTAATTATTTCTTCTTATTTTTTGGTTAGTGGGGGCATTTCCCCGCTTCGCGGTGGAACCTCAATTTCTCGCCCCACTTTTGGCTGACTGTTCCCACCGGATTTAGAGTATGGCACATTTTGCACCCCTCTTATTGCTTGTGAATCTCTTACAGCCTTTCCACAGCCAGCGCTATTTCTAACGCCTTCTTAAAATCCAGATTCACTTCAGCCAGAAATCTTCTCTGAATAGTGTCTTCTCTCACGCTACACACTAAACATACCCTGAGCATGTTGTTCAGGATCTCACTGAACTCGCAATGTTCCGTTAGTTGCTTCAAATTTTTCCACGTAGCTAGCAATTGTCTCACCCGGGGCTCTTTTTCGCGAATTGAACTGGAACATTTGCATCATGACCAAGGGCTTGGGTTGAAAGTGTCCCTTCATGAGGTCCAACAATTCTCCAAAATTCTTCAAAGCTGGGGCACTGGGTAACATCAAGCTTTGAATCAAACTGTAGGTTTTGCTCCCACAAGTACTCAAGAGGATCGCTCACCTCTTCTCTTCCCCCGTGATTTCATTCTCTTGGAAGAAGATTGCGAGGCATTCTGTATAGAGACCAATCGTCTGTGGCTGGCTCAAAGGGATCGATTCTATCAAATTGTGACATTTTAAATGGACATTGATACTCACAACCGCTAGGCGAGGGAGAGTACAGGTTCCGATCTATCTTGATTTATCCTGATTTATCCTCATTGCCAGTTTGTTGTAGTGTGGCTATGTCACCTATATGTAATAGAGATGATCTGCAGACAATTTTCTAAGCGGAAACATTAGGTTTATTTACAATACAACCAGCAGCAACTACATGTGGCTTTTGACTCCACCTCTATGTCTACACTGACTGTGGAGGTAGCCTGTGCTGCTAACAGATTGGTTTATGCAGATCATGTGATCTTACATCACAGGACTATTCTTAAAGGTACAATCCAACATTTAACAAAACCACAATTACTACATCTGCCGTAACCCACACCGGGAGAGAAGACCTCCTGAGCGTCTGAGTTATAGTTAACATAATTATGAGCTAGAACTTCTTGTCCAGAACAGAAAATTCTTGGCTTTGATCTTTGTGCTCTTCTCTCCACTTGGTTGTGCTGTTCATCTTGCACAACTTGTCGTGTTTTTGTTGGTTTCAGCTGATCAAAGCAAGTGTGCAGTTGCCATCCCATTAGTAGGAATGCTGGAGATGCTTTAGTTATAGCATGTGGCGTGTTTCGGGATGTCAGGAGAAATATGTCCAGATGCTTTGAATGAAGGAATGCCCTTGTGCTGAACTGAAAGCATGTTTCATGGTTTGAGTAAATCTCTCAGCTAATCCATTGGTGGATGGGGGTTTTGGTGCTGAGGTGATGTGATGAATTCTGTTACTTCTCAAAAAATTCTCAAACTCCTGCGAGACAAACTGAGGTCCATTGTCGGCCACAAGTTGTTCTGGTAACCCATAACAACTGAACATTTCTCTTAGCCTTTGAATTGTACTCTCAGCTGCAGTAGAGGACATCACTGAAACTTCTGGCCATTTGAAATCAGCATCCGCAACCACTACGAGCATTGTTCCTTCAAATGGTCCTGCAAAATCGACGTGGATGTGCTGCCTGGAGTTTTTCCAGCCAACCCCATGGATGGAGGGGTGCCAAATGAAGCATGTTTCTCACACTCTGACATGAAGGACAGGATCTTGCCTTGGCTTCAATGTCTTAGTCCAGGCCAGGCCACCAAAAGTAGCTTCTTGCAATCTCTTTCATGGGAACTATTCCACAGTGTCCAGAATGCAGTTGGCGCAACACTGGTTTTCTCATTGTTGGTGGAATAATAACTCGCATGACCCAAAGCAAACATCCTGAAGTGACTGATAATTCCATCCTACTAAGGTCAGGTGAGACACAAAAGTTCGGGGAAGAGTTGCCATGCATCACAAGGTCCATGACTTTGGACAATGTTGGGTCCACTCAAGTGGCCTTCTTGATTTGGACTGAAGTGATGGGTGTGTTCTCCACGTGTGCAAAGTAGAAGATGTCTTTCTGAGCAATGTCCACATGGCTGACTGGTAGTGGCAGCCTCAAAAGGCCATCTGCATTGCCATGCAACATAGATTTTCAATTTCTGATGTCATATGTGTGAGTACCCGACATCAATGCCCAATGCTGCATCCTGCTTGCAGCTAAAGAAGGGATGTCTGTGTGAATATTGAGGTGAGTGGTCGATGATCAGTCAGCAGTGTGAATTTCCATTCAAACAGGTACTGGTGAAATTTCCGGATCCTGAAAATTATTCCCAGTGCTTCGCGTTCAATTTGAGTGTATTAGGTCTCTACGTTGCTTAAAGTCCATGAAGTGAACGCTATGGGCCTCTCCATGCCTGAGGACATTGTGTGTAAAACAACATCCCCAACTCCATAAGGCAATGCATCACATGCAAGTTGTAGAGGTAAGGAGGGGTCAAAGTGCGTCAGTACCTCGGAATCTGTCAGCGCTGGTTTAGCCTTCTTAAATGCAGCATCACAGACTTCCGTCCATTTCCAGGCTTTGTTCTGACACAGAAGCTCATGCAAGGGTTTCAGCAGGGTTGCCAGCTGTGGAATAAATCTCCTGTAATAATTCTGCAGCCCTAAGAATGAGTGAAGCTGGCTGGTATTCTGAGGAGCTGCAACATCCACAATAGCCTTGACCTTGGAGGGTATTTTGTGCAGCCCAGCAGCATCAATGATGTGCCCCAAATATTCCACAGAGGGCTGAAAAAACTCGCATTTATCTTTGTGAACCCCTAGGCCATATTCCTCTAGCCTTTGTAGGGTGGCATCCAAGTTCTTGAGGTGATCCTCATCAGTCTTGCCCATTACCAAGATGTCATCAAGGTAGCACTGAACTGCAGACAAGCCACTCAGGAGCTGCTCCATGACTGTCTGAAACAAGGCTGGAGCTGATGTTATTCCAAAAGGCAAATGGCAATATCGGTACAGCCCCTTGTGTGTTGTGATGGTCAGATATTCTTGTGACTTCTCATCAACCTGAATTTGTAAGGAGGTCTGGAATAGATCCCGTTTGCTGAATTTCTGTCCACCAGCCAGGCCGCAAAAAGGTCCTCAATGTGGGGAAGAGGGTCTTGTTCAGCATACAACATGGGGTTAACAGTAACATTGAAATCTCCTCGGATGAGTATGGAACCGTCCTTCTTGAGCACTGGAACGATGGGAGTTGCCCATTCACTATGGGAGGCAGGCACCAAGACTCCCGTCTTGACCAGATGCTCCAGGTCAGCTTTGACTTTTGGCCGTATGGCATAAGGCACAGTGCTGGCTTTCAGAAATTTTGGTTGAGAGTTGGTTTTGATATTCAATTTTACGGTGATTTCCTTCATGATTCACAAATCTCCTTCGAAAACAACAGCAAGTTTTTATTTATAACAACTGTCAGACCAGTTACTTCTTTTGCAATGCTGTGTACCTCTGACAAGTTTAACTGGGTCTTGCAAAGCTATGACCGACCAACTAAAGCTGGTTAGTTACCTTTCACCACAAACAGTGGGTAGCTTAGCAGTCCATCCATTCAGTTCCACTTTAACTCCCATTCTACCCATCGTAGGTACAGATTCCCCAGTATATGTTTTCAGAATGACTTTTTCAGGCATCAAGGGAAGACATTTAAGATTCTCCTTATACTCAGCATCTGGGACCATAGAAACCGCTGACCCTGTATCCAGTTCCACATGTAGTAGTTGGCCCTCCTGTAGCCCTGTGTGCCACCTGCTACTGACAAGATGTGGAGGGGCCCTTCTTTGGCCGTGGTGTCACTCTGGTCCTCCCATTCCTGCCGTATGCCATTCAGATTTTTCTTCTTGTTATGCCAGAGGGCAGATTTTTGTTTCCCATGGTTTGCTTTTCGGATTCCCTGCTGCTGTTTTGTTTTTACAGACGCGCTCAATGTGCCCCTTCTTGCCACACTGATGACATTGAAGGTCTCTGCACCAACATTCGGATGGATGGTGACCAGGTTTTCCACAATGGGAACACTCTCGGCTGCTTGCTATCTTGTGTACACACTCAGCTGTCACGTGATGCCCTCGAGCTGATGCACTCAGCTGCTGTGCTTCTTCTGCAGCCAGCTCCATGGAGACTGCAATCTCTATGGCTTTCTGCAGAGTGAGGTTAGCCCCCGACAGGAGGAGTTTCTGGATTGCTTCAGTACAAAGGCCACAGACCAACATGTCATGGAGATTATCGTTCAGCACTTCCTTGAATTCACGGAATCACAGAATCACACAGTGCAGAAGAGGCCCTTTGGCCCATCGAGTCTGCACCGACATGTGAGAAACACCTGACCTACCTACCTAATCCCATTTACCAGCTCTTGGCCCATAGCCTTGAATGTTATGAGGTGCCAAGTGCTCATACAGGTACTTTTTAAAGGATGTGAGGCAACCCGCCTCCACCACCCTCCCAGGCAGTGCATTCCAGACCGTCACTACCCTCTGGGTAAAAAAGTTTTTCCTCACATCCCCCCATAACCTCCTGCCCCTCACCTTGAACTTATGCCCCCTTGTGACTGACCCTTCAACTAAGGGGAACAGCTGCTTCCTATCCACCCTGTCCATGCCCCTCATTATCTTGAACATCTCAATCAGGTCGCCCCTCAGTCTTCTCTGCTCCAACAAAAACAACCCAAGTCTATCCAACCTCTCTTCATAACTTAAATTTTGCATCCCAGGCAACATCCTGGTGAATCTCCTCTGCACCCCTTCCAGTACAATCACATCCTTCCTATAATGTGGCGACCAGAACTGCACACAGTACTCCAGCTGTGGCCTCACCAAGGTTCTATACAACTCCAACATGACCTCCCTACTTTTGTAATCCATGCCACGATTGATAAAGGCAAGTGTCCCATATGCCTTTTTCACCACCCCACTAACATGCCCCTCCGCCTTCAGAGATCTATGGACACACACACCAAGGTCCCTTTGTTCCTCAGGACTTCCTAGTGTCATGCCATTCATTGAATACTTCCTTGTCAAATTACTCCTTCCAAAGTGTTCATAATGTTCAGTGAGCTTTTTAAGTACTACAACATACTGAGCAATTGTTTCTCCCTCTTCTTGGTTTCTGTTGTGAAACCTAAATCTTTCTGCTATGACAAGTGGCTTAGGGGGAAAATGCGTCTCCAAAGCTTTTACAATGTCCTCATATGATTTTGTGCCAGGTTTGTCAGGCGGCACCAAACTTTTTAATAAGCCAAATGTTTTAGCTCTCATCTCACTTAATAAAGTTGCCACCTTCTTATCATTTTCAATTCCATTTGCAAAGCCAAAAAACTCAAAGCATTCAGTGTAGGAGCTCCACCAGTCAACAGCCTTATCAAAATGTCCCATAGGTCTGGTAAGTGTAGTCATTTTCCACCTTAAATGTGTTGCCACTTTAAGAACTGTATCTCTTTTACTTCTGGCTTTCTCTGCAGCTGTCAGAAACTTGTAGTTTTTGGCTCTGTGACTTCCCCTCGCTTTTCAGGGTCTTGGTAGGCTCACTGGCAAATGTGGCTGCTTCACCTTATTTTGTAATTTTTTTTTTTAAAGAGAACAGTGCAGGAACTTTTCCCCTTTTCTCCTTCTTGAACTCTGCCAGTCCTGTCTATTTTGAACTGCATCAGCTTTTTGGGCTCTGAGTTTCCTGCGCTTTTCGGGATCCTCGCAATTGTGGGCCCTTTTTAAAAAAAAACATTTAAAACATTTAGAATTGCAGCAACTCTTTTCCAAATGAGTCTTTGTTATTTTTTCCTTTTAGCTTTGCAGGACCTTGCTGTTTTTGAACTTGCGCTTCAGGAGTATCGGCAGGCGTGGAGTCATTTTCTGTTAGTAGTTCTTCACTTTAGGTTCGCTTTTCGAGTGGCAGAGGTCTGTCGTCCTCATCGCCAATTTGTTACCTTTTTAATACTGGTACTGCCAATAAGTTTTTAAAGATCAATCAGTACTCACGTAGGGGCGGAGGTAGTCGAACATAGTACTTTCATTTATTTTACCTCAGCAGCTGAACTAACAAAACAAAGTGGATTCTGCAATCCCATAATGCACTGGCTTGCAAATTATGGCAAGCTAAACAAGACATACAGTACATAACAGAGGGAGCTCCAGGATTTTGAGCCAGCGACAGTGAAGGAACGGAAATGCAGTTCCAACTCAGGATGGTGAGTGACTTGGAGGGGAACTTCCAGGTAGTGGTGTTCCCATGCATCTGCTGCCCTGGTCCTTCTAGGTGGTAAAGTTGGAAGGTTAAGAAGGCGCTGTCAAAGTAACCTTAGTGATTCTACATTACATCTTGTAGATGGTATACAAAGCTGCCACTGTGCATCAGTGGTGGAGGGAGTGAATTTAACCTAGTGATTGAGGTGCCAGTCAAGCAGCTGCTTTGTCATGGATGATGTCAAGTTTCTTGAGTGTTGGAGCTACACTCATCCAAGCAAATGGGGATTATTCCATCACACTCCTACCCTTAGCCTTGTAGATGGTAGACAGCCTTTGGGGAGTCAGGAGGTAAGTTAGTCACCAGAGAATTCTCAGCCTCTGACTTGCTCTTGTAGCCACAGTATTTATATGGCTGGTCAATGGTAAGCCCCAGGATGTTGGCGTTGTGAGGGTTCAGTGATGGTAATACCATTGAATGTCAAGAGGAGGTGGTTAGAATTTCTCTTTTGGGAGATGGTCATTGCCGAGCACTTATGTGGCATTAATGTTACTTATCAGCCTAAGCCTGAATGTTGCAAACAATGGTAACCATCGTCTTTTGTTCTTGGTATGACTCCAACCAGTGGAGAACTTTTCCCCTTTATTCCCATTGACTGCAGTTTTGCTAGGTGTCCTTGATGTCACATCCGGTCAAATGTTGTCTTGATGTCAAAGGCAGTCACTCTCACTTCACCTCTTGAAGTCAGCTCTTTTGTCCATATTTTGAAGAAAAAGTTGACTGGATGCCTACTGGATGTGTGTGTCTGGTGGGGGGATGGTGGTAGGGGGTGGGAGGTGGGAGTACACAGCGCTAGCCCTGAACCAGCATTACTGTGGAGATTGATGGGCTATTGTCTTTTTGCATTCGTTACCATTTTTCTAGGCTCTCGTTTTTCAGGTGAGGAATGATGTTCGTTGAGTTGAGACCTTTGGGAAGCTGCAGTCTGAGTTTTCCTTTTGATAGACTGAAACTCAAGTGTGAAGTCCCTGCTACACCACGACTGGCACAGCCTGCAGGCACTGTATCTCAGGATTGGATAACCACTGAATAATCTCTTTGATCACACAGATGCCACCGCTCATAACACCAAATTTGAAAGGCACAGTGAGTTATAATGATCAAAAAGTGCCATCCCTTTGCACTGTCTGCAACTTTAAAGTTGCTTACTGTAGTATTTTAATTGCTATACTCATTTCAGGTGCAAACAGCTGCAGTTACTCATTAGTTCAGACTTCCCTTCCCTAGGTTTCAATTTCTTTTACAGCAAAGTTAGCTCCACCAGAAAATGTTCCAAAACCACACCCACAATATGAGATGGTAAATTGCAGGAAGTGAATTGCAAAACTGCAACTTTGAGTGGTGGTAGTTAAGGGAAAATGCATGAAGGGGAAGGAAACAGGAGAATAAGGAAGCACCATCCTGACAAGGAACTGTATCACCAGTCCATCATCGTCATGTGGTAAAAATCCTGAAACTTCCTCCCTTACAGCACTGTGAGTGTACCCACATCACATGGACTGCAGAGGTTCAAGAAGGCAGCTCACCACCACCTTCTCAAGGGCCATTAGGGATGGGCAATAAATGCTGGCCTTAAATTAATAGAAAAGTAAAAATTATGCTGATAAGGTTAGACAAAGAGAGGTGGGAGGAGGCTCATATGAAGCATAAGTTCTGAATAACTGCTTTTAAATCAGTACTGGTGTTGACACTGACCAATGATGCAAACTGACTCAGGATTTGACAGAAATGTGATTGGGTGAGGAAAAACACTGTCAAACTTAGTGGAACATAATTTTACTTGTATATGTAAATTCAAAAATTTATTTTTCTGCCCAACAGCCACTTGAGAAAATAACTGGAATGATTTTTGTATTTTATTAATGAAACCATGTTACACTTTGATAGCTAGCAAATCACATCCTCACAAATACACACATTATAAATCAAAGGGCTTGAGTTTATTTGACTCCATTCTCCACCCCTCTCTTTGTCCTTCCCTACTGTCCACCCTCAGCCCTACTACTGCTTAATATTGCAGTATCCCTGAAAATAGAGACATGCTATCAAAACTTTTCATCTTGCACTCATCAGGATAGCTTGTAAGAATTTTCTATAAGTAATGGGGGAGCAATTTACACTGCATGAGAAGAGAGTGCTGTTTGGTTGGCAAATGGAGTCTGATTGGTGGATGCATTACCATGGAGAATGCAGCATGGAACAGTTAACTGCTAAGCTTTGTTCAAATACAAACTGGGCAGGTCGACTCTGATTGCTCAAGGCATGGAACTATCAAGTTACCAGGTTTATAGTGAACTTCACAGTCGCAACCCTGTCTCTTTACTAGCAGATGTTGCAGCTTCGGTGGTATGCTAACTAATGGTTTCCCCCAAATCATGTCAAGTGATTTGTGGTCAGTCTCTATTACAAATCTCTTCCCAAATAGGTCGGTGTGAAAATGCATAATTCCAAACACCAAGGCTAATGCCTCCTGCTTGATGTTAGAGTAATTGGATTACACCGCAGATAGGGTTCTTGAAGTGAAAGGAATGCATTTACCCTTCTGTAATTTGCATGCTCCTGAGCCTTTTTGGGATGTGTCTACTTCTAGAGTGGTCACTTGTCCGAGATCATAGAATCGCAATAACAATGTTTCTGATAATGACTCCTTCAGTGACTTAGAGAGACGTTGGTGGTCTTCATACCACAGAAAAAGTACCTCCTTTCTTAACAATTCCTACAGAGATGATGTTTTTTGCATGAAATTAGGAATGTAAGGATTCAAAAAGTTGAAAAGACCTAAACATCATCAAAGATCCTCCTTATCTTGTGATGTTGGCATATCTCCTAGTGTGCCCGGGTCAGGATGGGTACCAGCACTCAAATAAATCAACCCATAGAAATTAATTTGCTGCATGTTAATGTTGCATTTGTGACTGTTGAATGCCAGTTTACATGCCGTTTGCATCAGCAGATGTAAACTCTGACCAAGCTCCTGTTTTGTCCTTCTCACAATAGCCATGACATCCACAATACATGTACAGGTGATACAACCCACATGCACTTGAATAAGATTTTGGCTCAATGGATAATCCAAAGGAAGCCTTTGGATGCAATAATGGCCTAATGGGGTATGAAGTGGCGTCAGCCCCTGGGACTTCCCTGCCAGGTGTACCCACATCACATGGACTGCAGCGGTTCAAGAAGGCAGCTCACCAGCACCTTTTCAAGGGCAATTAGGGGTGGGCAGTAAATGCCAGTCAAGCCAGAGAAGCCCACATCGCGTGAATGAATTAAGAAAAAACCTTTTTTGCGTCAATTTTTGAAAAGAACTTTGTGAATTTTGGATGGAGCTCTTCTAAAGTAAGGGTTTTACGTGGACAATGCTTTCGCACTTTGTTCCGACATTTCAGATCCAGGCAGACTTGGATTGGCCAGCTCTTCTTGACGACACAAGTATTTGAGCTACAGCAATCTGTACCCTCTTGGAACTTCCAAATGATCCCATCCATTTAAATTTTGTCCAACTCGACCTTCAATTTGGCCTGCATGTAACTGCTGTGCTTGCATGGTGGATCGATCGCTGGGAACATTCTCTCTCAAAGTTAACATTGCAACTCCCTGAAAACTGCCAATTCTATCGAAACATTTGGGATATTACAATGTCAGATCGCTTACTGAAGTGATGGGTGTATCCTCTGATGCTGGTCTGCCTTGCTGTGCCTGGCCGATCCCACGTCTAATTGCCAACTTGAGATCTCGACAAGTCGGTAGGCCTTCAGTCGCTGGGCCTTTGGTTTCTACTATGTAGAATGCCTGGGACATTCAGGATGACTGGATGTATTTCACAGCAATGGGTTTCCCATTACCTTCCACTTTTTAAAAATTTGTTTCTTCATATCATGGGGGAATCCATGGCAAGGCCATCATTTGTTGCCCATCTCTAATTGCTTTTGAATTAAGTGGTTTGCAAGGTCATTTCTGAGGGCAGTTAAGAGTCAACCATATTGCTGTGGGTCTGGAGTCTCATGTAGGCTAGACCAGGTAAGGATACAGATTCCCTTCCCAAAAGGACATTAGTGAACCACATGGATGAGTGACGCTGTTGCCATTAGGTCTTGTGTTTATGAGGCCTATGAAGCTGGGTTGTGGCTAGAATGCACTATGAAGTTCCACAAAGACAACAATTATGTCAAGAGGACAAAGAAGTCTGCAAAGGGATATTTATAGGTTAAGTAAGTGGGGGCAAAAAATTGGCAGATAGAGTATAATGTGGGAAAATGTGAACTTATGCACTTTGACAGGAGGAATAGAAAAGCAGTATACTATTTAAATGGAGCTAGATCACACAGATGGTACAGAGGGATCTGGGTGTCCTGGAAAATGAATCACAAAGTTTGTATGCAGGTACAGCAGGTGATTAGAAAGGCAAATAGAATGTTGTAGTTTATTACAAGGGGAATGGAATATAAAAGTAGGGAAGTTTTGCTGCAGTTGTTACAGGCATTGATGAGACCACATCTATAATACTGTGTATAGTTTTGGTATCTTTATTTAAGAAAGGATACAAATGAATTAGAAGCAGTTCAGAGAAGCTTCACTTGACCTGATACCTGGGATTGGCGGGATAGGGAGAGAGGTGGGCAGGTTATCTTTTGAGGAAAGGTTGGCCAGGTTGGGTCTATACCTACTGGAGTTTAGAAGAATGAGAGGTGACCTTATTGAAACATATAAGATCCTGCAAAGCCTTGACAGGTGGATGCTGAAAGGATGTTTTCCCTTGTGGGAGAGTCTGGAATTAGGGGACACAAGTTTAAAAATAAGGGGTCTCCCAATTAAGTTAGAGATGAGGAGAATTCTTTTCTCCCAGAGAATTGTGAACCTTACGAAGTCTCTTCCCCAGAGCAGTGGAGGCAGGGTCGTTGAATAATCTTAAGGCGAGGTAAATAGATTCTTGACTAACAAAGAAATCAAAGGTTCTCAGGGGTAGTCAGGAATGTGGAGTTGCAGCCACAATCAGATCAGATCAGCCATGATCTGATTGAATGGCGAAGTAGGTTCGAGGGGCTAAATAACCCAGCCCTGCTTCTAATTAGTATACCTTTGGAACTTGTACTCATGTCTGATCTGTTTGTTCCCTCACAGCAGATTGAGGCTGAGTCACATGATATATTGCATCATTTCCCCTCCAGTCATGTTCACAGAAAACAGAACTACGCCCACTTAAAGGTGTACCACACAGTAGTGTCACTGATGTCTCAGCTGGTAGTATTCCTACCTCTGAATCAGAAGGCTCCAGTCCCACTCCAGAGATTTCATAGAATCACAGAATGCACTAAATGAGGCCATTTGGCCTGTCATGCCTGTGCTGGCTCTCTGTAAGAGCAACCCAACTAGTTCTACTCCTCTGTCCTTTCCCCATAGCCCTGCAATTCTTTGCTCATTAGATAATTATCCAATTCCCTTTTGAAAGCTATAATTGAATTTGCCAGCAATACGCTCTAAGGCAGTGCATTTCAGATCATAACCCCTCACTGCATGAGATCTAGGTGGGTAGTCCACTACAGCACTGAGGCGGTGTTTCATTATTGAAGGTGCCACCTTTCAGGTGGGATGTCAAATTGACACTCTGTCTTCCCCCTCAAGTGGATGTAAATGATCCCATGCTCTATTTTGAAGTAAAGTGGTGGAGTTTTCCCTTGTGTCTCGGGACACTATATATATCCCTCATCCAATGCCACTAAAACAGATTACCTGACCGGTCTCACATTCTGAAAACGCTGTGCCGTTTTTTCACCCTTCCTTTCAGTCACTTCCCCTAATCTCTCCTTTCCTGGCTCTGCTTTTTCACTGATTCCCATTTTGTGAAGAGCCTTGGGACATTCCTTACATTGAAGGCCCTGTGTAAATGTCGGTAAGTCACAGATGGGTAGGCAGACTGAATGGTTGATGGAAAGACCCAGTGGCATAGGTTTATCTTACTTGCCCAAATTTTGAACTATGATTTGCTTCAGGACACATAATGGACCGGTGAAGAGGCAAACACTGCATGGCATTTGAAAGGTTAGAAGTAAGTGGTCTGAGGTAACTTGACAGAGGATTTTGAAAGCAGGTGAGCCCCTATGGGACTTTTAAATCCCTGCTTTATTAATCCCTGACAATTCCTTATCTACTTCCTGTGGTGACCTGATAAAGGCTTTTGTATCTTCACACACAAATCTGAAGTAGCGAGAATAAAATAAAGAATTTTGCAGGCCTTTTTCTAATGTGCACTTAGTTCCTTTTAAGTGTCAGGAGTGGTTTTACATGGAACACTATTTCTCTCATGCAGCTGAATACCATACACAAAGCCATGTTTAAATAAAAATTGGTTTCAAACACAAGGCAACAGGTTCGATCTTACAAGAAGCTCCACGATTTACAAACTGCTTTCATCCCTTCTGTCTTCTGCAGCCCCCGAATCTTCCTTGCTTCTATTGTAAGCATTATTTTCTACTATTATTCACATTGCCACTCTAATATCAATCAGAGATAACATGGCAATTGGCTTTTACAGATTTGCAGCTGCAATAATTATCGTCACTCCACCACTGGAGGCTGTGCCTTGAGCTGCTGAGTCCCTAAACTCTGGAATTCCCTCCCTAAACTCTGGAATTCCCTCTCTAAATCTTAGAATCCCCTCCTGAAACCCTAGAATGCCTCCCCTAAACTCTGGAATGCCCTCCCTAAACCCTGGAATCCACTCCCTAAACCCTGAAATCCACTCCCTAAACCCTGAAATCTCCTCCCTAAACCCTGGAATCCCCCCCAAAGCCTGGAATCCCCTCCCTAAACCTCTCCAACATTCCACCACATAGTTCTCATTTAAGACGCTCCTTACAACCTGCTACTGACTAGGCTTTTGGTCACTAGTCCTACCATCTTCGTACGTAGCTCAGCAATGTCAAAGTTTGTTTGAGAACACTTCTGTGAAGCACCTCAGGATGTTTACTATGTTAAAGGCACTATATAAATGAAAGATATTATAAAGCAGTTTGGAACATCCTTACGTTATGAAAAGCACCCCATAAATATAAGCCTCTTTTCCTTTCTTTCTTAAAACCTACTTCTTCACTAACTAAAATTGGGAGAGCTGCCACATCCAGTCAGGAATGGTGGCAGACAATTAAACAACTCACTGGAGGAGGAGGCTCCACAAATATCCCCATCCTCAATGATGGAGGAGCCCAGCACATCAGTGCAAAAGATAAGGCTGAAGCATTCGCAACAATCTTCAGCCAGGAGTGCCGAGTGGATGATCCATCTCGGCCTCCTCTGGAGATCCCCAGCATCACAGATGCCAGTCTTCAGCCAATTCCATTCACTCCACATGATACCAAGAAATGGCTGAAGTCACTGGGTAATGCAAATGCTATGGGCCCTGACAACATTCCGTCAATAATACTGAAGACTTGTGCTTCAGAATTTGCCGCATCCCTAGCCAACCTGTCCCAGTACAGCTACAACATTGGCATCTACCCGGCTATGTAGAAAATTGCCCAGGTATGTCCTGTACACAAAATACAAGACAAATCCAACCCGGCCAATTACTGCCTCATCAGTCTACTCTTGATCATCAGTAAAGTGATGGAAGGGGTGATCAAGCAGCACTTACTGAGCAATAATCTGATCACTGACGCTCAGTTTGGGTTCCGCCAGGGCCACTCAGCTCCTGACCTCATTACAACCTTGGTTCAATCATGGACAAAAGAGCTGATCTCCAGATGCTAGGTGAGAGTAACTGTCCCTGACATCAAGGCAGCATTTGACTGAGTGTGGCATCAAGGAGCCCTAGCAAAACTGGGGTCAATAGGAATCGGGGGGGAATCAGGAATCCGCTGGTTGGAGTCATACCGAGCACAAAGGAAGATGGTAATGGTTGTTGGAGGTCAGTCATCTCAGTTCCAGGACATCACTGCAGGAGTTCCTCAGGGTAGTGTCCTCGGCCCAACCATCTTCAGCTGCTTCATCAATGACCTACCTTCCATCATAAGGTCAGAAGTGGGAATGATCGCTAATGATTGCACAATGCTCAGCTCAGATACTGAAGCAGTCCACGTCCAAATGCAGCAAGACCTGGACAATATCCAGGCTTGAACTGACAAGTGCCATGAACATTCGCACCACACAAATGCCAGGCAATGACCATCTGCAACAAGAGAGAATCTAACGTTCACCCCTTTATATTCAATGTATTACCATTAGTCAATCCCCCACTATCAACATCCTGGGTGTTACCATTGACCAGAAGCTGAACTGGACTAGCCATATAAATACTGTAGCTACAAGAGCAGGCCAGAGACTAGGAATCCTGCGACAAGTAACTCACCTCCTGATTCCTCAAAGCCTGTCCACCATCTACAAGGCACAAGTCAGGAGTGTGATAAAAAACTCTCTGCTTGCCTGGATGAGTGCAGCTCCAACTGCACTCAAGAAGCTTGACAACATCCAGGACAGAGCAGCCCACTTGATTAGCACCCCATCCACAAGCACTGACCCCCTGCACCACTGATGCACATTAGCAGCAGTGTGTACCATCTACAAGATGCACTGCGGGAATTCACCAAGGATCCTTGGACAGCACCTTCCAAACCCACGACCACCACCATCTAGAAGGACAAGGGCAGCAGTCACATGGGAACACCACCACCTGGAAGTTCCACTCCAAGCCACTCACCATCCTGACTTGGGAATATATCACTTTTCCTTCACTGTTGTTATGTCAAAATCCTGGAATTCTTTCCCTAACAGCAATGTGGGTGTACCTACAGCACATGGACTGCAACGGTTCAAGAAGGCAGCTCACCACCACCTTAAGGGCAATTATGGGTGGGCAATAAATGCTGGCCTAGTCAGTGATGCCCACATCCTATGAATGAATTAAAAAAAAACCCTTTGTTTACCCGTCCTACTATCTCCATCTATGCCTCGGTGTTAATTTCTGTCGAATTACTCTCTTGTGAAATGCCTTGAGACGTTCTGCTATGTTAAAAGCACTATGTATATACAACTTGTTGTGGTTGTTAGGCCCTCCTCTCCTTTCTGTCCTCATTCCAAGACATCTCCATATCCTTTTTAAATCTCTGCCTTGCTCACATAACTCAGTCATAGAGTCATAGAGGTCTACGCCACCGAAAAAGGCCCTTAGGCCCATCGAGTCTGCTCCAGCCAAACAAGTACCTAACTTTCTAATCCCATTTTCCAGCACTATGGCATCGCAAGTGCACATCCAAATACTTCTTAAATGTTATGAGGGTTTCTGCCTCCACCACTCTTTCAGGCAGTGAGTTCCAGATTCCCACCACCCCCTGGGTGAAAAAATTCGCCCTTACATCCCCTCTAAACCTCCTGCCCCTTACCTTAAATCTATGCCCTCTGGTTATTGATCCCTCCACCAAGGGGAAAAGTTCCTTCCTGTCTACCTTATCTATGCCCCTCATAATTTTATACAGCTCAATCATACCTCAATCTCCTCTGCTCCAGGGAAAATAACCCCAGTCTATCCAATCTCTCCTCATAATTAAAACTCTCCAGCCCAGGCAACATCCTGGTAAATCTCCTCTGCACTCTCTCTAGTGCAATCACATCCTTCCTATCATGCAGATTCCAGAACTGCACGCAATACTCTAGCTGTGGCCTAACCAGCGTTTTATACAGTACCAGCATAACCTCCCTGCACTTATATTCTATGCCTCGGCTAATAAAGTATCTCATATGCCTTTTCAACCACCTTATCTACCTGCCTCGCTACCTTAAGGGACTGCTGGACATGTACACCAAGGTCCCTCTGATCCTCGGTACTTCCCAGGGTCCTACCATTCATCGTGTATCCCCGTGCCTTGTTTGTCCTGCCCAAGTGCATCACTTCACACTTATCCGGATTAAATTCCATTTGCCACTGATCAGCCTATCTGACCAGCCCGTCTATATCTCCTGTAATCTAAGGCTATCCTCCTCACTATTTATCACCCCACCAATTTTCGTGCCATCTGCGAACTTACTGATCAACCCTCCTACATTCAAGTCTTATAATTAACAGCTTATAACTAACTGCATGTCCATCATGGTCACCACACTTGCTCTGAGCCCATTATTTTTCCTTGCTGCCATTCCCAGCACCACCTCTCCTCCCTCACTTGCGAAGTTGGGGTGTAGTTTGAAATGGTGAAAACAGAGAGCTGCTTAGTGAAGCGGCTGAGGGAAGACAGAGAGGAGGACAAGATCAAAATACTGCGGATGCTGGAAATCTGAAACAAAAACAGAAACTGCTTGAAAAACTCAGCAGGTCTAACAGCAATTGTGGAGAAAAAAAAACAGAGTTAACACACTAGTCCACTCCTCCATCACCCCCAACAACTCATCTCCCTCCCACAGCACCTTCCCATGCAATCGCAGAAGGTGCAACATCCGTCCCTTTACCTCCTCCCTTCACACAGTCCAAGGGCCTAAACACTCCTTTCAGGTGAAGCAGCGCTTAACTTGCACCTCCTTCAATTTAGTCTACTGCATTCGCTGCTCCCAATGTGGTCTCCTCTACATTGGAGACACCAAACGCAGACTGAGTGACCACATTGCAGAACACCTTCGGTCTGTCCGCAAACATGACCCAGACCTTCCTGCCGCTTGCTATTTCAGCACCCCACCCTGCTCTCATGCCCACATGTCCATCCTTGGCCTGCTGCAATGTTCCAGTGAAGCTCAACGCATACTGGAGGAACAGCACCTCATCTTCTGATTAGGCACTTTACAGCCTTCTAGACTTAACATTGAGTTCAACAACTTCAGATCATGAACTCTCCCCTCCATCCTCACCCCCTTTTTTTATCCCCTTTTTTCAATATTCATTCTCATTTCTTAATTTTTATGTTTTCATTCTTATTTTTATTTTTTATCCACATATTTTTATTTTTATTTATTTTCATTTTTATTCATGGTTTTATCCCCACCTTTTATCCTATTTTCAATCTTTTTCCCCACAAAGAGCATCTGTCACTTGTTCATGTTATTCTTTCTAGAGTGCTTATCCTTGTCCTGCTATTATCACATTCTGCTTTCTGACCTTAATGCCACCATCAGCACCTCCTTTAGCCAGTACCACTATCATTAACACTCCTTTGTCCTTTTGTCCATGACATCGCTGGCAATCTCTCCTTTGCTTCCACCTATCACTGGCCTTCTATCCAGCTTCACCCACTCCACCCTCCTTAAACAGTATTAATTTCATTACATTTTTACTTCTCTTTAGCTCTGAAGAAGAGTCACAAGGACTTGAAACGTTAACTCTGTTTTTTTTCTCTCCACAGATGCTGTTAGGCCTGCTGAGCTTTTCCAGCATTTTCTGTTTTTGTTTCAGAGAGGAGGACACCTTGGTAAGAAAGCCAGTGTGGCGTATAGAGTGGTAAACAACAAGAATTTGCTGGAAGTCAAAAAGGTCAAGGGGAGATAAGGCACTGAGGGCCACACCACTTTTGAGAAGGCTTTTTATGAAAAGTGCCAGAGTCACTGCCAAAGATCGATGTTTCTGTCAGTTCCGGGACGTCAATTGAGTCTTTAAGCTTGAGGGTCTGAGCATGAGTATCTCACTCGTGTGTGAGTGCATGAGTGAACATTCAGGAGACATACACAAGGAATCGTAGTAACTGTAGATCCATTGATACTAAAGACATTACAATGTAAGAGTTGTTGTCAACTGGAGTTGACAGTGGAAAAGGTGATGAGGAAGCAATTGGAAATTCGATAAATCACTGAGGGGAAGAGTAGGGTGAGATAGTCAACCCCATGAGGTACATTGGGAGGTGATGCGTTGGGATGCCGGTCTGGCACCAAGCAACTGGCCTGTCATAGATACATGAGTTCGAGGCCTAAAAATCGTAATAGGATGGAATCCCTTTCAATTAGGAATGGGCCAATGATCAGTGGGCTTCACCCAACAATCAAAGTCGACCCTTTAATCTATGGAAAGACTTCTGTCTCTTATTTCCTTTCTGTGAAGGCACTTGAGATGCTTCTCTGTAAGCCGTCACATAGATACCAGTTGTTGCCTTCGAAACTGCGATGACCACCAGATGCTTGACTTTCAGTGAGTTCGAATGATGGGCCATGACCAACCAAATCACTGACCGCTTTATTCAGGTACAAGAGCTGCACATTTTCAGAACCTTCTCTTTTATAATTCAATCTTCCAGAATAATTACCAGTAAACAATTTGGTGGTGAGTTGTGTGAGTGGGCAAGCAAAATAAAAAGATTTGCATTTTTCTAGTACTTTTCACGACTATGGGGTTTCTAAAAATGCTTTACCAAGTAAGTACTTTTTAATGTGTAGCCACTGTTGTAAAGTAGGAAACATGGTAGCCAATTTGTGCACAGCAAGCTCCCCCAAACAGCGATGCGATAGCAACCAGATAATCTGTTTTTGTGACGTTGATTGAGGGATAAATATTGACCAGGACACTGGGGATATCTCCCTTGCTCTTCTTCAAAACAGTGTCATGGGATCTTTTACATCCACCTGAGAGGACAGCTGGGGCCTTGGTTTAACATATAGTCAGGAATACATAATAATTCTCATAATGTTATTATAAAAATAGAGTAATAGTGGGATGTGTCTATGTGTGTGTGTGTGTGTGTGTGTTTGTGTGTGTGTGTGTGAGCGTTTGTGTGTGTGTGTGTGTGTGTGTGTGCATTTGTGCGTGTGTGTGTGCGTTTGTGTGTGTGTATGTGTGTGAGATTTAATTGGATTAAAAGCAGCTGATCTGAAGGCTTTGATGTAAACATGGTAAACATGGGGGAAGTTTAGAATGTAAGGTGCAAAAGGAGATAAAAACATAAGAACATAAGAAATAGGAGCAGGAGTAGACCATTCGGCCCCTCGAGTCTGCTCCGCCATTCAATAAGATCATGGCTGATCTTCTTGTGTTTTGATTTCCACATTCTCATCTAACCCCGATAACCTTTGATTCCCTTGCCGAACAAGAATCTATCTACCTCTGCCTTAAAAATATTCAATGACCCCGCCTCCATCACCTTCTGAGGCAGAGAATTCCAAAGTCGCACAACCCTCTGAGAGAAAAAATTTCTCCTCATCTCTGTCCTAAAAGGGCGACACCTAATTTTAAAACAGTCCCTTCTAGTTCACCCACAAGAGGAAACGTCCTTTCAACGTTCACCTTGCCAAAGCCATTCAGGATCTTATACACTTCAATCAAATCACCTCTCACTCTTCTAAACTCCAGTGGAAACAATCCCAGTCTGTCCAACCTTTCCTCATAAGAGAACCCAGTCCTTCCAGGTGTCAATCTAGTAAACCTCCTTTGAACTGCCTCCAATACATTTACATCCTTCCTTATATAAGGAGACCAAAACTGCACCAGTCTCACCAATGCCCTGTATAACTGAGGCATAACATCCTTGCTTTTATGTTCAATCCTTTTTGTGACTCATGTACTAGAACACCTAGATTCCTTTGCACCTCAGAATTACGCAGCCATTCTCCATTTAAGTAATACTTAAATAACAACCTGCACAAAAGTAATACTTACTTTGTTCTTCCTGCCAAAGTGAACAGCATCAAATTTTCCCACGTTAAACTCCATTTGCCAGATCTTTGCCCACTCACTCAACCTATCTATGTCCATCTGCAACTCCCTCATGGCCTCTTCACAACATACTTTCCTACCTATCTTTGTGTCAACTGCAAATTTAGCTATCATGTCTTCACTCCCCTCAGCTAAGTCATTGATGTAAATCGAAAAAGGTTGAGACCCCAGTATAGACTCCTTTGGGACTTCACTCATCACATCCTGTCAATGAGAAAAAGATGCATTTTTTAAAATTCATTAACCGGATGTGGGCTTTGGTGGCTGGGCCAGCATTTATTGCCCACCCCTAGTTACCCTTGAGAAGGTGGTGGTGAGCTGCCTTCTTGAACTGCTGCAGTCCATGTGATGTAGGCACATCCACAGTGCTGTTAGGGAGGGGGTTCCAGGATTTAGACCTAGTGACAGTGAAGGAAGGGTGATATGTTTCCAAGTCAGGATCGTGAGTTACTTTGAAGGGAACTTTGAGGGGGTTTGGAAGGCGCTGTCAAAGGAGCCTTGATGGATCCCTGCAGTGCATCTTGTAGATGGTGCACACTGTTGCTACTGTGCATCGGTGGTGGAGGGATTGAATGTTAGTTGACGTGGTACCAATCAAGTGTCAAGCTTCTTCAGTGTTTTGGGAGCTGCACTCATCCAGGCAAGTGGGGAGTGTTCCATCACACTCCTGACTTGTGCCTTGTAGATGGTGGACAGGCTTTGGGGAGTCAGGAGGTGAGTTACTCATCACAGGATCCCTAGCCTCTGACCTGCTCTTGTAGCCACAAGAGCTACAAGTATTTATATAGCTAGTCCAGTTCGGTTTCTGGTCAATGGTAACCCCCAGGATGTTGATAGTGGGGGATTCAGTGATGGTTATGCCATTGAACATCAAGGCGCAATAGTCAGATTCTCTCTTGTTGGAGATGGTCATTGCTTGGCACTTGTGTGGTGCGAATGTTACTTGCCAATTCCCATTCCCAAGTCTAGATATTGACCAGGTCCTGCTGCATTTGGACATAGACCACATCAGTATCTGAGGAGCCGTGAATGGTGCTGAAAATTGTGCAATCATCAGCGAACATCCCCACTTCTGACGTTATGATGGAAGGAAGGTCATTGATGAAGCAGCTGAAGATGGTTGGGCCCAGGATATTACCCTGAGGAATACCTGCAGTGATGTCCTGGAGCTGAAATGACTGACCTCCAACAACCACAACCATCTTCCTTTTTGCTAGGCATGACTCCAATCAGTGGAGAGTTTCTCTCTGATCCCCATTGACTCCAGTTTTGCTAGGGCTCCTTGATGCAACACTCAGTCAAATGCTGCCTTGATGTCAAGGGCAGTCACTCTCACCTCACCTCAGGAGTTCAGCTCTTTTGTCCATATTTGAACCAATAATGAGGTGAGGAGTGAATGACCCTGGCAGAACCCAAACTGGGCGTCAGTGAGCAGCTTATTGCTCAGCAAGTGCCACTTGATATCACAGTTGATGACCCCTTCCATTACTTTATCGATGGTGGAGAGCAGACTGACGGGGAGGTAATTGGTCGGGTTGGATTTGTCCTGCTTTTTGTGTACAGGACATACGTGGGCAATTTTTCACGTAGCCTGGTAGATGCCAGTGTTGTAGCTGTACTGGAACAGCTTGGCTAGGGGCACGGCAAGTTCTGAAGCACAAGTCTTCAGTACTATCACCAGAATATTGTCAGGGCCCATAGTCTTTGCCATATCCAATGCCTTCAGCCATTTCTTGAAATCAGGTGAAGTGAATCGAATTGGCTGAAGATTGGCATCTGTGATGCTAGGGACCTCCGGAGGAGGCTGAGATGGATCATCCACTCGGCACTTCTGGCTGAAGATTGTAGCATATGCTTCAGCCTTATCTTTTACACTGCTGTGCTGGGCTCCTCCATCATTGAGGATGGGGATATTTGTGGAGCCTCCTCCTCCAGGGAGTTGTTTAATTGTCCACCACCATTCACGACTGAATGTGGCAGGACTGCAGAGCTTATATCTGATCCGTTGGTTATAGGATTGCTAAGCCCTGTCTATCACTTGCTGCTTATGCTATTTGACATACAAGTGGTCCTGTGTTATAGCTTCACCAGGTTGACATCTCATTTTTAGGTATGCCTGGTGTTGCTGACATGCTCTCTTGCACATTTCATTGAACCAGGGTTGATCCCCTGGCTTGATGGTAATGAGGCCATGAGATTACAGATTGCGTTCAAGTACAATTCTGCTGCTGATGATGGCCCACAGCACCTCATGGATGCCAAGTCTTGAGTTGCTTGATCTGTTTGAAATCTATCCCATTTAGCACGGTGGTATTGCCACACAACACGATGGAGGGTATCCTCAAAGTGAAGGCAGGACTTTGGCTCCACAATGACTATGTGGTGGCCATTCCTCCTGATACTGTCACAGACAGATGCATCTGCGGCAGGCAGGTTGGTGAGGATGAGGTCAAGTATATTTGCCTCTCTTGTTGCTTCCCTCACCACCTGCCACAAACCGCGGACATTGTAGTCCCGTACCCAGAGTGCATGGTAATGGCGGCACGTGGTAATCAGCAGGAAGTTTCCTTGCCCATGAGCCTTCATGGGTGCTGGAGTCAATGTTGAGGACTCCCAGGGCAACGCCCTCCTGACTGTATACCACTGTGCTGCCACCTCTGCTGTGTCTGTCCTGCCGGTGGGACAGGACATACCCAGGGATAGTGATGGCCGTGTCTGGGACATTATCTGTAAGGTATGATTCTGTGAGGGTGACTATATCAGGCTGTTGTTTTTCTCATCTGTGAGACAGCTCTCCCAATTTTGGCATTAGTGCCCAGTGTTAGTAAGGAGGACTTTGCAGGGTCAACAGGATTGAGTTTGCCATTGTCGTTTCAGGTGCTTAGCTCGATGCTGGGTAGTCCATCCGGTTTTATTCCTTTTTTATTATGTCTTTGTAACAACTGAGTGGCTTGCTAGGCCATTTCAGAGGACATTTAAGAGTCAGCCACATTGCTGTGGGCCCGGACTCACATGTAGGCCAGACCAGGTTTCCTTCCCTAAAGGGCATTAGTGAACCAGATGGGCTTTTACAACAAGCAACAATGGTTCCATGGTCATCATTAAACTTTTAATTCCAGATCTTTTATTGAATTCAGATTCCACCATCAGACTCAAACCTGGGTCCCCAGAGCATTACCCTGGGTCTCTGGATTACTAGTCCAGTGACAATAACACCACAGAATAGCCTCCCCTATTTATGCATACTCTCTGCTTTCTGCCAGCCAGCCAATCTTCTATCCATTCTAATATGTTGCCGCCTAACACCATGCGCTTTTATTTTCTGTAATAACCTTTGATGTGGCACCTTATCAAATGCCTCCTGGAAATTCAAGCACAGTACATCTACAGGCTCCCCTTTATCCACTGGGTATGTTACTCCTTCAAAAAACTCCAATAAATTGGTTAAACATGATTTTCCTTTGCATTTCCATCGGACATTTGCATTTATAAATAAACCAGGCTGGATTGTTTTTAAAGGAGGGATGAAATGTGTCACCTAGCCAGGTGAATTTTAGAAACAGTGGCCAGGATTTTCCGGCCCCATCGCGGGTGGGACCTGCTACAGGTGAGGTGGCGCCCATTGATTTGCAGTGGGACCGGAAGGTCCCGGCAGCAGGTGGGTGCGGAAAATCCTGCCCAGTGTGTTTATTTTTCCCAAAGAATACTGGTAAAACTTATTGCTGTGAGTGATTTTTATTACCAGGAAGGTAAAGTCCAAAGTTATATTGAAACAATGGGTATTTGCATTCAAGAGGGAAAATACGTAAAAAGGAGCAAAGGCTGTGTGTAAGGGAAGGCAGCCTAAGATCCAACAAGTGTGAAACACCTTCAGCCTGTATGTACCAAACTGCTGCCTTCAGGGACTGAGGTTAAGAGAATTTACTTTGAATTCAACTGTTCAGGGTATCATTTACTTTGCCTGGGTCTTTTAAAAATATGCGTCTTACTGTTGCCTTAATGAAAGTGTAACTGGGAGTCAGATTAAGTAGTGGATTTAGAAGTTATCACAGCAGTAATTTGTAGGTCTATGTATGTATTTAAAGTCATTTCTTCTGTTAATAAATATCTAATCCAGATTTGTAAAAACCTATAAGACTTGGTAGTCTTATTACTACTGAATTCAAGGCATGCATCTTGAAATTTATACTAATTGCAAAACAAGTTGTGGCAGTTGTTTCAAGTTTCCTTTTGGGATTTGAACAGCTCAGCATTTACCATCAGCTATGCCATAACATTGTCATCCAAAAGACAGCACTTCCGGCAATGCAACAGCGGAACATCAACCAAGATTTTTGTGCTTAAGCCATGGAGTGAGACTAGAGCCCAGAGTCTTGTGATTTTGAGACAGGGCGATATCAACTGTGGCACAGCAGACACTAAAGCTTTGAATTGAGAAAGATGGGGTAGGTTGGGGCAAGAAATGCAGAGCTATGGGGACGGAGCAGGGAGGATTGTAGACCGAACTCTCAAAGAGCTGGCACAGGCACAATGGGCTGAATGGCCTCCTTCTGCGCTGTATGATTCAATACTTCCATGATATCATTAGTTGAGGAGATGCAAAGGAATCCATGCTTATATTTAGTTATTTTTGTGCAGAACGGTTTCTGTTGCCTTCAAAGGCATGTTGTAATATGAGAAGTGCTGTAAGAACTGGGTGAAACTTGATGCTGAAGCTGAATGGGATTGGAATTTGCTGGGAAGAGCAGTGCAATGAAGCGCTCAGTGAAAACATATTATCACCTGGCACTCACTCAGCCCCTTTAGCTAATGACAATCAATGAGAGAGGAGGGGTACTCATTACAGTCTGATGAAGGCTCCATAGTACATGCTTTATCATATATGCTTCAGCACAAAGAGGCTAGAACAAATTACAAATGACATGGGAGGCCCTTTTTTAAGGATGAGAGTGGTTAAAAAAAAGGACATAATTAGCATATGTATGAATCCAGGCGACCAATTCTGAGGAAATAAAATAAGGGACACTTTGACTGGGGGACCAGGGCGCTGCTGGTGAGAGCGGTTGTTGGGGGGAGGGGGTGTTGGTGAGAGCGGTTGGTGGGGAAGGGGGTGTTGGTGAAAGTTTGGTGGGGGCAGAGGTGTTGGTGAGAGCGGTTGGTGGGGGAGGAGGTGTTGGTGAAAGCGGTTGGTGGGGAGGGGGTGTTGGTGAGAGCGGTTGGTGGGGGAGGGGTGTTGATGAGAGCGGTTGATGGGGGAGGGGTGTTGGTGAGAGCGGTTGGTGGGGGAAGGGTGTTGGTGAGAGCGGTTGGTGGGGGAGGGGTGTTGGTGAGAGCGGTTGGTGGGGGAGGGGGTGTTGGTGAGAGTTTGGTGGGGGAGGAGGTGTTGGTGAGAGTGTAGGTGTGCCAATGAGAATGGTGGGCGGGCGGACGCAGGGGCGCTGTTGGTGAGAGCGGGGAGGGGACTGGTCAACACTTTAGTGCAAAAAGTTTGAATTATTGAGTAGTCTATAATGATCAGTTTGCAGCTTTATATGACGTTTGTGTGATCTTCCCATCTATATATGGAAAGCATCTATAGAGAGCTCCTGGTCTGCTGAATGTATAAATATCATCGATGCAAGAGCCCTGGGGGGAAGAGGATGGACAATTGTGTTTTATTTTTGATTTTCCTCTGTTCATTTTGATTTGTTTTGGAGCCAATTTAAATGCACTGAGGCTGAGGTACATTCAATTATTCTCATTGTATGATGTGTTTAATGAGAGATCTATTTGTGTTACATTGATAGTGTTGATTAGTACAAAGGTGCTGTAAGCAAATTTCGTCGTCTCCCTGCAAACTGGACAGGAAACAATGGCCTACTGCAATGGGTTATCATGAGGTGGTGACTACCTCCACAGACAAGACTCAGGTGGACACTGTCCACTCCCTGACTGAAATAAAGACAAAAATATTCAATAAGCAATTTACTTAGTCACTATCGGCAATCGTGAAGTAGATAGTGTGAGAGCTGTGAATCTGATCTATCCTGTTTTCCTCTAATCACCATTGAAAATAAAAAAGATGGCCCTTGATGGCTTTGCCTGTCAGGCAGTGAAAGTCCAAGATTTCACAATTAACTAGAAAGGCAGCTAGTGTTATGACTGAAAACCCAAGAGAGCGTAACTTACATATGGGATCGAGCCTGGGCTCCGGAGAAGGGTGATGAGAGGGAGCAAGGGGACATGCGAGTGGGAGGGTAAGGGAGGGAAGCGGTGGGTGAAAGGGAGGGTCAACAAGCGGGAGGGTTAGGGAGGGAAGAACCGAGTGGGCTGGGCGGGCGGGAGGTTGTGTCGGGGAGGGAGCCAGTGAGTGTGAGGGAGGGGGCAAGCGGGCCGGAGGAAAAGTACTGGAGGGCCACGTAGTGAATACCACTGCACTATGCACTTTTTCAGAGCACGCCGTGGGTAATCTAAAATTGTGTTGGGGTTCTACACCCAACATAGAACCCTGAGTTAACTATTGGAAGCTGCTTACTTGTTTTGGGCAGGAGGACCAATTTTTTATTCATTTACGGGATGTGGGCTTCGCTGGCTGGGCCAGCATTTATTGCCCATCCCCAATTGCCCTTGAGAAGGTGGTGGTGAGCTGCCATCTTGAACCGCTGCAGTCCATGTGGTGTAGGTACACCCACAGTGCTGTTAGGGAGGGAGTTCCAGGTTTGTGACCCAGCGATATAGTTCCAAGTCAGGATGGTGAGTGGCTTGGGGAGCAACTTCCAGGTGGTGGTGTTTTCATGTGTCTGCTGCCCTTGTCCTTCTAGATGGTGGTGGTCATGGATTTGGAAGGTGCTGTCCAAGGAGCCTTGGTGAATTCCTGCAGTGTATCTTGTTGATGGTACACACTGCTGCTACTGTGCGTCGGCGGTGGAGGGAGTGAATGTTTGTGGATGGGGTGTCAATCAAGTGGGCTGCTCTGTCCTGGACGGTGTCAAGCTTCTTGAGTGTTGTGGGAGCTGCACTCATCCAGGCAAGTGGGGAGTATTCCATCACACTCCTGACTTGTGCCTTGCAGATGGTGGACAGGTTTTGGGGAGTCAGGAGGTGAGTTACTCACCTCAGGGTTCCTAGCCTCTGACCTGCTCTTGTAGACACAGTATTTATATGGCTAGTCCAGTTCAGTTTCTCCATTTTGTGGCTGAGTGGGTCGATGGCAGTGCAGATGCACAATGCGCATGCACAAAAGCCAAAGACCTGAGGGCAGCAGCAAGACGAGGCTCCCCTGAAATCTGCCGACTGCTACCTGAGGAATACGG
Source organism: Cetorhinus maximus (assembly GCF_964194155.1). Taxonomy (NCBI): domain Eukaryota; kingdom Metazoa; phylum Chordata; class Chondrichthyes; order Lamniformes; family Cetorhinidae; genus Cetorhinus; species Cetorhinus maximus. The sequence continues at coordinate 231,823,870 of NC_135879.1, read as the reverse complement.
GACAAATGGTGGGCCGGGGGGAAGCCAACAGAGGGGACGTGGAACAAAAGATGAGATTACAGGACAATTCCATAAAGAAATGGAATGGTTAACTCCACCTCCCCTGTGCCCAACAACTTTTGAAAGGCAGTCCTGTGTCACCCCAGACCAGAGGGTCCTAGGCTCAATTCTCGGTCTCTGCTGATCTCAGCTGAAATATCAATCGAGGTGTTTTAATGTTCACTTCAATATCATTGGATCAAAAGAGAAGTAGCCTGGGCTCCCACTGCTTATTGATTATCCAGTAATCCCTGATGGAAGATATGCAAGGGGCTACAGGGACCAATTTTAACCTAAAACATCGAGTGGGAAACCCACAGGATTGGGTGCAACTTTGGTTTTACCCCCTGTTCAAACTTCAATTGAGAGTAAAATCAGGTAGGGTATAAGACCAGCATTCCACCGATCCCTCCAGTTTTTCCACTGGCTGGTTAGATACAAGGCCGCCATAGAGGTTTACAGCACAGAAGGAGGCCACTCCACCCCTTGTGTGCGCTGGAACAATCCAAAACTACTCACATGGCCCTGCTCCCTCTCCAGAACCTCCAAGGCTTGATGAGGCTGTGGTGACTGGGGAGATGCCAGCCGTGGCACTGGCTGCTCCCTCCCAGGCGCAGCTAGCGCAGGCTCCACTGGCCAGGGGACGCCCGCCAAGGTCATCAAGGCCAACACGACACCAGAGTGAACAGGCTGTCTCCAATGCCGGTGCCAGCGAAGGGGGGAGCACCTAGACAAAGCACTCGCAAAGGTAAACGTAAAGCACCTTAAACCTTATCGCGGGTGGTATTTTATTCCACCATTTTGCTTTAAATTTTTTCATGGTGTGATTAAAAACACCCGTTAATGTTTATTTCAGCTATGCTTCACATTCACAATTAAATGAGATGTTATTTTGTGCAACTGGCCTCTTTATGCTTCATTTATTCTGTAGGTGCAGGATAAGCCATTATGTAAGGATGGACATGTGTCTCCTGAAACTTTATTGCAATGGAACATAGTGTATGTTGTTGACCAAGGAACTGATCCTGTCAGGTAGCAAGTATGGAGCCTGCAGCCCTGGCATGTGGTGGTGGTTCTTATTTGGTAGGCTAGCTGAAGGAGCTTTGGGTCAAAGCCTCCCGGGTGTCCCTGCCTCCCTGGAGGTTGCCCAGATCAGCATCTGTCCCCTTAACATTCTCCTGACCATGCTCGTCCTCGGACTCACTACTGGACTCATCATCCATTGCCTGAGCAGCTGCATCAAGATCCTCTTCCTCCACTGCGTCCCCCTTTTCCAGTGCCAGATTCTGGAGAGCGCAGCATGCAACCACTATCAGGTGGGTATTGGAGTGTGCCCCCTGAACGGTCCAGTTATTGGAAGCACATCTTGAGAAGATCAATGGTTCTCTCTACCAACTTGTGGAGAAATGGCACCTGTTGTACCACTGTTCGGCCTCTATTCTTGGATGGCGGAGAGGCGTCATGAGGCACCTTTTGAGGGGATAGCCCTTGTCACCCAGCAGCTATCCATCCAGTCTGGCTGGAGCACTGAAGAGCCCCGGCACCTGGGAGTGTCTGAGGATGTAGGCTTCGTGGGAGCTGCCTGGGTACCTTGCACAGACTTGTAGAATCAACATCCTGTGATCACACACTATCTGCACGTTCATGGCGTGGAAGCCCTTCCTGTTGCCAAGGGCACCCTGTTCACCTGCTGGCGCCTTGATGGCCACATGTGTACAGTCGATTGCATCCTGAACGCAGAGGAACCCAGCAATCGCTGCAAAGCCTCTGGCTCGCTCAGCGTGGCTGGCCTCATCCGTGCGGTAGTGAATGAAAGTCAATGCACGCCTGAACAGAGCGTCTGTCACTAGCTTGACGAACTGTGGACAGCTGATTGGGAGATTCCACACAGATCCCCCACTGAGCCCTGGAAAGAGCCGGAGGCATAGAAGCTGAGGGCCACTGTGACCTTCAGAGCCACTGGCATGGGGTGTCCACCCACATAGTCGGAGCTGATCTCAGGCCCAATCCTCTGACAGATGGAGGTCACTGTCTCCCTTGAGAGACGGAGCCTTATTTGGCATTGCACCTCGGACATATTGAGGTAGCTGCATCGTCACCTGTAAACCCTGGCAGCAGGATAGTGGTGTCTTCTGTGGTCCCTTCCACCTTGGACTTCCTATTGGCCCTGCAACGCTTGTGCCTGCACCTCTCCTCCCACAGGTTCCTTCCCTGGTAGCTGCAATGGGACACCCGGCCTCCTCTCCCTTCTGCCCCTCTCTTCCTCCTCAGAGGAGACCACAATCCCCATTACCAGGGTTATGGAAGTCTGTCTGATACCTGGAAGAGCCCACATGGCCTGAATCCTCCGGGAACCTGGAAGACAACAATGAGTCCTGAAATGAAGCCTAGAAATGATCAGAATGCAGCTCTGAAGCGAGATGAAGCTGCCCAGTTCACAGAAGTAACCAGCAGCGAGTTATATCCAAAACTCCTTACTACTCGCATTGACAAGGCCACTGACCCTTCTTATCCCGCCTGTGGATGAGCTTTTGCTAATTTTCGCCTGCCCGTTTTGCCCAGGCGATGGCCGAAAAATCACACAGGCTACATAAAGTCAGGGACAATTGATGTGTCAAGGGCCTTAACTGGCCTCTTAATCAATGGCAGGCACACCTCCATCTCCATCGCACGCCCACAGAATGAAATATCGTGAGAGTGTGCGTTGACATCGGCACAGTCGGCCGACATCATCGCACGTAATTTCACGCTAGAGCAGACCGGGCGCACATGTGCCCGCCGAGCGAAACATTCTGTCCATCTTCTCTTCCAAGCAGATTCCCTCTGCTGGTCCATGTGTGTATGGTAGCCTCAAGTGGACTAAACGCACATTGCAAGTTTCAAGACACGACCGAACGCTGTGTCTTCCTCTTTCAAACATTTATCCACTTTGACGTTAAAAGGTTCAATGATGTTTGCCCCAGCTATTCCCCTTGGCAAAGCTTGTCATTTTGTAACAACTGGTGGAATAAATTGATGAGCCCTTAACACTGACTCCCCAGCAAGATTAAATGTAACAGGGGTTCCTCACATAGAGCTGTGAGGCTCTGGAATTCATGTCCACGTTTTGCAGTTCAGGCAAACCTATATTGATGTTTAAAGCTCAATTAGATAGATGGATGGAGGAAAGAGGATAAAGAAAATATGGGAGCAGGGTGGGTAAAGGTAATTAAGTTTGAAGGGTAAAGGCTGGCACAGACTAACTGGCCAAGTGGCCTGTGTTCATTTTCCCAGGAAGAATGAGGGCAGGCATGGGAAAGGGGGCATTCTAATAGGGATGCAGAGGGACCTAGGTGTATATGTGCATAAGTCATTGAAGTTGAAGGGCAGGTTGAGAAAGTGGTTACTAAAGCACATGGGATCCTAGGCTTTATCTATAGGGACATAAGAGTACAAAAAAAGCTATGATGTAAATTTCTCGCAGTTTCTCGGGATTGAGGATGACTTGCTTCCACCCCAGTTTGATGGTTCTGAGATGGTTGATAAGCCCACTGCGCAATCTCTGCCACGTATGAGCCAGTTGGTGATTGGAGAGTCAGATAGGAGAAGGGGAGGCGATGGCGTAGTGGTATGGTTGCTGGACTAATACCAGGGTGATCCTCTGGGACCCAAGTTTGAATCCCACTAAGGCAGATGATGGAATTTTAATTCAATAAACCCTGGAATTAAAAGTCTAATGATGACCATGAAACCATTGTTGAATGTTGTTAAAAACCCATCTGGTTCACTGACACATCCTCTAGGGAAGGAAATCTGTCCTTACCTGGTCTGGCCAACATGTGACTCCAGCTCCAGAACAATGTGGTTGACTCCGAAATGGCCTAGCAAGACACTCAGTTGTATCATCTGCTACAAAGTCACAATAAAGGAACAAAACCAGACGGACCACCCGGCATCGACAAAGGCACCAGCAACGGCAAACTCAGCCCTGTCGACCTTTCAAAGTCCTCCTTACTAACAGAGGCAGTTTAGTGCCAAAATTGGGAGAGCTGTCTCACAGACTAATCAAGCAACAGCCTGACAAAGTCATACTCACAGAGTCATACCTTACAGATAATGTTCCAGACTCCACCATCACCATCCCTGGGTAGGTCCTGTCCCACTGGCAGGACAGACCCAGCCAAAGTGGCAGCACAGTGGTATACAGTCAGGAGGGAGTTGCCCTGGGAGTCCTCAGAATTGACTCCAGACCCCATCAAGTTTCATACCATCAGGTCAAACATGGGCAAGGAAATCTCCTGCTGTACTGCCCCCACTCAGCTGATGAATCAGTGCCCCTCCATGTTGTACACTACTTGCAGGAAGGACTGAGGGTGGCAAGGGCGCAGAATGTACTCTGGGTGAGGGACTTCAATGTCCATCACAAAGAGTGGCTGAGTAGCACCACTACCGACCGAGCTGGCCAAGTCCGAAATGATATAGCTGCTAGACTGGGTCTGCAGCAGGTGGTGAGGGAAACAACAAAAGAGAAAAACATACTTGACATCCTCACCAACCTGCTTGCTGCAGATGCACCTGTCCATGACAGTATCGATAGGAGTGACCACCGCACAGTCACTGGGGAGGCGAAGTCCCACCTTCACTTTGATGATACCCTCCATCGTGTTGTGTGTCACTATCACTGTGCTAAATGGGATAGATTTCAAACAGATCTAACAACTCAAGACTGGCATCCATGAGGCGCTGTGGGCCATCAGCAGCAGCAGAATTGTACTCGAAGACAATCTGTAACCTCATGGCCCGGCATATCCCCCACTCTACCATTACCGTCAAGCCAGGGGATCAGCCCTGGTTCAATGAAAAGTGCAGGGGGGCATGCCAGGACCAGCACCAGGCATTCCTAAAAATTAGGTAAAAGCAAAATACTGCAGACGCAGGAAACCTGAAACAAAAACAAAAATTTTTGGAAAAGCTCAGCAAGTCTGACAGCTGTGGAGAGAAAGTTAACGTTTCAAGTCTGCATGACTCTTCTTCAGTACTAAAGGGAAGTAAAAATGTGGTGAAATATACACTGTTAAACGGGATGGGAACGGATGAAGCTGGATAGAAGGCCAGTGATAGGCGGAGGCAAAGGAGATAAAAACAAAAAACTACTGCGGATGCTGGAAATGCAAAACAAAAACAGAATTACCTGGAAAAACTCAGCAGGTCTGGCAGCATCGGCGGAGAAGAAAGGAGTTGACGTTTCGAGTCCTCATGACCCTTCAACAGAACTGAGGCAAAGGAGAGATTGCCAAAGATGTCATAAACAAAAGGTCGAAGGGGTGTTGACGATGGTGATATTAGCTAAAGGACGTGCTAATGGTGACATTAAGAGTAGAAAGCAGAATGAGCAAGTGACAGATGGCCCTGGTGGGGGTGGGGTGGGGGGAGGGGACAGTGTGGGAAAAAAGATCGAAATCGGCTAAAAGGTGGGGATGAAACAATGAATGGGAAAAAATTAAAATAATAATAATAATAATAATAAAAATAGATGGGGAAAAAATATATATATAAAAATTAAAAAATAAATATTTTTAAAAAGGGGATCAAAAAGTGGTGAGGATGGAGGAGAGAGTTCATGATCTGAAGTTGTTGAACTCAATGTTAAGTCCGGAAGGCTGTAAAGTGCCTAGTCGGCAGATGAGGTGCTGTTCCTCCAGTTTGCGTTGAGCTTCACTGGAACATTGCAGCAGGCCAAGGACGGACATGTGGGCATGAGAGCAGGGTGGAGTGTTGAAATGGCAAGCGACAGAGAGGTCTGGGTCATGCTGCGGAGAGACCAAAGGTGTTCCGCAAAGCGGTCACCCAGTCTGCGTTTGGTCTCTCCAATGTAGAGGAAACCGCATTGGGAGCAGCGAATGCAGTAAACTAAATTGAGGGAAGTGCAAGTGAAGCATTTGGGCCCTTGGACGGTGAGGAGGGGGGAAGTAAAGGGGCAGGTGCTGCACCTTCTGCGATTGCATGGGAAGGTGCTGTGGGAGGGGGTTGAGGAGTTGGGGGTGATGGAGGAGAGGGTTGAGGTGTTGGGGGTGATGGAGGAGTGGACTATGTTGTCCCGGAGGGAACAGTCTCTTTAGTTCTGAATACGAGTCATACAAGGACTCAAAACATTAACCCTGTCTTTCTCTCCACAGATGCTGTCAGACCTGCTGAGTTTTTCCTAAAAATGAGGTATCAACCTGGTGAAGCTATAAAACAGGACCACTTGCGTGCCAAACAGCATAAGCAGCAAGTGATAGACAGTTAAGTGATTCCACAACCAACTGATCAGATCTAAGCTCTGCAGTCCTGCCGCATCCAGTCATGAATGGTGGTGGAAAATAAAACAAATCACTGGAGGAGGAGGAGGCTCTACAAATACCCCCAACTTCAATGATGAATGAGCATAGCACATCAGTGCTAAAGATAAGGCTGAAGCATTTCCAACAACCTTCTGCCAGGAATGCCGAGTGGGTGACCATTATCGGCCTCCTCCAGAGGTCCCCAGCCTCACAGATGTCAGCCTTCAGCCAATTTGAATCACTCCATGTGATATCAAGAAACGGCTGAAGGCACTGGATACTACAAAGGCTACGGGCCCTGACAATATTCTATTGTACTGAAGACTTGTGCTCCATAACTTGCCGCACCCCTAGCCAAGCTGTTCCAGTACAGCTACAACACTAGCATTTACCCAGCTATGTGGAAAATTGCCCGTGTATGTCCTGTACACAAAAAGCAGGACAAATCCAACCCGGCCAATTACCGCCCCATCAGTCTACTCTCCATTATCAATAAAGTAATGGAAGGGGTCATCAAGGGACACTTGCTTAGCAATAACGTATTCACTGACGCCCAGTTTGGGTTCCAGCGGGGCCACTCAGCTCCTGATCTCATTACAGCCTTGGCACAAACATAGACAAAAGAGCTGAACTCCCTAGGTGAGGTGAGAGTGACTGCCCTTGACATCAAGACAGCATTTAACATGGTGTGGAATCAAGGAGCCCTAGCAAAACTGGAGTCCATGGGAATCAGGGGCAAAACTCTTGGCTGGTTGGAGTCACACCTAGCACAAAGGAAGATGGTTGTGGTTGTTGGAGGTCAGTCATCTCAGCTCCAGGACATCACAGCAGGAGTTCCTCAGGGTAGTGTCCTGGACCAACCATCTTCAGCTGCTTCATTAATGACCTTCCTTCCATCATAAGGTCAGAAGTGGGGAAGTTCACTGATGATTGCACAATGTTCAGCACCATTCGTGACTCCTCAGATACTGAAGCAATCTATGTCCAAATGCAATATCCAGGCTTGGGCTGATAAGTGGCAAGTAACATTCGCGCCACACAAGTGTCAGGCAATGACCATCTCCAACAAGTGAGAATCCAACCATCGGTCCTTGATGTTCAATAGCATTACCATCACTGAATCCCCCACTATCAACATCCTGGGGGTTACCATTGACCAGAAACTGAACTGGACTAGCCGTATAAATACTGTGGCTGCAAGAGCAGGTCAGAGGCTTGGAATTCTGCAGCGAGTAACCCACATCTTGACTCCCCAAAGCCTGTTCACAATCAAAAAGGCACAAGTCAGGAGTGTGATGGAATACTTCCCACCTGCCTGGATGAGTGCAGCTCCCACAACACTGAAGAAGCTTGACACCATCAGGGCAAAGCAGACCGCTTGATTGGCACCACATCCACAAACATTCATTCCCTCCACCACTGACACTCAGTAGCAGCAGTGTGTACCATCTACAAGATGCGCTGCAGGAATCCACCAAGGCTCCTTCGACAGCACCTTCCAAATCTACGAGCACTACATCTAGAAGGATAAGGACAGCAGATAGATGGGAACACCACCACCTGGAAGTTCCCTCTCCAATCATTCACCATCCTGACTTGGAAATATATTACCGTTCCTTCACTGTCGCTGCATCAAAATCCTGGAACTCCCTCCTTAACAGCGCTGTGGGTGTACCTACACCACATGGACTGCAGCAGTTCAAGAAGGCAGCTCACCATCACCTCCTCAAGGGCAACTAGGGAAGTGCAATACATGCTAGCCCAGCCAGCAAAGTCAGCATCCCGTGAATCTATATTAAAAAAGGTGAGCTGTTTGCAGGTTTATATGCTCCCTCTGATGTCTCGGCTTCACCTCTGTGTGTTCCCCACAAAGTCTCTCAATTTGTTTGGTGCCTTCCCACATAAATCTTCTCCAGTTTGGTTGGTCACAAGCCAGGGGCTCCCATGGGTTGGTGGGGATATTTGATCTCTTCAGAGATGTTTTGAGGACACCCCTAAGTGTGTTATTTGTCCCCCCTAGGAGTCTCCTGCTGTGATTGAATTCTAAGTGGAGTAGTTGCTTTGGGAGTTTAGTGTCAGGTATACGAAAGACATGTCATGCCCAGTGATGCTGGTTTTGAGTGATTCATGCCTTGAGGCCGGGCATGTTGGCTTGGAAGAGGACACCAATTTTGGACTGCCTTTCTTGCTACCAGGTTTGGGGGATCTTGTGAAGGCCCTGCTGCTGGTACTTCCCCAGTGCTTTGAGGTGCCTGCTGTAGGATGCCCAAGCCTGTATAAGCCTATATAAATGTATAGAACACTTTTCGGCTTCAAGTGGGGTATTGTGTCCAGTTCTGGACACCATTCTTTAGAAAGATTGTGAAGGCATTAGAGAGGGTGCAGAAAAGATTCATGAGAATGGTTCCAGGGGTGAGGAACTTCAGTTACGTTGATAGGTTGGAAAAGCTAGGGCTTTTCATCTTGGAGAAGAGAAGGTCGAAAGGAAATTTGATAGAGGTGTTCAAAATAATAAGGGGCCTGGGTAGAGTAGAGAGGGAGAAACTTCCCTTCGGAAGAAGGATCAAGAACTAGTGAGCACAGGTTTAAGGTAATTCACTAAAGAAGCAACAGTGACATGAGAAAAGTTCTACTAGCAAGTGATCAGGATCTAGAACACACTGCCTGAGAGTGTGGTGGAGGGAGGTTCAATCATGGCTTTCAAAGAGAATTAGACAATTATCTGCAGAGAAAAATGTGCATGTCTTTGGGGAAAAGGCGGGGGAGTGGGACGAGGTGAGTTGCTCTTGCAGAGAGCTGACACAGACACGATGGGCTGAATGGCCTCCTTCTTTGCTGTAACCATTCTATGATTCGATGTTCATTTAATATTTCCGCGCATGCATTTCATTGCTCTTCCAAACACTCCAACTTTTTCATGCATAGTCCTTCCTTTGCCCAACTTGGGAATCTTCAACCCTCTGAGATCTCTGTGTCCCTCCAATTCTGGCCTTTTGTCCCTACTTGATTTTCATCACACTACTATTGGCAGCTGTGTTTTCAGCTGCCTAGCCTTGAAGTTCTGGAATTTCTTCCCTAGACCTCGATCTTCACACCTATGGCTTTATCTCCTATATTAAGACATTCCTTAAAACCTATTTCCCTGATACAGCTTTTGGACAACTGCCCTAATATTCTCTTATGTGACTTGGTGTGGAAATTGTTTGATAACACTCCTGCAGAAACATTTTACTACATTAAAGGTGCTATATAAATGCAAATTGTTGTTCCTCTTGTGCATCCCCAGCATTGGTCAAAGCAGCTGCATTGAATGCAGCTCACTTTCTGTCCAAGAGGAGTCAAGGACAAGTTGAGTATTGTCATATCAAAATGTTTCCCATTCGTTCCCTCCCTCATTCGATAGAAGAAATTCTCATTAAAGATCTTCATTTTGAAACATTTTTTAAGAAGGTTGATTTGCTTGCTGAGATGCAGTTTCTCAGCCAGGATCATCATCACCAATGACCTGCACCCATGCAATATCAGGGAATATCCGGAATGTCCCTGAGCGGCTCCCTCGGAAACGCTGTGGAAACCGCTGCCTTCAGAATGCTCTGAAGTCCAAGCTGTGATGGTGCATACCATGTGGCAGGTGTAGCTGAAGGTCCGTTCCATGAGGCAAGAGCACCTGGTTACTCTTTTCTTTTCATCTTTTTTTTTCTTTTTTTCTTTTTTTCATCTCCGTCTTAAATGGGAGATCCCTTATTTCTAAACTGTGTCCCCTAGCTCTGGTCTCTCCCACAAGAGGAAACATCTTTTCAGCATCGACTCTAAGTCTCCTTAGGATCTTATACGTTTCAGTAAGATCACCTCTCGTTCTTCTAAACTCCAATGGGTACAATCCCAACCTGTTCAACATTTCTTCATAAGATAACTCCCCATCACTCCCAGGTATCAGTCAAGTGAACCTTCTCTGAACTGCTTAAAACACATTCATATCCCTTCCTAAATAAGGAGACTAAAACTATACACACAACTCCAGATGGGGTTTCACCAATGCCCTGTGCAACTGTCACAAAACATCCTTACTTTTATATTCCATTCCCCTTGCAATAAACAACAACATTCCATTTGCCTTCCTAATGACTTGCTGTACCTGCATACTAACATTTTGTGATTCATGTACCAGGACACCCAGATCCCTCAGTACTGCAGAGTTCTGCAATCTCTCTCCACTTAAATAATATGTTGCTTTTCTATTCTTGCTGCCAAAGTGAATAAGCTCAAATTTTCTCACATTATACCCCACCTGCCAGATTTTTGCCCACTCACTTAACCTATCTACAACCCTTTGCAGGCACCATTTGTCTTCTTCACAGCTTACGTTCCTACCTACCTTTGTGTCAACAGCAAATTTAACAACTACACTCGGCCCCTTCATCCAAGTCATTTATGTGAATTGTAAATAGTCGAAGATTTAAATAAATAAATAGGATCGATTGATTGGTTGCTTTTAGGGAGGATGGACAACCACAACGGACACACTGCAGGTTGAGATTTCTCCTTCTGGACACTATGAGCAGCCTGGTCCATGCCCATCCTCCCAACAGAGCAGTAGGAATGACTGTCGAATTTCAGTGCCTCAGCAGAATGTCTCCTCTAACAGCGCTGCAACTGATACAGGCATCAATCCACTACGCTAACAACCACTTCACACAATTTCAGAACCAGCAATGATGGAGAAAGTCACACACAGTGCACCATCACGATTCTCCAGGGGCAGAAGTTTCCCGTTGGCATGTGGGGGCGGGTCCCGCACGCCCGCGCGCAAAATGACACATGGTGATGCCAGGCGAGTGTCCTGACATCACTGTGCACCATCACGATATTTCGTTAGGCACGATGATATCCGATGCGCGCCCGCCATTAATTTACGGGCCACTTAAGGCCCTTGAGGCACCAATCAATGGCGATTTTTCAGCGCCTGTGCGATCTTTGGGTGGGCGCAACAGGCAGGCGGGTAGGAGAGATTTGTATAAACCTCATCCACGGGCAGGATAAGAGGGCTCATTGGGGTCGTGAGTGTGCTCTGTCAAATATTGATTTTTCAAAGTTACTGATTCTTGTCTGTGTGATCTGCAATACTTCAAAATGCACACCAACTGCTTTGTCTAAACCTTCAGGTCAGCACTCTGCAGTGAGGAATCTTTTGTGGGCCTGCAGGTTTCAGGAAGCCTTTCCTTAGCCTGGGAATGGGAGCTGAACTCTCCACTGGAGGCGCCTCCTCTGATGAGGAAAGGAGGGCTAGAAGGGGGAGGAGGCCAGGAGTCCACATTCAGCCTCCAGGGGAGCCACCTTTGGGAGGACAGGTGCAGGCACAAGGAGTACAGGGCCAAGAGGTGGTCCAAGGTGTAAGGGGCCGCAAAAGATGCCACTATCCTGCTGCCAGGGTTTACAGGCGGTGATGCAGCTACCTCAATATGTCTGAGGTGCAGTGCCGAAGGAGGCTCCGTCACTTAAGGGAGACAGTCAACTATATCTGTCAGATGATTGGGCCTGAGATCTCAGTGACCTGTGTGGGTGGACACCCCATGCCAGTGGCTCTAAAGGTCACAGCTGCCCTCAACTTCTATGCTTCTGGCTCCTTCCAGGGCTCGGTGGGTGATCTTTGTGGTGTCTCCCAATCAGCTGTCCACACTTGTGTCAAGCAGGTTACAGACGCTCTGTTCAGGCGTGCATTGATCTTCATCCACTACCATTGGGACCAGGCAAGCCAGACAGAGCGAGCCAGAGGCTTCGCGGCCATTGCTGGCTTCCCCCACGTCCAGGGTGCTATAGACTGTACACATGTGGCCATCAAGGTGCCAGCAGGTGAGCCACGTGCCTTCGTCAACAGGAAGGGCTTCAACTCCATGAACGTGCAGATAGTGTGTGACCACAGGATGCTGATTCTACAAGTCTGTGCAAGGTACCCAGGCAGCTCCCACGACGCCTACATCCTCAGACACTCCCAGGTGCTGGGGCTCTTCAGTGCTCCAGCCCGGCTGGATGGATGGCTGCTGGGTGACAAGGGCTATCCCCTCAGAAGGTGGCACATGACGCCTCTCCACCATCCAAGAACAGAAGCTGAGCAGCAGGTTGATGCTGGTAAGACTTCAGGGCCCTCAGGTGTGAGAGGGGGCCTCTGTTGCTTCTCCCAGCCCTGCTCCACTGATGCTGAAAGGAAGAACAAGGACATTGGATCAGTTAACGTGGAGACAATGTCAATGTGCATCCCTGTGCCCCGGATCATTATGCGCTCATCCTTCCATAAGCAATGGTCAAGACATGTTGCAAACTTCAATCACTGAACATTCAGCACTGCCGTGGCTGCTGGGAGAACAATGCTGACCTCACTGCTGGGCAAACATACCTGCCCGTGGCACCCCAGCCTCACCGACACCGGTGGACCTGGCGCATGGCGCCTCTCCAAACCTAAGGCCTCCTGCTCGAAGCGGCTGAGAATCGACAATTGTGCCAGGCCGCTGCCAGCCTTCCGCCAGCCCTCACCCGCTCGGCGGCATTATGTGCATTCTTCTCCTGAAAAGGAGAGAAGATCATTGATTAGTGCTACTTGTACCTGGACTCCCTTTGCGGACGGCCCACCCCAACCAGAGTGGGACATTGCAGGGCTCCAGTGCCTCCTCACCCCGCTGCTGCTGAACACTCACACAAAGATGCTAGGCCTGTTCCCCACCCACCCCACCCCCTTGGCCAAATGCTGCCTACTTCACATTTGGCACCACACAGTCTAACCTTCCATAGCAAGGAGGCGCAAGCACGTGGAGCGCAGAGGATAGCAGATCAATCGGTGCCACGCCACCTTGAAGCTCCCCTCCCAGCATGTCATCACTCTGACTTTGACATGTCCTGGAGTTCCAGCACTGCGCCTAGCTGCAGCTCCTCCAGATTGCCTCCAAAACAGTAATGTGGATACCACATGCTGCGGGGGCAAAACCCATCTCTTCACCACCCTCTCAGGGTGACCTCGGCATGGGCAATATCTGCTGGCCCACCCAGCGAAGGACACATGCCGTCAATGATTCAATGCAGTCTCTGCACTCAGACTTGGGGGGGGGGGGCAGTGGTACCAGGGGGGAAAGCCGGCCTGCTGGGTTAAGTGGCCAATGTCAACATTGTCCTCACCCTTCCTGAGCGCAACAAACCGTTGAAGCGCTTGTGACACTGGATCCAGGTGCACCACGCCACATCGCAGGAGCTCACCACCTCCTCCCAGGCACGTTTGGTCATGTGGGGGGTTCTTCCTCCTCCCAACCTAGGGTACGAGGACCTCCCGTCGTGCTGCCACTTCCTCGAGGAGGGCAGCAAGGCAATCGTCAGGAAAACGAGGGGCACAGTGCCCCCCCCTTGCCCTACCCTCCTGCCTGGCCTGCTCACCAGCAGTGCTCTGGGGAGCCCTTCCACTGGCCCTGATTCACAGGCTTTGAAAGGCTGCAGCAGCTTTTAAAACAGGCCGCTGGGTCACCAATGGACCTGGTGGTCATTGCAGACCGGCCACCGCCCCCCCACTTCCGCTGTCCTCAGTAGCTGCAATTCACGCTGGGCGGGCCTTAATTGGCCTGCACGTGTAAAATGGCGGCACGGACCCGATTGCAGGTAGCGATCAGGTCCACGCCCGCCCGCGCCCACTCCCGCACGGCCCACCTGACAGACAGAAAATTCTGCCCCAGGTTTCCTATGCGGGAGGAGGAAGGATATCATTGATGTATTTAGGGGAAGTTGAAAGAGAGAGAGGAATAGAAGGATATGCCGAAATGAAAATCGGGTGGGAGGAGACTTGTGCGGAGCATAAATCCCAGCAATGAGCAGCTGGACTGAACGACCTTTTTCTGTGTGAAAATTCTATTTAAGTCTATATAATATTAAAGGGACTGGAGGAAAGCCTTGGAAATCGAGATTAATAAAATAGACTTCCATGGCTAATAAAATAGCAGAGCAGGCAGAATGGGCTCTTGTTCCTATGGCCTGAATTACAACAGGAGTTCCTCGGATTCATCCAAACCAGTTGAACCAGTGCACAGCAGGTCGACAGGACGCAACCAATGAGCATTGAGGTAATGAGCCATCTGAACACTAATGACAGAGTCTTTGGTGCAGGCTGAACCATCTCGACTTCTTTTTTAAATAGAGTTATCGATTACTCAGAATCCAGTAAATCCCTCTTCAAACTCTTTGAATGAGCCTCTGAAGGGTTCTCCTTTTGCCAGCCTCGATGCGCTGGTTTTGTAAATAAACATGGACATTATCTGCAAAGTACAAGCTCTTAGCTAAAAGCAACAGTAAACAGTGCTGTGTAGGCCGGAGCCACTCGACACCAGGGCTAGCAATGGCCTGGTAAACACACCAGGCCGACCTCGGTGCACTTATGTCACACGGACCTGAACGACGTTACCACCGTTAGTAGCTGCGCAGTCATCAAGGTATCGCAAGTCTCGGCCCACATGAAGGAAGGAGAGACAATCTATACAGTGTCTTTTATGACCTCAAGATAACTCAAATGTTTTGCAGCCACTTAAGGGCTCTTTAATTGTGAAGTGTAACCAATGCTTCAATATAAGGAAACCTAAGAGTCAACTCGTTCACGACAAGCTCCCATAAACAGCAATTAAATAAACAACCAGATAACTTGCTTTTTAGCGATGCTTAGAGGATAAATGCCCCCTGTCCTCCTTTGAAATAGTGCCATGTGCCCCTGAGAGGGCAGACAGGGCCTCGATTTAACATCTCATCCGACAGACAGCCACGCCCAACAGCGCAGCACTACCTGCACCAGGAGCTAAACCCACAAACTGCAGATTCAGAGGCCCGACTTTTCACTTCCAAGTCCAGAAATTTCCCAGTTCGCTGCACCCACCTTGGGAGAAACTCCCCCAAATGCCGCAATATTTGTTCTGGGAAGGGTGCGGCAGGTGTGGGATGGAGTCAGGCCTGCTACCCCTAGGCACAGGTCAAAGGTGACCACAGGGGCTGCTGAGTGCTGAGGTGGATGGTTACAAGGCCCTCTTCAGTTCTCTGGGACTTTGGCTCAGTTGTTTTGTTAAATTCTAGGCCCTCTATCCCTCGCCCTTCACATGGCCTCACCCTTCCCCCACTCCCCATACCATCTCCATGCCCTCATTCCAACTTAATTCTATCCCACGCCCCCACCCCCTTGGCCGCTCGCAGCCCTATGCCAAATTAATGCTACCTCATCCCAACCCATGCCCCTCCGCCACCCTCAAGGGTCCCTTCTAGCACCCAGACCAGCTTAATGCCAACTCATACTGACCAATGCCCCCATAGCACCTTATAGCCCCATGTCAACCTAATGCCAATTCATGCCAACCCAAGCCCCCATGGCCCCTAACATCCTCCATGCCAACTCACCCAGTATCCACCATGGGCAGACCTCAGGAATCATGTTGAGATGAAATAAACTAAAGGTCTAAATATCTATTATACCCTTTACTATAGTTAAAAAACACTCTCATTCATGAAAGTCCATTCAAAAATTTTAATACCCCTCAAGGACTTAATCCCCTATAAAAGCAAACAGCCTTGTATTCATAACCCCAAAATCAAAGACAGCTAATCTTTTAATGACCTCTTTGAGCTGTCAATCAAACTTTGAGATAGTCATAGTCAGTAGAAAGCAATAAAGCATTAATGATGTCATAATGACAGCCCTTGGGGAAATGTTAACAAATCACAATTGTACCTGCTATAACAAATGTTTTCCAACTTTCATTGGCACAGGCTAGCTAATAATTTTTAATTTATTACAGGACTGGGGATTTAAATAACTTCACAGCTTGATCGGTTTACAGACCTTATCCACCCTTCACGGGCATTTATGTCTGCTTTGAAAATTCATGTCTTCCTCGTTGCGGTGAAAATGAGGTCTGTTTGAACTCAGCACTGTATTCAAAAGGCCCAGCTGAGTTCGGGCTTCCCACATGTGTGAGTCATGCCCCGCCCCTTTCCCCTACTGATGAAAATGAAATCTGTTGGAAATGGGAACGAGACTTCCAAATCCGGATCTCACCTGCCATTTTTAAAGGGCCAGAGAGTTTCCACGACTCTGGGTAAATCCGGGCCAGAGGTGTGGAGAGGCACAGAGCCTCTAACAGAGGCTACTGATAAGCCACAGGGGCAGAATGGGTCCTAGTTTACTGGAAGGACAGTTTCTTTGGGGTTTAAACATTGATGTTTCTAGATGAATCTAAGTAAGTAGACAACACTGGATCCCTGGATTCCCTGAGAAGTTGTGGGTGGGCTCCTTTCTTGAAATAGCGTCGTGGAAAACTTTGTAGGGATTGGTGTTTATAACTAGTTGAATGCAAGACCAATCTAGAAGGCAGTATGAGTGAACCACCCTGTGGAGTGATGCGGAGGCCCAAACCAGCAGGAATGGAAAGCTTCCTTCTCTGAAAGACATGAGGAAACTGTTGTGTTTTTATGACAATCCTCCAGCACGCACAATCAATTTTCATTTACTAGTTCACAAATTACACAATTTATTGAATTCAATTGCACGACCTGAATGGTGAGATATCTTCACAATTAATATAGTTTAACATTCTAAAGCCTTCCACATTGTGCTCTTGGCCATTTCTTTCCTGCCTACCTCACAGCATGGGGAAATATGGTCTGGGTTCCCATCCAATTTCCCATATCACTTCTCTCAGGTGAATCTTGGTATGTAGTGGCTACAATATAGCAGCAGGTAGTCCCCAAAGCCTTCTGTTGGAGGAAGTAGCAGCTTTAGCGGCCTCCATTTTGGCCCGATCCCTTAACTGCTGAAGGTATCAGTCTAGAGTTCTCTTCAATGATGCCATTGCCGCAGTGCCTGGGTTTTGTCGGTGGGCTCCAGCTTGCTGTTGAAGACCCTGCCAGGGACTCTCCATGAACTCATAACAATCCTCAATTCCAAAAAACTGGGCTGGGGTTACTGCAGGGTTGGAGCACTGTGGGGAAGTCCTTCCTCGATCCCAAATCCTGTCCCCAGCCTCGGCCCTGACTCTCACCAGTTAAGGAAACCCAGCCCCCACTTCAAACTAACCCTAAGTTAGGTGCTTAGTTCCAATGAATTTGCTGATCATGAATTCCTTCTTTGTGTCTTCAGATGTTTCTTACTCTCCACACAAACCTCCTCCTACCCCCTTTTCATCTAACCTCATCAGCATATCTTTCTCTTCCTTTCTCCCTCAGGTGCTTATCTAGCTTCCCCTTAAATGCACGATGCTATTCACTGCAACTATTCCATGTGGTCATGACTTCCACATTTTGACCACTCTCTGGTTATATTGGTTATATTACATTATATTGGGTTCAAAACGTTAACTCTGTTTCTCTCTCCACAGATGCTGCCAGACCTGCTGAGTTTTCCCTGCACTTTCTGCCTTTAAAGAACTTTCTCTTGAATTCCTTATTGGACTTTTTCTCCTGAATTCCCTATTGGATATAAGCTTTTGAACGTTAGGTCCAGACATCTCTGCGACAATGCTGTGCATCTATCTTCCAACAAGCAGACAGAATCCTCAAATAACTTCTTTAGCTTTCTTTGCTTCTGAGCTCCAGAGATTCTGACTGATAGCTGCATGTTTTCCATTCCTTTAGGGGTGGGCAATAAATGTTTGCCTAGTCAGTGAGGGAACATCCCACAAATGAATAAAAAATTTTTTTAAATGCTGGAAAATTCCCAGTATTCTACTGGCCAATTTCTATTTGTCAACATGAGCTGCTCGAGTTGCATTAATATAGTGTCAGATTATAGCATCTCCATGGGAATTTTGTGTAATCTTAATCAAAGTGCCCAGAATGTCAGTCCTGTGTCAGTGATAGCACTATCGGTTGTGGGTTCAAGTCCTGCTCCAGAGACTGGAGCACACGGTTTAGGCTGACCCTTCAGTGCAGTATTGAGGTGGATGTAAAAGATCCCATGGCATTATTGAAAGGTGATCAGGGGAGTTCTTCCTGATGTGCTGACCAATTTTTAGTCCTCAAGCAAAATCACCAAAATATGTTATCTGGCCTCTACACCTTTGTTTTTTGTGGGACTTTGCTTTGCGCAAATTGGTTGCCACATTGCAAACATTACAACAGTGACCATACTTCAAAAGTACACCAACGGCTTTAAAGTGATTTGCAACATCCAGAGGTTGAAAAGCTGCTATAAAGGTGTCAGTTCTTCCTGTCTTTCTTGGTGTTCAGTTCTTCCCTTTTGCAAATCAGGTGAGGTGAGGGCGACTGCCCCTGACATCAAGGGAGCATTTGACCGAGTGTGGCATCAAGGAGCTCTGGCAAAACTGAGGTCAATGCAAATCTGCAGGGAAAACTTGCCACTGATTGGAGTCATACCTAGTTCAAAGGAAGATGTTTGTGATTGTTGGAGACCAATCATCTCAGTTCCAGGACGTCACTGCTGGAGCTCCTCAGAATAGTATCCTGGGCCTGACTAGCTGCTTCATCAATGATCTTTCCACGACCCTCTGAGAGAAAAAAATTTGCCTCATCTCTGTCTTAAATGAGCGAAATCTTATTTTTAAACAGTGACCCATAGTTCTAGATTCTCCCAAAAGAGGAAACATCCTCTCCACATCCACCCTGTCAAGACCCCTCACGTTCTTAAAGGTTTCAATCAAGCCACCTCTTACTCTTCTAAACTCCCGTGGATACAAGCCTAGCCTGTCCAATCTTTCCTCATAAGACAATCTGCCCATTCCTGGTATTAGCCTAATTAAACCTTCTCTGAACTGCTTTCTAATGCATTTACATCTTTCTTTAAATGGGACCAACGCTGTGCACAGTACTCCAGATGTACTCTCACCAGTGCTTGTACAACTGAAGCATAACCTCTGTACTTAAATGATACACACAATAAATGATAACATTCTATTAGCTTTCCTAATTACTTACTGTGCCTGTGTACTAGCCTTTTGCCATTCATGCACTAGGGCACCCAGATCCCTCTGCACCTCAGAGCTCTGCAATCTCTCACCATTTAGATAATATGCTTCTTTTTTATTCTTCTTGCCATAATGGACAATTTCACATTTGCCCACTCACATTAAAATGAATCAATGCTTTTTTTTAATAGTTTCAGGTTTTGACTGGCAGCGCCCACATGGCAAAATACAGAACTGTCGTTTGAGAACCTTCAGGAATTGAAACCCTATTCAGAGCCTTTTGTCAAGCAACATTCATATCAAAGGTTTCAGAGGTAGGGTCTGGCCAGATGGAAATCATACCTACAGTACTTTGAGAGCCTCCAGCCTCAAGAAGGTAATCTGCTCAGAAGTGTTATGGTGAGCGTTCTGCCAGGCCAATGCCAGCTTTTAAGATGGCTGGAGCCGAATTTTGGTGAAAAGATATGCTTGTTGTGCTGAATGTAGAATCATCACCTCAAAGTGCTCTCTTGAATCTCCTTTTGATCCTGTCCATTACAAGCCTCCCTGCCCCTACTAATTAGATTTCTGTATTATGATACAGTGAATTGTTCTCCTTTAAATAGGATTAGGTGGAGCCATCAGTGGCTGATTAGGCCTAATCAACATCAATTGCTGCCCTTAAACATGCTGCCTGTGATTGGGAAGGTTGACATCAAAAGAACGATGGGCTCGCAAAAGATCAGGATTGCATCGCGAGCTTCCAAAAGGGCAACAGAGAGAAAACACGGTGGATTAGGACGAGTAAAGTTTACCTTTTAAGCAAAACCTGCATAGCAGGAATAACGAGATAGGTATGTAACACTGAAAGCGATCTTTTGAATAAAGCTTTATAATGCTTTCTCCGTAACACTCTTAATCCACCCGATCCTTTTGAAGTTGCTTAACATAGCCATGAGCTGTGTGCTCTTGGCTCAGGGGCAGAGGCCTGGGCGATGTTGCTCAGCAAGTCTGTGTAATTTGAAGAAGGAAAACACTACACCTGCAGGCGAGGTTTAAATAAAAGAGAAGCGAGTTAAAGATTTTCACCCTTTTCAAAAAATTGTTTAAAATCGGATTCGGGGTTGATTCCACCCTGTGCTCTTGTCCGACAATTGTATTTCCTTGTGGTCTACATTGGTAATGTTCATAGGAAAGCTACAAGTGTTTATATTTGGTATATTTTGGAAGGAAAGATATGGTCACGGACTCCTTGCAAAACGTGTGTCTCAATGGGATAGAGGAGCAGAGGGACCTGGGATACAGATACACAAATCACTAAAAAGTAGTGACATAAAACCACGAAAAAAAGCAAAACACATGTTGCAATTCATTTCTAGAGGGAAAGAATAGAAATCTTTGTATGGAATCTTGATTAGATCCCAGTTGGAATACCATGAACATTTTTTCTGGCTTCCGTACTATAAAAAGAATAGAGAGGCACTGGAGAAGGTGCAAAAAAGATTTACTAAAGACAAAGCAGAACTGAGGTGTGATATATTTCAAGAAAGATTTAACAGGCTGACACTCTTATCTCCAGCAGAGAGACAACTGCTCCAAACAGTAATATGTTTCTGTCATTAAAAAAACATAATTAACACTTCAAAAATGATGCATATAATTAAATAGAATAATGTGAGCGCTGTGTAAAATTCCAGATATCTGAAATGCTCCATCATAAAGGGCGGAATCATCCCAGATTAGCACCAAGTGCAGTAGCGGGCTGCAAAGGCGGCTTTTCAAGCCTTTTCATCCCAAGCCCGCCGCGTTTCGATGGCTGGCTGGCTCTCATTCACCCGCCACGCCATCACCTCGCCACTTCGTCACACCGGGCGCCATATTTAAACTCCAGTCACGTGCACGCCTCTCAGTACTTCCAGCCCACGACTGCTACATGAAAGACAAGTTGGCCCCGAAAGGCAAAATGACTGCAGCCCCCGCTTCAGTGGCATGTCTCTCGAGTGCCTTTTGGACACCGTGGATGTCCTCTGCCCCCGCTCTGGCTGCAGGATGGGCAGCTGCATCACCAATACAGCATGGGAGGCGGTGGCAGTGGGGGTCAGCACCAATGTCCTGCAAAAGAGGACATCCACCCAGTGCCGCTACAGGATGAATGGTTTCATCTGTCCTGCTGGGGTAACTCACTCTTCTCATCACTCTCAACTCACACTCACAAACCCATCACACATCCACAGGAATCTCACACCTCAAGGAACAATACCATTAACTCTCTCACACACACTCATATCTCCATCAGGCTCATATCCTCTGGAGCTCACGTCCTCATCCTGCCCATGGCTCCGCTCACCACACAAACATTTCACACAATGCCATGTGTCCTGCTCTCACTCTCTCCATCTGTTTCCACGCAAGAGAAGCTGGTTCACATCAGCAGGGAGAGGTCCCAGACCGGGGGTGGTGTGGTCCACATTAGGCCTCTTGCTCACTTTGAGGAGTGTACCATCGCGCTGACTGGTGAGGACATGGACCCTGCCTGCGGCGACAGTGAGATCAGTAATGAACACCCCCGTGAGGATCCTGCGCCACATCATCCCTCTCTCAACGCAACTGTGAGTGCTCTCTCTCCTGCTTTTGACTCTGCTGCCATACACTAATTATCTCTACTTTGGTTCACAGGGAGCTCTGCCAAGTGATCGACACCCTCAGCAAGCCAGTCCCTCAACTCCATCCAGGTCCTCATCTCCAGCCAAGAGGACACCTCCTCCATTGAAATGCTGGAAATAAGCAGCCTGGAAGACCGGTCACAGCGCTTACCCACACCCTCCACCAGCACAGAGACACACACCTCGGTGGAACCTAGATCTAGAGCAGGCTCAAGTTCACAATCTGGTGGTCACTGCATGGACACATGTCCACAGCAGGAGGAGGCAGGTTCAGCCGAGCTTCCCAGCATTCGGAGAACTGCTGTGGAAGAGGCATCTGTAAGGTCCAAGTCAGATGACGAGCCTCTGGATTCGGCCTTCCAACTCATCCTGGAGAGTCACTAGAAGGAGTGGGAACATCACACAGAGCTGTTGGAAGCCCTCAGCAGAGTGGCACGCAGCCAGAGGAGTGTGTCCGCCTGCTCTCTGATAAAGTGGTGCCCACATGTATGGAGGTTTCCAAGGGGAGGATGGTGGATGCCTTGGAGACCCTGGTTCAGCAGAACATGGAGACATGTGCAGACCTGCACTCCATCGCAGGAGTCATGGGTGAGTTCCTGCAGTGGCAGCACAAGAGGGGAAAGGGGCCCCTCGATGTCTCTCCAGGTGCTCTTTCTCCTCAAGGAGTCAGACCTGGGCCCGGGCACCTGAAGGGGGGAGGAGCAGCAGCTGGACACCCCTGGATAATCCACTCAGTAACCTCGAGGCTGGCCTCTCCCTCCGAGTCCCCCCTTTGCCTGTGAGCCCCTCAACCTCGTCCTCTGTCACCACAGAGGGAGCAGCTGGCCAACGAGTGATTCTGGAGGGAGAAGTGTGTGTGTGGCAGGGCCTTTCGGAGCTACATGCAAGCACATTCCCAGACACACGGTCCTTCATGTATCACACTCACCTCAATGTCCTGAGCATTCTCAATGCTGCCTGCTGGGGTTCACTTTCGGTTGTCCATCTGAGCTGACCTGCATCTCCGTCCACCTGGTGATCACACTCCCATACAGCACCTGATCTCACCCACCAAGACTCTCGTTTCATTTTCGCTTTGGACAGCATAATCTGGACTTGGTTTCTT
Organism: Cetorhinus maximus; assembly: GCF_964194155.1. Classification (NCBI taxonomy): domain Eukaryota; kingdom Metazoa; phylum Chordata; class Chondrichthyes; order Lamniformes; family Cetorhinidae; genus Cetorhinus; species Cetorhinus maximus. Next base: position 231,800,856 of record NC_135879.1, on the reverse strand, counting down.
GTGCGCTCCCCTGTCTTTTCCCCTCCCCCAGTACCCCTTTCCTTTCCCCCATCACTGTCGACACCTCCAGCATTACCTTCCACCTCCCCTATGTGACCCACCAGCCAGAGCCCTTTTCCTTCGGGGGTGTCCAAGTGAACGTGCATGTTCCCTTCTTTCCCGAAAATCCTAACCCCACCCACATTCACCTCCCTGACCTCCTCCTTCCCACCCCCAGGGTCCGTGTCTGCCTCCAAGACCCCACCAACCACCCTCGCCGTCCATTCTACCACTAATATCGAACCCTCACTCTCCCATCCTGCCGTCTCACTCTGCCCTCGGTCATTCACACCATTCCCTCATTCCACGCCCGCCCTCAGTTCACTCCCCAGGAGGCAGTCATGGACTCAGCAGAGCCCTCCCCTGCGCGTTAACCTGGACATCCCCCTGCCAAACCCCTTCCCCACTTGGAATCCCTTCTCCCCATCAGACTATCCCTCCACTTAGTCCTCCCACCCCCACAGAATCCCCCCACTTAATCCTTCCCCCTTCCTGACCCCTTCAGACACCCTTACAATGAGGTCCCCGATGTCTGAAGGCCGGGAACGTGGCCCTCCATCGACAGGCTGAGCAGACGATCGCAAACTGGTTTCAGGATTTCTGGCCTTCTCGCAATATTGTCTGCTCACGCCACTGAGCATACCCAACACCAGCAGGCACGGAAAATTCCACCCAAAGGGTTTTTATCTTTCCCAGGGCTCCATGTTTGAATCCCTCCAATCTGGTTTCAGCCCTTGTCACAGTGCTGAAACATTTCTTATCAAAATCACAAATGTCACTCTATGTGACTGGGGCCATGGTAAACAATCCTGCCTCATCTTTCTCAGATCTGTCGTTTTCTTTTTATTGTTCCATGGGATGTGGGTGTCACTGACAAGGCCAGCATTTGTTGCCCATTCCTAATTGCCCTTGAACTCAGTAGCTTGCTGGGCCATTTCAGAGGGCAGTTAAGAGTCAACCACATTGCTGTGGGTCTGGAGTCACATGTAGACCAGACCAGGTAAGGACGGCAGATTTCATCCCTAAAGGGCATTAGTGAATCAGATGGGTTTTTACAACAATCGTTAACAGTTCCAATGGTCACTAATCACTGAGACTAGCTTTATATTCCAGATTTATTAATTGAATTAAAATTCCACCAGTTGCCATGGTCAGATTTGAACCATGCCCCCAGAGCTATAGCCCAGGCCTTTGGATTAATAAGTCCAGTGACATTACCACTATGCCACTGTCTCAGACCTGCTAACCATGGTCTCAGTTTAAAAATTCTCACCCTTGTTTTCAAATCCCTGCATGACCTTACCCCTTCCTATCACTGTAACCTCCTCCAGTCTCACAACCCCCCGAGATATTTGTCCGCCTCCAATTCTGGCATTTTGGGTGTTCCCGATTTTCAACTGTCCACCACGGATGGCCATGTTTTCAGCTGCCTTAAGGGCCTCAAGCTCTGGAATTCCATTCTTAAACCTCTCTTTCCTCATAACTGAAGTGTCTTATCCCTGGAACCATTCTGGTAAATCTTTTCTGCACTCTCTCCAATACGTTCACATTCTTCCTGTAGTGTGGCTCCCAGAACTGTACACAATACTCCAGCTGAGGTCTAACCAGTGTCTTATATAAATTCATCATAACCTCCCCTGCTCTTGTACTCTATGCCCCTATTAATGAAGCCTAGAATACTGTATGCTTTAGAAACAACTTTCTCTACCTGTCCTGCCACCTTTAATGACTTATGTACATATACACCCAGGTCTCTGCTCCTGCACACCCTTTAGAATAGTATCCTTTACTTTATACTGTCTCTTCATGTTCTTTATATCAAAGTGCATCACCTCACACTTCTCCACATTGAACTTCATCTGCCACCTATCTGCCCGCTCCACCAATGTGCCAATGTCCTTTTGAAGTTCTACACTGTCCTCCTGACAGTTTACAATTCTCCCAAGTTTTGTGTCGTCTGCAAACTTTGAAATTGTCCCCTGGACACCAAGATCTAGATCATTTGTATTTATATCAGGAAAAGCAAGGGTCCCAATACTGGCCCCTGGGAAACTCCACTACAAACCTTCTTCTAGCCTGAAAAATACCCATTAACCATTACTCTCTGTTTCCTATGGCTTGCTGCCATCCAGTACTGAAATTGCCTCCAGGAAGACTAAATAATGTCTTTAGTCTGTGTCACAAACTCCACTCCCTCAGCACCGAGTCAGTCCTTCTCCCTGGCACTGGTCCGAGGCTGAACCAGATTGTTTCTGATCTTGGCATCATTTTTGAACCCCCACCCCCCCCTCCCCACCCCACCCCCCAATCCCCCGAGGTGAACTCCAGGCCACATATCTGCTCCATTGCCAAGAGTGTCTACTTATACCTCCGTAACATCGCTCGACTCCAACTCAGCTTATTTGCTGCTGAAACCCTCCTCTTTGCCTTTGTTGCCTCTAAACTTGGCTATTCCAGTATTCTCCTGGATGGTCTCCTATGCCACACCCTCCATAAGCTTAAGGGCATCCAAAAGTCTGCTACTGGCATCCTAACTCACACCAGTGATTGGTTTATTGTCATCCTTGTTCTGTTTACAAATTCTTCAGCAACCTCTCTCTACCTTGTAATTTTCTACAGTACTGTGCCCAGACTCTGACTCAGGCAAGTGATATATCCGCTCTTCACTTTCTGCTGTACTATCAATAGCGGAGCCTTCAGCCTCATGGTCCTAAACTGTGGAATTCTCCTCTTAAACTCAATATTTTCAACAATAACTCCCCCAACCTTCTCTCCATGCACACCTATGGTCTCCTAAATTACCAATTCCTATTCAGTAAACTCCAACCTTCTGAACTCCTTTGGGACATTTTGATACGTTATAAGTGCAATCTCTGAAACTCCCTCCAGTCCTTACAACCCTCTGAGAACTCTGCGTTCCTTCTACTCCACCCTCTTGTGCAGCCCCCATGCCCTTTGCCTGGTCATGTTGCTTTCAGCTGGTGAGACACTGAGCTCTGAAAAATCCCTTCCTTGACCTCTTCGCCTGACCACCTCTCTCTCCTCCTCCTTTAAGATTTTCTTCAAACTTACCATTTTGTCCAAGCCTTTAATCGCCCATCCTCACACCCCTTTTTTTTTGGCTTTGAGATAAGAATGGTATCACTGAGCCATAGCTGAAACTTTTGGAAATGGTCGCCTTCTGACCTGTAATGCTTATGGGCGAACTGAAGAACTGGCAATAGCAACATGGAGTAGTGCTGGAAATGGCTTTGGGGTCTTAGCTTGACCCCTGTTTCCATGCATTGTTGAAGATACACATTCCTGCAATCACGGGAGGTCCTGCCTACCTAAATGGAAGTCCATCCAAAAATGGGAAGACCATAAGACATAGGAGCAGAAATTAGGCCATTCGGCCCATCGAGTCTGCTCCGCCATTCAATCATGGCTGATAAGTTTCTCAACCCCATTCTCTTGCCTTCTCCCCGTAACCTTTGATCCCCTTACCAATCAAGAACCTATCTATCTCGGTCTTAAATACACTCAATGACCTGGCCTCCACAGCCTTCTGTGGCAATGAATTCCATAGATTCACCACTCTCTGGTTAAAGAAGTTTCTCCTCATCTCTGTGGGTATCCAGTGGGAGACATGTCTTCTCAACTACCACCCTATTGTATTTTCAAGGATCAAGAGAACAGCATTGAGTTCAGCCTCTTTGGGAGTTTAGAGGCAGCAGTTCGGGTAAGGGGAAGGGGACTGAATTGTGTAAACTAAATCTCTGTTAGAAGAAAATAAAGTTGGTTTAGCTTCAGGGAGATAGAGATATTGAGTTTCCTCAAAGTGCAGTCTGACTTTCTTAATCCCCTTTGCCACAAACAGGATTAGCAGCTTCAATTCCACTCTGAGCTCTGGAACTGCAGTGATAATCCTTCTGCAGCATGGATTGCTCACTTCGGTTGTGGTGTCAGTGCCCATAGGTTAAACGTTCATCCACACCACAACAAGACGCACTATCATTATTTAGGCAGTCCATGATGAGCCACTTACATTACAATGTGATACACGGGCCAAGATAGTATAATGGGATCAGCTTCCCCTCTCAGCACGATGGGATCCACTGCTCCATTCAGTATCATAAGGTCCACAGTCCCTTATAGAACAATGGAATCCATTGGTCCTACAATGCAGTCAGATTCACTGTGCCTTAGAGTACAATGCAATCCACTGCCCCATGCAATACAATGGAAGACACTGTCCCCCATGGTTCAATACAATCCACTGCATCTTCCATAGGATGAAATCTGCTAGCTCTTACAGTAAAATGGATCCACAGCCTTTTACAGTGGAGTGGGATGGGCTACATTTTACAGTAAAATGGAAAATTCAGCTTCCAACAATACAGTAGGTTCTGCTGCTATTACGACATAGTGGGAATCACTGGACGGAATTTTTATTCGAATGCAGAGGTGGGTTTGGAGGCGGGCATGTTGGGAAGTGGCAGCATTCAGCAGCAAGCAGGTTTCCTGATGCGTTCCTGTCTCCCTGCAATTTTGATGGAGGCGTCTTCTTGTGAGGGGGGTGTTGTGGGGGAAGGTGAGAGGGAGAGTCACTGCGACCTGCCTGAATGTAGCGGGTAATCAATTGTGGCAGTTAATGAGCCACCCAAGAGATCCACGCAGGGCTGGTTTACACTTTCGAGGCCATGCTGGGTCAGAGTCATGGCCAAAGAAGTGAGGTGGCTGCACAGCAGGGGGCCAATCAGAGAAGCGGGTGCCATTCCTGACACGGTTGGGAAAAGTGGAGAGGCTCTCACACTTTGGCACAGAGTGGCCATTACATAAGCATCTCTTTCAGTGTGTTACAAATGGAGGCTCTGAGCCAATTGTGAGCTGGTACACCCACATGGTTCAGTGGGGCACTGGTGGGGGTTCCTGGCAGCAGCCCCCATGCAGCTAATGGCAAGTGAGACCATCCCTGGAAATGGGGATCAGCTACACTGAGATGGCAATAAGAAACAACTACGCTGGCAACACATGCAGCCCTCTGCTGCAGAGGGAGGCAGAGGTGATGTCTGAGGGACAGGGAGGACATGAAGCCATTATGTTCACCATAGGGTGTATTGCCAATGTGATGAAACTCAAAATGCTACATTTTACATTTACACTGGATGAGTGCAGCTCCAACAACACTCAAAAAGCTTGACACCATCCAGGACAAAGCAGCCTGCTCGATTGGCACCATATCCACAAACATTCACTCTCTCCACCACTGATGAACAGTAGCAGCAGTGTGTACCATCTACAAGATGCACCTGCAGAAACTCATCAAGCTTCCTTAGACAGCACCTTCCAAACCCACGGCCACTGCCATCAAGAGGGACAAGGGCAGCAGACCATGGGATCACCACCAACTGGAATTTCCCCTCCAAGCCACTCACCACCCTGACTTGGAAATTTTTTGTTGTTCCTTCACTGTTGCTGGATCAAAATCCTGGAACTCCCTCCCTAACAACGCTGTGAGTGTACCTTGAATTATTTTGCCGGTTCCAATGAGATCACCTCTCATTCTTCACAACTCTAGAGAATACAGGCCCAGCTTCCCCAATCTCTCTTCATAGGACAGTCCCGCCATCCCGGGAAAAAGTCTGGTGAACCTTCATTGCACTCCTTCTATGGCAATAATATCCTTCCTAAGGTAAGGGGACCAAAACTGCACACAGTATTCCAAGTGCCATCTAGCCAAGGTTCTATATAATTGAAGCAAGACTTCACTATTCCTGTACTCAAATCCTCTTAAAATAAAGACTAATGTACCATAATTCCCTGCTGCTCCTGCTTGTTAGCTTTCAGTGACTTATTGACAAGGACACCCAGATCTCTTTGTACATCTACACTTTCTAATCTCTCATTATTTAAGAAACACTCAGCACATCTGTTTCTGCTACCGAAGTGGATGACTTAATATTTTTCCACACTCTATTCTATCTGCCATGTTCTTGCCCACTCACTAAGACTGTCCAAATCCACTTGAAGCCACTTTGCATCTTCCTCACTATGTACATTCCCATCTAGCTTTGTGTCATCCATGAACTTGGAAATATTACATTTGCTCCCCACATCAAGATCATTGATATATATTGTGAATAGCTGGGGCCCAAGTACTGATCCTTGCAGTACCCCACTAGTCACAGCCTGCCAATGCACGAATTACCATTTATTCCTACTCTTTGTTTTCTGTCCGTTAACTAATCCTGAATCCGTGCCAGTATGTTACCTCCTATCCCATGTGCTTTATATTTGCTAACCAACCTCCTGTGGGGGATTTTATTGAAAACATTGAAAACTCTTTACCAATTCTGTTACTAACATCCTCAAAAAACTCCAAATGGTTCACCAAGCAGGATTTCCCATTCATAAATCCATGTTGACTATGCCCATTCAGATCATTATTATCCAAGTGTCCATATATTACATCCTTTATAAAAGATTCCAGCATTTTCCCCACCATTGATGAAAGGCTAACAGTTCTGCTGTTCCCCGTAATCTCTCTCCCTCCCTTCTTAAATAGTGAGTGACATTTGCTATCTTCCAATCTGCAGGGACCATTCCAGAATCTATAGAAGTTTGGACGATGATCAGCAATGCATCCATTATCTCCATAGCTACCTCTTTCAACACTCTGGGATGTAGAATATCAGGACCCAGGTACGTATCAACCTTCAGTCCCATTAATTTCTCCAATACCACCTTCTTACTAATTCTAATTTCCTTCAATTCCTCATTCTCCCTTATCCTTTGGATCTCTAATTCTGGGAGATCTCTGTATCTTCCTCAGTAAAGACAGGCATAAAGTAATCACCTAACTTCTCTGCCATTTCTATATTCTAAATTCTAAATTCTCCTGACTCTGCCTATAATGGATCCACATTTGTCTTAGCCAAAAGGTTCCTTTTTATGTACCCATTGAAGCTTTTACAGTCCGTTTTTATATTTTTTTGCTAGTTTACATTCATTCTCTCCTCCCTTTCTTTACTAGTTTTTTGGTCCTCCTTTGCTGTATTCTAAAATGCTCCCAATCCTCAGGTTTACTACTATTTCTGGCAACTTTTTTGGCCTTTTCTTTTAATCTTATACAATCTTTAACTCCCTTTGTGCTTTTTGTGCCTTGAAGGAACCTATAATTCCTGTAAACAATGTAATAATTCTTTCAAGGCTACCAAAGCATGTGTACCATCACAACTTTTATTTTCCCAATCCACCACAACCAATTTGCCCCTCATCCCTTCATAATTTCCTTTGTTCAAATTTAACACCCTGTCTTCAGGTTGAACTACCTCACTTTCAAACAGAATGTAAAATTCTATCATACGATGGTCACTCATCCCTAAAGGTTCTTTTACAACAAGATTGTTAATCAGGCCTTTCTCGTTACATAATACTAGATCTAAAATAGCCTATTTTCTAGTCGCGTCCTCAACACACTGCTCTAGAAAACCATCCCTAACACATTCCAGAAACTCATCCTCCACTGCATCAGTTCTCATTAGGTTTACCCAGTCTATGCAGGTTTAAGTCACCCATGATTACTGTATTACCCATACTACGTGCTTCTCGAATCTCCTGATTAATACCATGCCCTGCACTACCACTACCGTTTGGTGACCTATAAACAACACCTACCAATATTTGCTGCCTCTTGATGTTTCTTAGCTCCACCCAAACAGATTCCACATTTTGTTCTTCTAATCTGAGATCCTCCCTTACTAATGTACTGATCCCATCCCTTATTATCGGTGCTACCCCACCTTCTTTTCTTTTTTGCCTGTCCTTCCTAAATATCCCAGGAATGAAAGGCTTAACATACGAGGAGCGTTTGAGGACTCTGGGTCCATACTCGATGGAGTTTAGAAGGATGAGGGGGGATCTGAAACTTACAGAATACTGAAAGGTCTGGATAGAGTGGACGTGGGGAAGATGTTTCCATTAGTAGGAGACACTAGGACCCGAGGGCACAGCCTCAGAGTAAAGGGAAGACCTTTTAGAACAGAGATGAAGAGAAACTTCTTTAGCCAGAGAATGGTGAATCTATGGAATTCATTGCCACAGAAGGCTGTGGAGGCCAGGTCATTGAGTGTATTTAAGACGGAGATAGATAGGTTCTTGATTGGTAAGGGGACCAAAGGTTACGGGGAGAAGGCAGGAGAATGGGATTGAGAAACTTATCAGCCATGATTGAATGGCGGAGCAGACTCAATGGGCCAATTGGCCTAATTTCTGCTCCTATGTCTTATGGTCTTATATCCTGAGCATCCTTGAATATTCAGTTCCCAGTCTTGGTCACCCTGTAGCCATGTTTCCGTAATGTCAGTTAGATCAGACCCATTTACCTCTATTTGTGCCGTTAAATCATCTACCTTGTTGCGTATGCTGCATACACTCAGGAGTGGGCAGTTGATAGCACTGTTGATGGCACCTTCCCCTATTTTGTTGCTGATAGAGAGTAGCTGATGGAATGGTAATTAACTACATTGGATTTGTTCTACCTTTTGCGGACAGGACATACCTGAGCTATGTCAGGTAGATGCCAGTGTGGTAGTTGTACTGGAACTGCTTGGTATAGACACTGCTGGTTCTGGAGCACATTCTTCAGCGCTACAGCTGGCATATTGTCAATACATATAGCCTTTCCTGTATCCAATACGCTCAGCCATTTCTTGATATCATGTGGAGAGAATCAAATTGGTTTATTTCTGGCATCAGTGATGAGGAGGACTTCAGGAGGAGACCGAGAAAGATCATTCACTCGGCAACTTTGGCTGAACATGGTTGCCTCAGCCATATCTTTGACCCTCATGACCTGGACTCAGCAATCATCAAGGATAGGGATGTTCAGAGAGCATCCTTATCCTATTAATTGTGTAATTATCCACTACAACTGGGGGGTCATTCAGAAGGACAAAAGCAGCAGGTGAATGGGAAAACCATGTAATGTAACCTTTAATAGTTCAAAAAGGCATCTCACCACCACCTTCTCAAGTGCAGTCAGGGATGGGCAATAAATGCTGGCCCTGCTAGAAACGCGGGCATCCCATTAATGAATAAACCACTGTCAAACAGTATTGTCTAACGAATAAATGTTTACAAAGTGCTTTCCACAATCACTGACCTGCGGGAAAATGTTTGCATGAGAGAGCAAGTCTGAATGGGGAGATGAGAGCTGGGAGGAGTGGAAAGAAATAAACCTATCACTTTTGTGACCGGTTTGCGAAAACAGAAGTAGATGTATTATTTATTAGCTACATTAGTTGAAAGGTCTCTTGTTAAGAAAGATATTCTTAAAAATGACACCTTTGTATGCAATTACCTTTAGGTTAAAGCAATTTAAACACTGATAAATCGTGTATCTTTTGGATCGGTAGTTCTAATCCATAAATGGAATCCTCAGACGAAACACATCCATAGTACAAAGTAACTTGATGCCCTGTTAGGCTTGATCCAAAGGCTGAAACTCTGAATTATTTTATCTCCCCAGGCTCGATTATCCTAATCAAATTAAGTCAGTATGACTAATCCTCTTCTTTTCTCCCTTTTGAGTTTGATGTTCCACAGCTAAATCCTCTCAATGATGATGAAAGGCTTCCTCTCTTTCTCCTCTGCTGCGACATCACTGATCCCCTAGCTGCAGATAACAAAGGGCTTTCTCTCTCCCCCACTGCTACACCGCTGATCCCCTTAAGAATCAAGAGCATCCTTTCTCTGTTACGGTGTTACACTGCCATCCCCTCATGATGACAATAAAACTTCCTTCAAAAGTAAGTGAGTTTTCTCTTGCCTTAATGGACTTATCAAAATTTTGGGGAATTGCTTTCTTCCACTTTCAGGGCCTTAACAACAAGAACTTGTATTTATTTGGCAACTTTATTGTAGTGCAATGTCTCAGGTGCTTCACAGGAGCATTATCAAACGAGATTGGACACTGATCCGTGTTAGGGCAGATGACCAAAAGCTTGGTCAAAGAGGTAGGTTTTAAGGAATGTCGTAATAAGAGTATGAGAAATAGGAGCAGAAGTAGATCTTATGCCTTGTCGAGGTTGCCCTGCTATTCAACACAACCATGGCTGCTCCTCAGCTTCAACTTCACTTTCCCGCCTGCTCCTCATATCCCTTGATTCCCTGAGAGGCAAAAAAAAATCTGTCTCTACCTTAAATACATTCAACGATGGATCATCCACAATCACCTGAGTGAAAAAAATTTCTCCTCATCTCAGGCCTAAATGATCGGCCCCTTATCCTGAGACTGTGCCCCTGTGTTCCAGTCAGGGAAATCACTTGTCAGTGTCCCCCCTGTCAAGCCCCTTTAGAATTATATATGTTTCATTGAAATCATCATTCAATCTTCTAGGGAGCATAGATCCAATTTACTCAACTTCTCATCATAGAAAAACCCTCTCATCCCGGGAACCAATCCAATGAACTTTCGCTGTAGTGCCTTCAATGCATGTATATCCTTCCTTAAGTACGGAGACCAAAACTGCACACAAATACTCCAAATGTGGTCTCACGGTACAATTGTAGCAAGACTTCTTTGTTCCTGTACTCCAATCCCCCTACAATAATGGCCAACATGTCGTTTTCCTTCCTAATTGCCTGCTGTGTCTCTGCAGGGTGTACCTACACCACATGGGCTGCAGCGGTTCAAGAATGCAACTCACCGCCACCTTCGCCAGGGCAATTAAGGATGGGCAATAAATGCTGGCCCAGCCAGCAACGTCCATGTCCCGTGAATGAATTTTCTTTTCAAAAATGCCAACTTTCTGTGTTCCTGGGAAAAGTACACCCAAGTCTCTCTGAACACCAACATTGACAATTGTCTTGAAGAAAAGTGTGGTAGAAGGGGTAGAGGTTTCAGGAGGGAATTACAGAATTTAGGACCAGGGGAGCTGAAGGCATGGCCTCCAATGGTGGAGTGATTAAAATTCAGTGACAAGCCAGGGGCCAGAATTTGGGAAGTGTGGAGATTTCAAACATCAAACAGGAAAGATAGAAATGTTGGTACTTATACAGTTTGTTGATTCATTGCAAAATGCCTCACACAGAATATAGTGTTGGAAGAGGCTTCTCATCATTATCAGCAACGGTCTACCTAAATTCAGTTGGTTAACACAAGACCTTGCAATTAACCAATTGGTCAACACTGGTCAAGTGGGAACAAGCCCCCCAACACCACCCCCCCCCCACCATATTACAGAGCCCTTCAATAGTGATATGCTGCTTCTTTCCTCTTTTCTGCTTACTTTATTATTGATTTTCTCAATGTTCATAAGCAGTTTCTTTTCTTCTTTTTCCATATTCTTGTAATTTTACTCCTGTTTAGCCTCAATTTCAAATTGGATAGAATTCCTTATACTAATTACCAAAGCTGAATTCCCATCATGTGTTACAGCAATGATGAGAGAAACTTGCACTTATGTGGCACCATTAACATAGTAAGATGTCTCAAAGTGTTTCACAGGAGCAAGCGCAAACAAAATTTAACATCGAGCCACGTGAGATGTTAGGACATGTGACCAAAAGTTTTGTCAAAGTGATGTGTTACACAGCACATATAAAAGAGGCCCTGTCAGCCCTCTGAGGCATGTAAAAGATCCCATGGTTTTATTTTGAAGGAGAGCGGGGGATGGGTGGAGTTATCCCTGATTACTGAGCAATATTTATCCCTCAACCAATGTTATTAAATACAGATTATCTGGTCATTATTACATTGCTGTTTGTGGGAGTTTGTTGCACACAAAGTGGCTGCTGCATTCCCTACCTTACAACAGTGAATATATTTTCTTGGATGTAAAGTGCTTTTGGACGCCCTATATAAATGCAAGTCTTTCTTTCCTCTTCTTTAGAAAAGGAGAAAGGTGGAGGGGTTTTAGGGGGAATTCCAGAGCTTAGGCCCTTTGCAGCTGAAGGCATGGTCCATCAATGGTGAAGTGATGAGAACTGGTGACGTGCCATCATGTCAACATCCCTGTTTGAGTGAAGCAAATATGGGAAGCTGCACTCCTGTGTTTGGATAGCCGATCTCAGTTTCATGGCCTAGTCTTACACATGCTGAACGATCCTGAGAAATTGCTGGTACCTGGGGAATTGTACACTGCCACAATGGGTAGTTTTCATCAGCTGAGGAATGTCCTTTAGCGAAGGAAAACTGTCATCCCTACCCAGTTTGACCTATAGCTGACTTCAGTCCAACAGCCATGTAGTTGATTTTTAACTGCCCCCTGAAGTGGCTTAGCAAGCCACTCGGTTCTAATAAGGAAGGTCAATAAATGCCAGCCTCACTAGCGATGGATCACATCCAGAGAATGAATAATTTTGTAAAATGTATTCATATCCCCTCGAAGTAATGCACCATCCCGACTTGGAGCTATATTGTCATTTCTTCGTTGTTGCTGGGTCAAAATCCTGAAACTCCCTCTCCAACAGCACTGTGGATATATCACCACTTGGACTGCAGGGGTGCAAGAAGGCATCTCGCCAACATCTTCTCAAGGGATAGGCAACAAATTCGGGCCTTGCCAGTGATGGTTACATCCCAGGAATGAATAAAAGAAAGGTAAATGATCAGAAATGGAGAATTAGACACAGTAATCCAAGTGAGACTGTGATGGATGAGTTGGAGTCCATTAGGATCAAAAAAGGATGCTAGTGATATAAAGGGATGCAAACTGAGCGTGGTCCGTTTTTGGATATGTAAATATCTGCACAAACCTGACAGAATCTGTAATGCAGGCACAGATATGGTATAGGATGCTATGGCCCACAATTCCTCTATTTTACTCCCCTGCTCTGCAGTTTGCTGGGTAGAAATTGGGCACAATCAGGGCCAATTTCTAGTCCCAGCTCTTCAGCATTAGATTACTGAAGGCACAAGTCCCTAAGCACAATGCCACTTGAATAAGGATCTTTTATGGCTATTTGTGATTAAAATATAACTGGACCCATTGTCCCCTAACTAGGTTGTATTTGGTGGAAAAGCAGGATTTTGCGAGTTACTGAGGCCGTGCCTTGGATTAAGACTAGTTTGTGTGCCTTTGGGTCCGAGTCATCAGTGACATAATTAGAAGCTGTCTTTGATATGTCAATCTGGCAGGGCTCAGTTACTTCCTCCTGATGCTGAGGAGTGTCAATAAAGGGATTATTCTAAAATCTCTTCCTGAACCAGTGCTAACCCTCTAAATCCTTTGTTGTTCTTCCAAAAAGGAAAAGGAAAAGAGAATTGATGTTTTCTGGCAGGATTGGGACACATTAGGCCAAAGAGCCAAAAGAGTCTACATTCCAAAAACAGGAGGGACCCATTAATTAATAAAATGCTAGATGGTCAATGCCATTTAAGTGACTAAGGGATATTGAAAATCACAAGCCAGATTGGCAATCATTGATTTAGGCACAAACTACTTGCCACAAAACATTATTCACTTACCATTGGATTGAATACAGGATGAACTGAACAGTCCAGGTAACAGGTGGGAAAGGAGAAAATAAGATGCAATGTGTAATAATGTTGTTTTTAACGCTGCCAAGTTTGCAGATAGTAAAAGGACAGCAAGATTGAGGGAGGTAAAAGAGTTCTATAATTTTGAAGTCTTGGAAAGAGTGCATTAAGAATAATGCATTATGATTTAGGGTAAAAGGGTAAGAACTTTTATTTGTTGTGTCAAGCCCAACTACCAGACTTCTCACCGTATCCCTTAACCCCTCCTACCCATCATCTCACCTTATCCTTCATCACACCTACCCACCATGTCACCGGATACCCCAATGTCACTTACCCATGTTCTCACTGGATCCCTCAACCTCACCTATCCACCTTCTCACCACATCTTTCGATCCCACCTAGCAATTAACCTTCTCACTGTATCCCTCAATCCCACTTACCCACTTTCTCACTGTATGCCTCAGCCCCACCTACCTACCCTCTCAATGTATAGCTCAATTGTGTTGTGTGGCACTACCACCGTGCTAAATGGGATGGATTTCGAACAGATCTAGCAACTCAAGACTGGGAACCGTGAGGTGCTCTGGGCCATCAGCAGCAGCAGAACTGTGTTGAAGCACAATCTGTAACCTCATGGACCAGCATATCCCCCACTCTACCATTACCACCAAGCCAGGGGATCAACCCTAGCTCAATGAAGAGTGCAGGAGGACATGCCAGGACACCTTCAGTCTGTCCACAAGCATGACCCAGACCTCCCTGTCGCTTGCCATTTCAACACTCCACCCTGCTCTTATGCCCACATGTCCGTCCTTGGCCTGCTGCAATGTTCCAGTGAAGCTCAGTGCAAACTGGAGGAACAGCACCTCATCTTCCGACTAGGCACTTTACAGCCTTCCAGACTTAACATTGAGTTCAACAACTTCAGACCATGAACTCCCTCCTCCATCCTCACTCCCTTTTTAATCCCCTTTTTTCAGTATTCATTTTTTATTTTTTCATTTATATTTTTTATCCACTTATTTTTATTTTTATTTATTTTCATTTTTATTCATTGTTTTATCCCCACATTTTATCCTATTTTCAATCTTTTTTCCCATCACCATTCCCTCCCCCCACCTGCACAAAGACCATCTGTCACTTGTTCATGTTGTTCTTTCCAGAGTGCTTACCCTTGTCCTGCCATTATCACATTCTGCTTTCTGACCTTAATGCCACCATCAGCACCTCCTTTAGCGAGCACCACCACCATTAACACCACTTTGTCCATGACATCTCTGGCAATCTCTCCTTTGCCCCCACCTATTACTGGCCTTCTATCCAGCTTCACCTACTCCACCCCACCTTAACCAGTATAAATTTCATTACACTTTTACTCCTCTTTAGCTCTGAAGAAGTCATATGGACTCGAAACATTAATTCTTTTTTTTCTCTCCACAGATGCTGTTAGACCTGCTGAGTTTTTCCAGCATTTTCTGTTTTTGTTCTAGTCTTCAGCCAATTTGGTTCACTCCATGTGATATCAAGAAACGGCTAAAGGCGCTGGATAGCGCAAAGGCTATGGGCTCTGACAATATTCTGGCAATAGTACTGAAGATTTGTGCTCCAGAACTTGCCACACCCCTAGCCAAGCTGTTTTAGTACAGTTATAACAGGCAACTACCCAGCAATGTGGAAAACTGCCCAGGTATGTCATTACCGCCCTCTCAGTCTACTCTCGATCATCAGTAACGTGATGGAAGAGGTCATCAACAGTGCTTCAAGTGACACTTGCTTAGCAATAACCTGCTTACTGATGCTCAGCTTGGGTTCTGCCAGGGCCACTCAGCTCCTGACCTCATTACAGCCTTGGTTCAAACATGGACAAAAGAACTGTACATCAGAGGTGAGGTGAGAGTGACTGCCCTTGACACCATGGCAGCATTTGACAGAGTGTAGCAAAACTGTAGTCAATGGGGATCAGGAGGAAAACTCTCCGCTGGTTGGAGTCATACCTAGCACAAAGGAAGATGGTTGTGGTTGTTGGAGGTCAGTCACCTCAGCTTCAGGACATCACTGCAGGAGTTCCTCAGGGTAGTGTCCAAGGCCCAACCATCTTCAGCTGCTTCATCAATGACCTTACTTCCATCATAAGGTCAGAAGTGGGGATGTTCGCTGATAATTGCACAATATTCAGCACCATTTGTGACTCCTCAGACACTGAAGCAGTCTGTGCCCAAATGCAGCAAATCCTGGATAATATCCGGGCTTGGGCTAATAAGTGGTAAGTAACATTTGTGCCACATAAATGCCTGGCAATGACCATCTCCAACAAATGAGAATCTAACCATCACCCCTTGATATTCAATGGCATTACCATTGCTGAATCCCCCACTGTCAACATCCTAGGGTTACCATTGACCAGAAACAGGACTAACCATATAAATACTATGGCTACATGAGCAGGTCATAGGCATGGAATCCTGCGGTGAGTAAAGCCTGTGCACTATCTACGAAGGACAAGTCAGGAGTGCGATGGAATACCCTCCATTTGCCTGGATGAGTGCAGTTCAAGGGCAATTAGGGTTGGGCC